>NC_133661.1:257545511-257889317 GCF_037893015.1 Macrotis lagotis
TGGAAATGGCCCTGGAGGAGAGGCAGTTAGGGTTTAATGACCTGCCCAAGGTCACACAGTATGTGTCAAATATCTCCTATAAAATGGGGATAATAACACCTACTTTACACGGTTGTTGAGAATCAAATGTGATAAATTTATAAAAAATGCTTAGCATAGTACTTGACACATAGCTATTATATACATTCTTAGTCCCATCCTTTTTTTTTTGCTGAATGCTAGTGAAAGTTTTTATTTTACTTGATCAATATCATGTAAATAGTTAGGTTTAGCCAAATTCTACTTTATCTATAAAATTAATTTCTTTTGGTCATGTTTCTTATCTTGGCTCTGGTTTTCTGGATAATATTTTAAGTGTTATGCTGGAATTTTTATGTTAAAAGCCATTGCTGATAATATTACTCTAGTATAATTGATGGACAGTTATAAGCTTTGAACTGGATTTCTATGATGTTACTATAGGATAAGAGCCAGTGACTAAACAACAAAATATCTTATTACCATTGTTTTCATTATGGGGGAGGGAGGTAAAAATATTCATTATTGGGGTCATGAGCTAGAAGACATTTTAGCAATCATTTAGTCCTTGCCTCCTATATATTAAAGAAAGGATTGCTACCTTTTCTGTTTTTCTTTCACTGTCATGTCAAGGATATCTCCTTGTCCAACAAGCCATCTCCTATAAAATGAGTAATACTAATTAATATAGCAATTAGTTTTGAAAATATATATATAATACCCAATATCCCTAGTTCTCTATCCCTGTAAAGAAGGTTAAAAGGTGGTTTATTTTCTCATCTTTTTGGGGGGAGCTAAGCTTCCAATTTTACAGATGAGGAAATCTCTCCCCGAGATAGTAAATGACTTCTTCCACCTTACACAGGTGATAGAACTGTCCCTCAATGTTTATGGGGGTTAGGGGTGCAGGACCTCTATGAATTGTGAAAAACCATGAATAACTCTAGGCCCCATCCCAAATGTTTTATTTTTTAATGATTCTGATCATATTTTTAATGCACAAAACAAGTTAAAAAAAGCTTCTTGAGATAGTCTTTGAAGCTTCAGTAATTCCTTGGAGAATTAAAAGATTGGAGAACCAGACTGCAAGAGTTCCTAACTCAGATTTAAGGCTTCAGTTTAAGAACTTACCAGGTTGTCAAAGAAAAAACAGTTAATAAAGAGAGATGACAAAGAGACTGTAGTCAGCTATAGGAGATTCCAATTTATACTTGCAGCTGTCACCATTTTATAACTTGCAAAAATATTCCTTACTGAATTCTTCCTTATACCTTCTACCTCAAACTCAACTCTTCTTTTGTTGTTGTTCATTAACATTTTATTTGTTTTCCAGTTACATACAATAGCAGTATCTACCTATCATTTTTTGTAAGGTTTTGAATTTTACAATTTCCCCTCCCTGTCTGATAGTCTTTACATTGTTTCCATGCTATATACATTGATGTAAATTGAATGTGTCAAACTCAACTCTTGAAGCCTCTTCTGACAACAAATACTATTAAAATCGAAATGTGTAATATGCTTTTAAGATATTAAGAATACAGATGTTAAATTAATTATGCTGCTTTAGGGGGAGAGTCACCATGGAGAGCTAACTTAAAAGAAGACCTGGGTTCAAGCCCCTCTCCTGTACATGTTAAACTCTCAGATAATTGTCTAGCATGTAAGTTGTCAAGCAATGGTAGATATTTATTGGTAGAGGGAAATTCCTAACTGGGAGTTTTTTATCATAGTGAAATTTCAGATCAGAGTTATAGTAGCTGCCAAAACAACAACAATGAAAACATACCTATAAGTCAACATTTCAATTACATAGATTGGGACATAGAAGCTTGATAAAATACCTAATTTATTGTGGCAATTTAGTTTTTACTATGATCTATTGCCATATGGGAATGTAGAAGTAGTTTGGTATATAAAACTGGATAGCATGAAATAATTTTGGGATAAAAAGGAATTTTTAAAATTAAACTTATTTTACATAGAAGAATTTGTTTTTAGTCCATGAATTCGCTTACTTGGAGACTATTTAATGTAATATTTAATTGAACTTGTACCTCCTCGGTGAGTTAAATTAGGGATATAACATGAACTTTTAGATTTTTTTTTTCAAGGCAATGGGGTTAAGTGGCTTGCCCAAGGCCACACGGCTAGGTAATTATTAAGTGTCTGAGGCCAGATTTGAACTCAGGTACTCCTGATTCCAGGGCAGGTGCTTTATCTGCTGCACCACCTAGCCTCCCCAACATGAACTTTTAAAAAAAAGTTTAATTTATTTATTTTGCAAGGCAATGGGGTTGTGACTTGCCCAAGGTCATACAGCTAGGTAATTGTTAAGTGTCTGAGTTTAGATTTCAACTCAGGTACTCCAGACTCCAGGGCTGATGCTCTATCTGCTGGACCACCTAGTGTCTCTGTAATTTGAACTTTTAAAACTTTTTTTTTAAAAGATGGTGTTTATGGACAACTATTCAAGTACTGTATTTCATCATGTTCTCCTAAGTAACTGGCCTAATATAGTAACATTCCATGTCTTGTTTTACCTATAATACTTTACTAGATTGATGATTTCTCTGATGTGGGCATTCCCTACATCAGTGCACATTGTAATTCTGTTAAGTTTTTATCCAGCTCAGTTCATGTCTATGTTCTGCTACAAAATTTCTTAACAGAATGTTAATGTTCTGGTAGTACACTTCTAGGTTTTTTTTTTTTTTGTTTTATGACTGTAATTCAATATTTGGATCATTTTGTTATTCTTTACTCTAGTTGCAAGACTTGCTCACTTCTTGAAAATCTTTATCCTACTTAGGGATAATGGAAATGTACTGCAGCCTACTTCTTTCCACTATATGCTTCTTCAGTTAATTTTTTTTTGGTAGATAGTGGCATGCAAAGAATCACAACTATACAATATTTTTTAAAAGTTAGATTTCTGTTCTTTTAGAACCACTGCTAAGCTTACCAAATACAGTGCAGCAGTCTTTCCTTGGTTTTCTTAATTTTTTGCAGTTAATTGCTGATCTCATTCAATTGAAATTCCTCTTTCCAACATTATCAAGTTCTTAATTGACAAATTGAATGACTATTTCTTAGTCTTTATCCTTCTAGAACTCTTGGAAATTTTGGCACTATCAGTCACACTTTTCTCCTTGGTATTCTCTCCTCTCTAGTATTCTTGACTTTTGTTCTCTCTCATTTCTCCTATCTGTCTGCTCACTTACTGGATTTTCATCTGAGTCATGCTCATCTCCCATGGATGTTTCCCAACATTCTGTCCTGGACTCTCTTTTCCCTATATGTGATTTCACTTGATGATTTCATCATCTCCCACAGATTTGATTTGCTACTCTATGCTGTTTAGTCTCAGATCTACTTTTCCATATACTTCTTTCTCCTGACTTTTCAGTCTTCATTCTCTAGCAGGAGCTTATTAAATGTTTATGGACTTACTTTCTCATCTTGATGAAATCTTAATAGTATTTGTATTTTGAGAATGCGCTTGAAAATATGAGAAAGGAAGAGGCAGGGGTTCATAATCTTTTTTAGTAGTTCATTTCTTTGCCAGTCACACAACTAAATGAATTCTAGATTCCCCCAGTGCTTAGATTTAACTTTAAAATCTTAAAACAAGTAGAACTGGAAGAAAACTTAGGAAGTGATCTAATGTACCCCTTTTATTTATATATGCATAATATGAGAGCTAAGTGAGACTAAGCTATGGATATAAGATTACATTTTCTTCTCCAGAGTCATCTGGGTCCAGAGGCCAGATATGAATCAGGGTGACTGGAGATGGCCCTGGATGTGAGGCAATCAGAGTTAAGTGACTTGCCCAAGATCACATAGCTATTAAATATCAAGTGTCTGAGATGGTATTTGAACTGCCATCTATCCTTCTTATTCCAAGACCAGTGCCCTATCCGTTACATTACCTACCTGCCTTCCCCTTTAAGTAAATTTATTTTTTAGGTGTTTTTTTTTTTTTTTTTTTGGCAAGGCATTGGGGTTAAGTGGCTTCCCCCATGGCCACACAACTAGGTAATTATTAAGTGTCTGAGGCTGGATTTTGAACTCAGGTACTTCTGATTCCAGGGCAGGTGCTCTATGCACTGGACCACCTAGCTGCATATCCCCCGCCCCAGTAACTTTTAAGGAAAAAACTAGATTGGCTTTCAAGGGAGATATTGCTCTGTAATTCTTGGGAATGCTCATCATTAAAGGTTATATGATATAGAGTGGATTATTCAGCACAGGAAATTGAGAAAAAACAAACAAAAAAGTGGAGAAGAGAACCTGAAAACAGTGGAAACTGTCCAGGAAGAAAGGTGGTTAACAATGTCAATTGCAACAGAGAAGTTGGATGAATAAGGGCTGAGAAATTACCATCAGATTTGACCATTAAAGGGTGATTGGTAATTTTATTTTATTTTATTTATTTATTTTTAGATTTTTGCAAGGCAAATGGGGTTAAGTGGCTTGCCCAAGGCCACACAGCTAGGTAATTATTAAGTGTCTGAGACCAGATTTGAACCCAGGTACTCCTGACTCCAAGGCCGGTGCTTTATCCACTATGCCACCTAGCCGCCCTTTGATTGGTAATTTTAGAGAAAGAATTTGTTGAGCACTTGTTTTGGAAACCAGATTGAAAAGGGTTGAGTTAGTGAGAGATAAAGCATTGGAAGCAGAGAGTGATAGGAAATTTTTTTTTTGTGGGGCAAGGGAGCTAAGTGACTTGTCCAAGGTCATACAGCTAGTAAGAGTCAAATGTCTGAGACAAAATTTAAACTCAGGTCCTACTGTCTTCAGGGCTGGTGCTCTATCTACTGTGCCACCTAATTGCTCCCAGTAGGAACTTTTTTTCTAGGAATTTAGCAAAGAATGGTTGATTAGACCTATGATAGTTTAAGGAGAGGGTAGGTTCAAATGAAAGATTTTATTTTTTAAAGAGAAACAATTGCTATGTTTAAAAGTAGTAAGGAAAAATCCAGTAATAAGAGGAAATTAAAGATTAGAGAGAGCAATATTCCTGAGGTAATAGTATGCTGGAAAAGACTCAAGGACCCTTGTACAGTGTCCCATTAGACAGTGTTATTTGTGGTCTGTTAGAAAAAATCCAAAACATTTGACTTGGCAGAGCAAAATGTGGTCTCTTAGGAGGAGTCTCCTATGTATATGTTAAAATAATAAAGGTTTTTTGGATAAATGCAAAGTTGCTCTTCAGTAAAACCTTCCTCCCTTTATTAAAATTAAGCAGTTAATGAAATTCATGAAGTATTTGCACATGTCTTTGATAATCAAGGGATACAGAAAGAAGAGGGATTTTCCATAGATAAGTTCAGCTATTTATTTCTGTTTACACAATATAACTTCTTGAGAGAAGGGATTATCTTTGCTTTTCTTCTTTGAATCTCCAGTATTTAGCACAGTTCTTGGTGAGAACCAAGCTCATTGTTAATTATGTATTGTGTTGAACATATCTACCGCTATAATTTTTCAATGAGATCCATGATCACTCAAGAGCATGATCTAATAACCAAAACAGGAAAAAACCAAAATGGATATTTTTATAAGGTTTAAAAATAATTTTATATTGGAATAAGTAAACTGCCTCAAATTTATTGTGCATAGATAAGGTTGCTCTTCTAGCAGACTGCTAATTTCCAGAGTGACCTGGCATTTATTGATACTGGTATTTTCAAAAATGAAGAAAGCTTGATGATTTTTGCCCTACTTAACAAGAGTAAAAATCGTTTGCCAGATGGAAAATGTTTTCACTCATCTGAGTTTCTGTAAAAGTATTTAATACAAAGCAGTTCTATGGAGCAGTTAGGTTAGTTAAACTTTAGTGTTGTCTTATTGGTTCTTGGTATTTCCATGTGATAGAACTTTTGAATTATGGTTTGAGCAGCTGTTGTGGCTTTAAAAATTTATTTAAAGCACCTCACTACTCTCCTCAGTTTATTAACACTCAGGGTGCTATTTTCATAAGTGCCTTCCTTCAGTGTTAGTTACAGACAGTTATGTGATATGAATTGTGATCAGTTAAACCAAATAGCCCTACTGGCTACTAATCTGTCCTGAGTGACCAAGCATTTTTTTCAATCAAATATAGATATCCTCTGATTCTTTTATCTTCTACCTCTCATTCATAATTCTTTAACAGGATTTTATTTTTCATGGAGTTAGTAAAAAAATAAAGAAACCTGATATTATTTGAAAACTTGATGATAGAGAATTTTGCAATCGTTTTAGCTTTTCAGGGATTGTGTTACAGTATTCTTTCTGTTTCTCATCTGTTACCGTTACTTATTATATTTCCTTGGGATGACTATTCTCAATATAGCAAAAACTTACTGTTGCTAGACATCACCTATGCTAGGGGTTAGCAAGCTCTTTTTTTGTAATCAGGCAGGCTAAGAGGCATAATTGAGGTTGTTATGTAGATATTCATAACAGAGAAAACAAATTTCCACAAATTTTTATTGATAAAATTGAAAGTCTAATAACCAAGAGCATATATTTTTTTGGTATTAAAGCTCTATCTATTAGGGAAAATAGAATTCTTTTTTTTTTGGAGCGAGGGGATAGCATTTTGCTTAATTGGGTTTCAAAATTAATGTTCCTAAATATAAAAATTAGTTGTAAATATTCATTTGATAATGCTGATCTTTAATGAGATCTGATTTCATCTTTGTAAATGTCTTTTCACATGGATAGGAATTGCAAATACTGATAGCATTCTAGGAGCATATGATTTTGAATTTGGCATTTATAGAATTCTGCTATATTCTCTTGATACCTGCCTCTCAACATGTATTTCATTAATTTGCAAATTGGCAACTTCCAATTGAATGTTAGATGGAAGCTCCACAATTGTACAATTAAATGAATTTTTAAATATGGAAATTTCTTTTGTATTTGAAATGGATTCCAAAAAAATGATGATGGAACTGTGGTTTGAGCTTTGAACATATATCCACTGCAAATTTGTGTGGAAACGGAGATCTTGTTTTGGCTTTTGACAACATGGGAAGTATAAAGCACCTGGTGTTATTACTTGTGATCTGAATGTTGTCATTGAATTAATTTTGCTACAGTCTTAAGTTTTACATGTGAGCATTGTTTTGCCAAGTAGGTCAGATTCATTAGAAAACATGAAGTCTGCAGTAAAAACTATTTTCCAGATCTATCTGGTGTTTGGTAATAGTGAATAAAAATACTTCACAAAAAAAAAAAAACCTTTCAAATTTAGCCCTGAGATAAAAATTTTTTGATGATATGCCTTTTTTTTCTCTCTTGTTTAGACGTGATGGATATATACACTGATAATTTAAAGAAATGCCTTGATATGGCTATGGTACTCTGTCTGCACTGTGGAGTTACAACCGCTTCCATATTAGGCAATAGGTTTCTATGGCAACTACTTAACTCAAAAAGCAACCATAGACGACAACACACACACACACACACACACACACACACACACACACACACACAGAGTAGTTATATTCTAATAAAATTTTCTAGATATTTAAATCTGAATTTTATAAACTTTCATATGTCATGAAATATCCTTTTACTTTTCCTCCCAAATCTTTAAAAATACAAAAACCATTCTTGGCTTGCAGAATGTAAAAACAAAGTAGCAACTAAATGACTTTTGATCTAGACTTTGCTTGACTACCTCCAATAAAAGGTAATGTTTCAGGCAATCTATTTCATTTTTGGATAGTTCTGCTTATTAGGAAGTTCATCTTTATATTGAACTTACATATTTTATCTTTTTGCATTTGTAGTTTCTATCCAGTTGTTCCTAATTTTGTCCCTCTGGGACCAAGCAGAATAAGTCTAATCTCTTTTCCATCTTTCTTCAATCTTACCTTTTCCAGGCTAAATAAACATCACCATTTCCTCTAACAGATCATAGTATGGTATGATATTAGGTCCTTTTATCGTCCTTGTCATTCCCTACCCTATTAATGCCTTTGCTACAGTGATGTACCCAGAACTGGCTATAATATTACAAATATAGTCTAACCAGCTTAGAATATATTGAGATTCTAAACGTCCCTACTCCCATATGATATATTTGTTCAGTTTAACCTAAGATTGTATTAGCTTTTTTTTTTGACTGCTGGTTAAGCCATATTGAGCATCCCTTGAATTCCTGAGATTTTATAAAAATCTTTACCTACTGTACCTTCCCTATTTAATAAGAAAGTTTTTTTTTTAACTCAACCACAAGATTTTTTTTTAAAAAACTTCGCACCTGTTATTTTGTAGATATATGTAACTGCCTCTGAAGATACCATGATCAATAATTGTTCTGAAACTTATAATCTTAGAGCTACTTGGGCCACTGAGAAGTTAAGTTACTCTCAATGGTCTAGGAATAAAATTAACTTACATGCGATGTGATAAAGATTCCTTTATTATTTTGTTTCACAGTTTGCTTTTAGTTCTGATGAATATAGGTTAGATGTGTAATTATTTCAAATTTCATTTGCTTTTGGAACAAATTCAAGTTTAACATAGACCGTATGAGATTTCCTACAAAGGAGATTAGTTGTTTTCCTTCTCTCCCTTTCTGCCAAATATATCCTTATTTAATTTTTTTTTTTGGCTTTTTGCAAAGCAGTGGGGTTAAGTGACTTGCCTGAAGTCACACAGCTAGGTAATTATTAAGGTCCTGAGGTCGAATTTGAACTCAGGTCCTCTTAACTCCAGGGTTTGTACTCTCTCCACTGCACCAACTAATTGCCTCTGTCTTTATTAATAAATGTGACATAGAACTGAAGTAGGGGAAGTGTGGAGTAAGGAATTTAGGTCTCAAAGAATACGACCATTTTATAACATCCTCAACAAATGGCAAACCATCATTTACTTGAGATTAGTTAGGACTCAAGGGCCTGAAGGCATATTGAATGCCCTTTAGTTCAATTTCCTCCATTATACAGACGAGGAAACAGACCAGAGAAATTAAATGACTTGTTTAAAGTCACACTGATACTTGAGTGACAGTTGGGATTTACATTCAGATCTAAAGAGTCCAAATTAAATGTTCTTTTATCTTCATCTGAAGATGCTTCCTCATTCATTTTTAAAATTTATTTATTTATTTTATTTAAGGCAATGGGGTTGAGTGACTTGCCCAAGGTAACACAGCTAGGTAATTATTAAAGTGTCTGAAATCGGATTTGAATTCAGGTGCTCCTGACTCCAGGATCTGGTGCTTTATCCACTTCGCCACCTATCTGCCCCCTCCTCATTTATTTTGAATGGTTTTAATAGGAAGTTTTTCCTTATTTAACTGAATCATATCTATCTTGACATTCTTGGTATAATTGAAATAAGAAAGAAGGAAGTTGTAGTTAGATAGAAGAATGAATCACAGATATCATTTGGAGAGGAAAGGAAGTGAGTTGGTAGAGTGAATTTTATCACCCCAAAGCCACAAGAAATATTATTTTATTTGGCATTTGCTTATAATGAAGAGCAGTACTAATAATTATTTGCAAAAAGACCTTCATGCTGGTATTTGTAGCTTATGCATCAGCATCTATTGCTATGGATGAAGTGGTAGAAAAATTTTATGAAGAATGTGAAAAGACCCTCCCCAAAACCTGGTGATTTAAAAGCAAAGATGGGGAAAAGGTGAGGATGGGGAAAAATATATGGTAAAGTATGGTTTGAAAGAAAGAAATGAGAAGAACCAAAACTTTGAAGATTTTATAGAAACTTTGTAAATTTTGTTGTCTTTTTAAAAAGAATAGATAGACTTCAGATATGGCAATCATTAATAACATCACAGAGAAAAAAATTGTAGCATTTTAACAAACAGAAACAGACTTCATGGATGAGAATTATTCCTAGCTATCTTTGTACAGTTAGACCACTAATTTTTTCAGAGCTAAATGAGAATTTGTATAAAAAAAGTAACGAGAAAGATATTATGTACAATTAAGATTAAAGGGGAAAGCAGTAAGCATTTCTATAGTGCCTACTACATTCTAGGCACTGCGCTAAGATCATTATCATTAGTATCTCATTTGTGCCTTATAACAGCCCTGTGAAGTAAATGCTGTTATTTCTTCCATTTTACAATTGAAGAAACTGAGGCAAATATGTGACTTTCCCAAGGTCGTGAGTAGTAATTAAGTTTCAGAAGCAGGATTTGAGCTTGAAGTCTTTCTGACTTCAGACTCAGCACTCTGTGCCACCTGGCTGCTATTTAATCCTAAATTATTTAAATAAATTATTAAATATCATAAATGGGAAATGGCAATATAAATTAATTTCCACAAAAGAACCCAGAAAATAAGAATTGGTTGCTATAGGCAAAACTAAATTAGAATATAAACTTGTTTCTAATAGTTTAGGAAGAAGAATGTATGATCATGTGTAGTATAATTTCCTAAAGAAGAGGGAAGCAAGTAATAGAGGGTAAAATCATAAAGAAATTTAGGCAAGATATACAATTTGATAAAGTATTCTCAAGGGCATTTAAGATTAAAGAGAAAGAAGGCTACTAATAGAAGTGGAAAATATTGGCAAAATTGATAAACAATAATCTTCATCAAGAATTATGAAGTATCCATACTTGAATTCTAATATATTCCTTGAGATATAGAAGGTTTTTAGAAATGGTACTAAAAAGTAGGAAAAGCTGCTGATTTGGATCAAGGATATATATAAAGGGCGTGAAAAAAACTTGTATCTTATAAATATCTTTAAAAAGGCACCCTAAACCATATTGTGTCTTGTCTTCATGTCTGTTTCTCTATTGATATGAATTTTTTTTTTGCAAGGCAGTGGGGTTAAGTGGCTTGCCCAAGGCCACACAGCTAGGTAATTATTAAGTGTCTGAGGTCGGCTTTGAACTCAAGTACTCCTGATTCCAGGGCCAGTGCTCTATCCACTTGCACCACCTAGCCGCCCCGATATGAAATTTTTATGAGAGTGTAAAGTGTTCTTGATGAGTACCTTAGTGGGAAACAGATGTGTTTTCTTGGAAAACTTTTATTGTGGGTGAAGCAGGGCAGCTGGACAGTTTAGATAATTCCAGTCTTGTTGGCAATGTCTAAAGCATCAGTCTGGAGCAAACTGGATGTAGACCTTCTCTCCATCAGGCCGGATCAGTGTGTTGACCTTCGTCAACAGAGTCATACAGCTTCTTTACCTCCTGCTGGACTTGGTATTTGCTGCCTTGACATCCCCAATGAAGACTAGGGTGTTATTACCCTCAATTTTTTTTTAATAGCAGACTCAGTGTTCAAGGGGAACTTCATGATGGCATAGTGATCAAGCTTATTTCTCCGAGGGGCACTTTTCGAGTGTATTTGGTCTGCCTTCGAAGTCTTAGTGTCTTGGGTCTCTGGAAGGTGGGGGAGTTTCAGATCTTCTTTTTGTGGCTATGGACACCCTTCAACATGACCTTCTTGGCTTTTGAGGCCTTGGACTTGGCTTCTGTCTTGGGGGGAGGGACAGCCACTTCCTTCTTTGCCTGCAGCTCCATTTTGGGGGAAAGGCTCTAGGTTTTCTTTTAAAGTAAATTAAATTAAATCAACAAAAGTATTTCAGTATATATCTAACATAGAACAGAAAAAGAATTTGTATTTAAAACTCCACAAAATGGAGTATTTTGCACCACTCCTAGAAAAAAAAACAAAAAAATTTTACACGTTATTTTAAAAACTGTTAAAATAGGTTTTCTAAAGCATTATTCAATAATGAACTTATCTTTACTATCTCACAATTAACTGAAAGATGTAGCCAATATAAGATCTCATTGTGTTTATTTGTTGATTATTTTAAATTTTATTTAAGGCAATAGAGTTAAGTGGCTTGCCCAGGGTCATACAGCTAGGCAATTCTTCAGTGTCTGAGACCGGTTTTGAACTCAGGTTCTCCTGACTCCAGGGCCGGTGTTCTTTCTACTGTGCCACCTAGCTGTCCTTATTTGTTGATTATTATAAAAAAATTTTTGACAGAATAAAACACTGCATTTTAGACTCCTTTGCAGCAAGGTATTTACTATCAGTATATCATGATAGTTCAGGATTCCTTTAAAGATATAATAGAATAAATAAACTGTTACTTAAACATGATAGCAAGCCTCAGGTGAGGCGTGAAACTCTGAGATATCTGATGGCAGGGATTAATGTACCATCCAGTATGATTCCTAGAACTGTAATGTGGATTTTCCTGATCCTTCTGCTTATGTATTGCATTGTGTTGTTTTCATCAAGCCCCCAAGGCATTGCAGAGCCTTCTTGGCCTGGCCACCCACAAAGGACAAATGAAAGCAGAATATCTCTTGCTCAGATTTTTAGCAGTTATATGAATGAACAATCTACAGAATTTGTCCAATAGTATGCATATCTGAGTTGAACAATGCAGAGGCACAATGAGCTGGACCCAGAGTTGAAAAGGGGGAGGAGAGTGGGTTGCTTTGCTTTTGGAAAACTACAAAGAACTATTGATTCCAAGCTTCCCATTAATAGCATAGGTTCATATATATATATATATTTTTTTTTTTTGGTAAGGCAGTATGGTTAAGTGACTTGTCTAAAGCTACACAGCTAGGTAATTATTAAGTGTCTGAGGCCGGATTTTAACTCAGGTCCTCCTGACACCAGGATCAGTGTTCTATCCACTGCTCTATCTTGCTGTCCCATGTCCTGTTTTCTATACAAATGTTTTCCCTAATGCTGCTGAATGACAATAAGGTCTAGAATATGACTGTCTCAAAAGAGCTAAAGGTAAGCATCTTCTAGAAGTCAGTGGAGAAATTCATGATTAGTGTGAACAGAGTACAGCTTATATCCAGTGAGGAACTCTGAAGTTCAGTAATAAAAAATTGAATGATAGGAAATGGTCTCATTATGTTGAGGAAATGAAGAATGACAAGTGGATATTCGGAATACTCTTACAAAAAGGCAAGTAGGTGGATCCTCTATAGTAGTGGTGTCACATTTAGGTGGCATGGTGAAGAGACAGCCAGGTCAGGAATTAGGAAGACATCTTTCTGTGTTCAAATCTGGCCTCAGACACTAGCTGTGTGACCCTGGGCAAGTCATTTATCCATGTGCCTGATACTAGAATATGATTGTTTTTTTAGGTAGTAGTGGTCAGGTAAAGTCTCTCCCATTGGTCTGTACTTGTTATTTCATGATTATGGAAATAGTGTGGAACTCCCCCGTACTCCTAGAAATTTATAATTCATCTCTTTTGATTTAGAATCTTAGATTGTAATCTGGGCATTGAGAGTTTAAATGCTTTGTCTAGCACATTATAGTCAATATGTTATGGGTAGAATTTGAATCTAGGTCTTCTTAACTCTAAACTCCTTCCTTTTATATCTTTTGCTTTCTTTGAATAAAGTTGTCTGCAGCTCCCATTGTCACATCAACATGGTCGAAGAAAACAACTTGAAGATTACTAATACTTGACAGCTTGTGTTTGATTTGTCCTAGAGAAATTAAATAAAATTAATATTCTGACTGGAGTATCTAAAAAAACCAACCTTTTTAGGGAAAAGCTGAGAAGCATAATGTGAATGGTGGTTTGCAGATCTCTTGACTATTTAGGAGATTGAAAATAATTAAGAAAAGATAAAATAGTTATGCATTTGGTAAAGGGGAGAAATACTATTTGCAGTATAGTTCTTTAGGTTCTAAAGTATGATCTTCCTTCTTTGTATGTGCACAGACCATTTCACAGGTTTGATCATGTCACTCTCCAGCTTATTAGGGGCCTGCGGTGACTATTTGGTTCCTTTGGGATCCAGTAAAGACAAACTCCTTCACAAAAAGATATAAACAAATGGAAAAAAGATTAAAGACCTTATTATCATCCAAAAAAAGATGATTCAGAAGACACCAATAATTGACTATTTGCTTATCTTATCTTTCTTATCTATACATAATCTACAAATATGCTTCTTTAAATGGAAAGGGAATAGGAAAAGTTTCGTCATTCAGTCATCACACATTTTTCAGGTGCCTACTATGTCAGCATTATGTCTTGAGATAAAAGCAAAGAGCAGTTCCTTTTCCTCAAGGAGTTTATATTTCAATTGGAAGAAACAACAAGTTCACCTAAAAATATAAAGAAATCACATTTTTTTTCTTGGTTTTTGCAAGGTGGTAGGATTAAGTGACTTGTTCAGGGTCACACAGTCAGGTAATAAGTGTCTGAAGTTCACATTTGAACTCAGGGTCTCCTGACTCTGCTCTATCCACTGCGCCACCTAACTGCTCCGACGAATCAAATTTAAGGTAAAGTTTAAGAGAAGGCACTAGTGTTTAGGGGGGACCTTGAAAAGCCTCCTATAGTAGATGGTAAGTTGAGTTTTGAAGATAACCAGGGAAGCCAGGAAGAAGGGGAAGAGAAAGGGAGAAAATGAATTAATGTTCCTAGACCCAGGGATCAATCTATATGCAAAGGCATAGAGATGGGAGATGGAGTGAGTATGAGCAGGTAGACCAATATAGATGGATAAATACAGTACATACAGGGGAGTAAAATTTAAGAAACCTAGAATGGAGGGTGAATTTTTTTGGGGGGGTGAAGTAATGGGGTCAAGTGACTTGCCCAAGGTCACACAGAAAAAAAATATCAGTATCACGTATCTGAGGTCAAATTTGAACTCGGGACTCTAGGGCTAGTTCTTCAAGTGAAGAACTTTAAAGCAAAACAGCTTTGCATGTTCTTAGTAGTCTTCACCTTATGTTAATCACCTGTCAGATCTTGCTGTTAATACCTTCAACATCTTGTCCTATTCAGTTACATCCTCATCATTTTTTTCCCTGGGCGGGAGGGAGGGTTCATCAAGCTTTGGCCTTTATCTGTTTCTGTAGTGCTCTCTGTAGTGCTGTAGTGCTTTCAAGGTAAAAAATAATTTGTTTTAAAATTGTTTTATTGCATTTAAAAATGTAAAAAAACCCATTCTTAACTCCTTCACCCTACAAAAATGAATCCCTTTAGAAGATGGGTCTTTATGCATACAGTTACCTCCTCCCTCTTGGAATAGTTTATTTATTCTTCTAGGTCCCCAATTATTGTGGCAGTTTTAAAATTTGTCTTCCTGTCTCAGTTCTCTTTTTCTAACCATCACCTAGATTCTAGTTTGATATTCCTAAAGCTCCCTTGTCCTTATAGAATCCAATTAAGAGTGAATCCTTTGTTTACTAAAGTCCTACACATCTTCACTCCCACCTTTTTGATCTTATTGGCTTTTTTATATATTACTCTCCCACATGTATGCTGCAGTGTGATTAGACTGGCTTTTTTGCTTTCAGTTATAAGTAATTTTCTTAACAAATTTTATTCAAATAAAATCTTTTAAATGATATTTTGACTCCTGAACCCATACACATAGACTAATTGATTTACTTTATGTTTTTATTGTTGAGGTGGAGTTGGCAGATCACTTTGCCTACTGAGTAAAAAGGATGGACTGGAATGGAGGAGAGACTTGAGGCAGTGAGACCAAACAAGCAGACTTAGGAAAGTATTTCAGGCCTTGAAGTGATAGAGGGGCTTGCACCAAGGTGTTAGCAGTGTCAAAGAAGAGAAGGGGATGTCAGGGATGTTATGAAAATACAACTGAAAGACATTGACAACGTATTGTCAATGAAGATGAGATATAGTGAGGATTGAAGCTTGGGAAATTTGCAAAACAACTGAGAATTTAGTAAGTGGTCAACAATGTGTTAAAAGCTAGGCTCACTGGATGTCATAGTATTTAAGGAAGTGATGATTGTTTTGTCCTTCATTTTATTTTTTTTTGTACTTAAAAATTTTATTTTACAATTTCCCCCCCTAATCTAAATTGAACGTGATGAGAGAGAAATCGTATCCTTAAGGAAGAACCATAAAAGTATAAGAGATAGTAAGATCAGACAATAAGATATCAGTTTTTTTTCCCTAAATTAAAGGTAATAGTCCTTAGTCTTTGTTCAAACTCCACAGTTCTTTCTCTGGATACAGATGGTATTCTCCATTGCAGACAGCCCCAAATTGTCCCTGATTGTTGTGAGCAAGTCCATCAAGGTTGATCATCACCCCCATGTTGCTGTTAATTTGTACAGAGTTTTTCTGGTTCTGCTCATCTCACTCAGCATCAGTTCATGCAAATCCCTCCAGGCTTCCCTGAATTCCCATCCCTCCTGGTCTCTAATAGAACAAGTGTTCCATGACATACATATACCACAGTTTGCTAAGCCATTCCTCAATTGAATTTGTCCTTCATTTTTGAAGAGGATCATGACATTAGGGAGGTAATGGCCAAGACACATAAATGAATTGGATTTAAGTGAGGGAGGGTTGTACAAAGTCACCAGCCTTACTTTCTCCTGAGCCATCTGAATCCAGTGGATCATTATGACTGAAAATGACCCTGGCTGCAGGAGACCTTGACTTTTTCAACCTACAGTCTTTATCAAGTCTCAGTGATAAATTGGGCAACACCAGTGATTAAGGCTAGGTAAGCTTGGAGATGTGGTTATAAGATAAAAGAAGACTGGAAGGGGGTAGGGGTTAATTTATGAAGGAGTATGAATGCCAAAGGATTTTATATGTGATCCTGGAGGTGATAAGGGAGTTACTAGAGTTAAATTTTCATTAAAACCTTTATTAAGAAAACCCATGGCTTTAAAAATGTTTTGTACTAGTAGCTAAGTGGTTTCCTATTTGGATAGAATCCTAAAAGAAATACCACTGTGATGAATAATTTTGATTACTGTGTACCAACTGAAAATTCTCATTCGCGTACTAAACTATTTGAAGAATGGTAATGTCTGCTGAAACTTGGAGAATCAGAATAGGCTTTTCTGTTCTCAGGGAGAGGTCTAATTTTTTCATACCTCTTCATCTTCACTTTTCTTTTATCTTCTTTACTGAGCTGAGTACTTCTTTTTTTTTTTTTTTTTTTTTAATGTAGCAAACCATAATATCCAAAGCAATGAAACAGATTACAAAGACAAGCTTTTGCTTTCAAGGAACTTACTTTCTAACTGGAAAAAATGAAGTATTTGCACAAATAAGTAAATGAAAGATGATTTGAGGAAGGAGAAGAAGATAACAAATAAAAGGAGAACTCAATAAGGGCTGGCTTCCCTTGGGAGGTGGTGATATACCTAAGCTGATTTGAAGGGATTTTAACATTTGGAGGTGAAACAGGAATTCATTATAGATATAGATAATCATGCAACTGACATGGAGGTGGAAGCAGCAAGAATACGATTTGACTGGAATGAAATATATGAGAATTTTTGCTTGCCAAACGTTCCAAATGGGTAAATACAATTGCTAATCAAAATTCTCTTTCATCTAAGCAATTTCCTCTAAGGTTTTACAATAATTGTAAAACAAAAGACAGAATTCTGCCGCAAAGTAGGAAAGATATACAATTGAAATTTGGGATTTTGGATTTGCTTAAGCAGATCAGTAGTGATATTAAGCTTGCCCATGATTTGGCTTTAATATTTCTGGGAGTTTTCATTTTGGAATCTCTTTCAGGAGGTGATTGGTAGATTGTTTACTTTCTATTTTACCCTCTGGTTCCAAAATTTTGGGGCAATTTTCTTGAATTTAGGGCAAAATTTCTTGAAGTATAGTGTCAAAACTTTTTTTTTAAATCAAAACTTTCAAGTAATTCAGTTCTTCTGTTTTCCAGGTCAGTTGTTTTTCCTAGAGATGTTTCATATTCTCTTGTATTTTTTCATTCTTTGAAATCATTAGCTTTCCTTTGCTCAATTCTGATTTTTATGGAGTTATTTTCTTATGAAAATTTTTGGATCTCTTTTTCCAGTTGGTTGATTTCTTATATTGTTACTTTTTTCTCCTAATTTTTCTTCAATTTCTCTCACTCGATTTTTTTATAGCCCCTTTAAAGCTCTGAGATCTTGTGACCATTTTATATTTTTCTTTGAAGTAGAAGTAACTGTTTTATAACTTCCCTGTCATCTGAGTTTGAACCTGAATCTTCTTTATTACCATAGTAGCTACCTCTGGTTCTTTTTTCTCTCCTTTATTCCTTTGTTACTTGATTCCTTCCTCTTTCCTTCCTTCTCCCTCTCTCCATCCTTCCTCACTCCTCTCCCTTCCTTTTTCTTAGCTGTTAGCTTGGTGTTAGAGTTGGTCTCTTGTCCTGAAATGTGGGGGATAATGTTTTGTGCTTCAGATTTTTTATGCTTTTGTTTTCTGAGTCCATCTGAAGGTCTGACCTCAGATCTTCCTCTGTGCCTAAGTTATGGCCAGAGCCCCCAGAAACATTGTCACCACAAACACTTGTACTCTCTCCTGTGACTGCAAGCTTAAGTTTAGCGGTCTGCCTTGGAACTAAAACCAATGTCTCTATTCCCCATTGAGTTACCACAGCCAGCATGTTCCCTAACCCAGCTGCTACTATTCCAACATCTTCCCAAAATCCTCTACCTAAATTTTATTCTGGAACTTAATTTTGAAAGGATTTTACGGAATGGAACCACTGAATGTTTTGTCAACTAATGTAGGGGGTGGGAGAGAGAGAGAGAGAGAGAGAGAGAGAGACAGACACTGCATGTGGTGAGTTCTACTAGCCTAGGAATTCAGAAGATTAGAGTTTAAAGTTAATCTTCAACACTTAGCTACTGAATGATCATGGGAAGTCACCTGACATATAGGTGAGTTTTCTCACCTATAAAATGGGGCTACACTGCTTAAAGTGCTTGTTTCCTCAACTGTAAATTGGTAATAAGAGTGGCACCTGCCACTCAGGGCTGTGGTGAGATAATGTTTGTTAAAGTGCATAGAGCACAGTGCCTGGTACAGAATAGATATTTTATAAATGCTTGTTCCTTGTTCCTTTCCATTTTCTTCCCTGATTCACAAAGTTGTTGTGAGTCTCAAACAAAATTTATAGGCTAAATTCAAAATCATTTATGTAAAGTATGTTGCAAACTTTGAAGGGCTCTGTCATTGTTGGTTCAAGTTGCTGTAGTTTGTTTTTTTCCCTCCAATCTGGACCTGTGGTGGATGGGGGGATATTCCTGCCTCAGTTAATCCAATTAGTACTTCTCTGCAATTTGCCATCTATCTGATCAATTAAAAAAAGAGCATTTATCTCCAAAATATACATATTTACTTAGAAATTGACTATGAAAAGATTACATAAAATGGAATAGAGAAAATATTTAAATACGTTTAAAATTTTTTATTAATGGTACAAATAACCATTCTCCAAGATATTCTCGATATTCTTAATATTTTGTCATAATGTTAGAAAATAATGAAGTATATTCTATCATGTTCTCACAATATATTAATAATGTTGGCACAAGTTAGAAGTCTGGTTTATGCTCACTTTATTTCAGTATTATTGTTGTTTAGTCATTTTCAGTTGTGTTTGATTCTTTATGACCTCATTTGGAGTTTTCTTGGCAAAGATACTGGAGTATTCTTCCATTTCCTTCTCCAGCTCATTTTATGGAGGAGGAAACTGAGGCAAATAGTTAAGTGACTTGCCCAAGGTCACACTTAGGGCAAGGTTGGCAATACTGACCTTTCCTGCTTCTTAGCTTCCAGCATAGTAAAATATATCAGTGTATGTGTGACAATTAAGTAGATTTATGAATGAAATTATGAAGGTTTAACTTAGCTAATGCTCACAAAATTTAATGTTCTGCCATGGAATCATTAGAATATTAATTCCAAGTAAACAAAAACCATGAAGGGCCTGAGCCACATTTTTTTTTTTTTTTTTTTTAGGTTTTTGCCAGGCAATGGGCTTAAGTGGCTTGCCCAAGGCCACACAGTTAGGTAATTATTAAGTTTCTGAGGGCAGATTTGAACTCAGGTCCTTCTGACTCCAGGGCTGGTGCTCTATCCACTGGCCATCTAGTCACCCCCGAAGCTTAGATTTGAATTCTCAAAGTTGAGTCTTCTGATTCCTGGACTAGTACTCTATTCATTGTGTCACTTAACTGCCCCCTTTCTTTTTATTTTTGGCAAGGCAATTGGGGGGGGGGTGTTAAGCAACTAGCCCAAGGTCACACAGCTAGGCAATTATTAAGTGTCTGAGGTCAAATTTGAACTCAGGTTCTCTTGACTCCAGGGCCAGTGCTCTATCTTCTGCCCCACCTAACTGCCCAATGCCTCCTTTATTTCAGTACTTGGTTTAAATGACTGATAAAAGGACCCTCACAAAGATTTTTAGTTCTGAATGGATCAAGTATATTTTTGACTGTATTTATTTAATCATGACACTTACTTTTCGTCTTTGTTCTAAGTATGAAGAGGATTTTGTTGAAATGTGGCTAGTATATTTCCATCTTCTGATGTTAGTTATTCTTAAAAATTAATTTTTATATTATTTAAAATCTACTGAAATTCTGTATTTAGATGATTTAAAAAGAGCTTTAGAAATCTTTTTTTTTTTTTTTTTTTTTTTAGGTTTGTGCAAGGCAATGGGGTTAAGTGGCTTGCCCAAGGCCACACAGCTAGGTAATTATTAATTGTCTTGAGGCTGGATTTGAACCCAGGTACTCCTGACTCCAGGGCCCGTGCTCTACTGCACCACCTAGCTGCCCCCTAGAAATCTATTTTCAAGATTTTTAGAGTGAACAAAGTGTTTTTATTAATTGCTGTTCTTGTATTACTTTGACTCAGAAAAACTTTATTTTAAAATGTCTTACTAGTTATGATGACTCAATGGCAATATTAGCTAATATCTAAAGGTACAATGTGTATTTATTTGATTGAGGGTCATGTCAACTTAATTTTTATAAATCATTATTTTAGATAATCTTGATAATTTTGAATTTTTATCTAATTGTCAAATCAGATTATATCATTATTTTTATCTTATAATATAGCTGTGAAGAGTTTGCATTAGTAATGGAAGAAATGTTAGTTTCATTACTTTTGTTTACTTGTTGTCATGTAATTAATATTCTAATGATTTCTTGGTAGAACTTATTTTTGTGAGAATTAGCTTAGTTAAGCCTAGATAATTTCATTTACAAATCTACTTGATTGGCACACATACACTGATGTATTTTACTGTGCTGTAAGCTAATACACAGGAAAGGACAGTATTGCCAACCACTCTACATTGAAGAATTTCCTTTCTTCCTTAGGATAATTTATATGACACATAAGTATTTGGTATATGAACCAAGTGTTGCAATGTTAGTGTCATTCCATATATTTAATATTAATGAAATTTTATTTCTTCCTTTGTTAAAGATAAATAGAAACAAAATTTGATATTTTCTTCTTATTGCCCCATTGAATTGTTTTGCATATCTCCTTTTGGAGATTGTCCTCTCTCTCTCTCTCTCCCAGTTGTTAAATGACATACTCAGGGACACAGTGCTATTATGTAGGACTTGAAATCTAGGTCTTTCTTTCTGTTATCCAAAAACCTTGACTATAGTCACTACTATTTATATACAGTTTTTCTTCTTAAACAGGAATTTTAGGAATAGCATGGTCTATTAAAGTTAACTCTACTCTTTTAGAAGGATTTTTATACTTGTACTCTTTTAGAAGGATTTTTATACTTGTAACAGTAATAAAAATTGCCCAGAACACGTTTTGCTAGTGTTTTGTTGTAGCATATAATCTATCCATGCTTATTGTTAACTAGCTTGATCCTCATATAGTTGGTATAGTCTATTTCCAGAACTGTATGTGAAACTTTTTGAAGAATGTTAAAATGTTTCATCTCTTCTAGAATAATCTTAGAGATTCCATTTATCCTTCATGATAGAAAGAGGCCTTGGGTTAGGAAATAAGAAGACTGTGTCCCTCGTTATTGAAGAAGACCAAAATGGCATCTCTATATTAGAGATGGAGTTACAGTGTGTTGGACTGGCTGATCAGACCAATGGGATCTCAGAATGTTCTACCACTGGTCAGTCAGGCACAAATAGTCCATGTGAACTCCTGGGGTAGTTTCTCTAAAACTTTCAAATCTCACGTTTTTTTTTTAAGCTGCTCATAGAGTGCAGCACTGTCTCTGATGAAGGCATGCCAACCTGGGCAGTGCTCTGCCAGTGTCTCCCATACTGCACAATCAGTTCCAAAGCTCTTAAGAAGGACCTTCAGAGTGTCCCTTTATGGCTTCTTCTGAACCCACTGTGAATACTTGTCTTGTGTGAGTTCACCATAAAATACTTTTTTGGCAAGTATATAATTGGCGTTTGAACAACATGGCCACCTCATCATAGTTGCACTCTGGTATCTTATCCTGCTAGGTGATCTTCAGAATTTTCCCAAGACAATTTAAATGGAAGAGATTCAGTTTTCTGGCACATGTGTTGGAAAAACATTGGTGAACTGATCATGTAGATGGACAGCCTTGGGTATTCTATTCTAGAACATTGAGTAGATCACACTTGGAGGAATTATGGGAAGACATGGATAAGAACTACACAGAAATTGTAGCATGGATTGGATGAGAATTGTATTATAATGGAGAACCTCAATTTCAGTGGAAGCACAGATTCATTCAAGTATTGAATGCATTTATTCAGCTATAAGGAAATGTTTTCTAAGTTTTTAAGGTTTTCTTCATTGTCAAGGTCTTGTACTAGATCTGTTCATAATAAGTCTTTGTGATTTGGAGTGAAGGTGTTGTACCTGTCATTTGATCAGTGTGAATAGTTCTTGTGGAAACTTCTTCAGTAACATATCTTGTCTACTCATCTTTAATAACAGCCTTGAAATATTTTCAGGGGCACTGAGATGTTAAGTGACTTGCTTGTGGTCATAAAGTTAACCTGTGTCAGAAACATAGGTCAGAAGTATAATGTGTACCCAGTTTTTTCCTCAATAAAAAAAGAATAATGCTGAAAAATAAAATAAAGTGGTTTTTCTTGTCAACATTGTCTATTGTCTTGAAGGTAAAAAACTAGAAAGAAAACTAGAAAACTGACTATAAATTTGTTTCCAAATAGTTTTCCTGGATAGGTGTTACATAGACATCTTATTTTAATATATTTTTAATATAATTAATAAATTTATCAAGTGGATGTGATTTAAATAACTCTTTAAATTGCTTAGGTTTGTATTTAATTGAAAGTGTATTTTAAAAATTTTGAGATTCATAAAATATTTTTTTCTTTTGTACATAGGTTTTATAGGACATTACCAAGCACCATGGAGTTTTACGAGTCAACATATTTTATCATCCTTATTCCTTCAGTAGTTATTACAGTAATTTTCCTCTTCTTTTGGCTTTTCATGAAAGAAACATTGTATGATGAAGTTCTTGCAAAACAGAAAAGAGAACAAAAACTTCTGCCCACAAAGACTGATAAAAAGAAGGCAGAGAAGAAAAAGAACAAAAAGAAAGAAACTCAGAATGGCAACCTTCATGAATCTGATTCTGAGAATGTTTCCCGGGACTTTAAAGTAACTGATGCTTTGAGTGTAGACGATGAACAAGTAGCACCTGTTCAATTGAGTATTGTTGAAGCTTCAAGTGGTGTTAGAGAGCGGAAGAAAAAAGAAAAGAAACACAAGCCTGTACAGGAGGAACAGGCCCCTAAAGAAAATGATGGATCAAAGAGTCCAGGCAAAAAAGCTGAACCAATTCCAGTTATCAAACAACCCACACCACCCTCTGAACCTTCAAGTTCAAAGAAGAAATCTGGACAAAAAAAGCCTAAAAATGGAATTGGTATTGTAATCAATTTAATTTTGATGATATACTTTGATTATATTTATGTTATAACAACTAATTATAGACCTTTATTTAATTTTTGTGCTTAGCATTTGAGGGCTCACAATATACTGGATACTAATTGTTCAGTTACACAGGTAAAATGAAGGGGAAATATTTTTAAATAGATTTTTTCCTTTTACCTTAGTTTCTAGACAATATAATATGGTTTATAAAATTCCTTTTATGAGCAAATCTTTTTAGAGCATTAAAAAAGCAAGTAATTTAAATATATAGAATTATTATGCTAAAATCCACTGAATACTTTTTTTACTGTGTTTTCATTATCAACAGTTGAGATTTTGTTTTATAAAGTTAAAAAAAATGAAAACCTTCCTTAGGAAATTTTATCTTTAAATTTTTTCACCTTAGATGAGTTTTTTGATTTGTGATAGAACCTTTTTTATTAAAGATAACTTTTAATTGTTACAGTGATGATCATTATGTTGTGTTGTTATATATATTGGAAATAGCAGGCATCCTGGATTTTCCTTAGGTAGTTGAACCATATGTATTGTTAGAGTAATATCCTTTTTCTTGTGTAAGAAGTCTCATGGCTAGATTTTGATGAATTACTTCCAACTAGGCCTTAAAGATAATTTCAGATAGGTGTTTGTATATTTATAGTTAGTGAACTGTCATTACATAGTTGACTACATAATGGTGAGTTCATAGAAATGTTAGAATTGGAAGCAATTTTAGCAGCTCTCTTGTCCAGCTTAAACTTTTTTCCTTTTTTTTTTTTTTTACAAGGCAATGGGATTAAGTGACTTGCTCATGGGCACACAGCTAAGTTTCTGGGGATGGATTTGAATTTAGGTCCTCCTGACTCCAGGACTTGTGTCTGTCCACTGTGCCACCTAGTTGCTCCTGTCTTGCTTATACTTGAAAAAGAATTCCCTCTATAACATATTAAGCAAACAGGCATCTAACTTATACTTGGATACTTCCATCATGGATGGGAAAATCTACTACTTCCTGAAGAAGCCTATTCTATTTTTAGATAGCTCTAATTTTTTGCTTATGTTAGGCTTAAAGGTGACTTTTTGCAACTAAGATATGAGAGGCCTGAAAAAAAAACAAGTCTAATTCCCTTTTTGAGAGTAATAGTCCTTCATTGTTATTAATGATACTAATTAAAAATATAAAATTACCAAATTTTATCACTAAAATGAACATTGTTCCTTGTCAAAGCAGTCACCTTGGCATCTATTTGCTTATTAATAATGATGCCATTGGTCAAAATACGTTTGGACTATCAGAATGGTTTATAAACCTCCAGGAAAAATTGACCTATTTACTTAGTACTGAGTACTGAGTACTGAGTACTTAGATTAAATTGTAGAATCAGAGATTTAGAGCTGGAAGGGATATTGGAAACCATCTAGTCCAGTGCCTTCATTTTATAAATGTGGAAACCAGTTAAATGATTTGCCCAAGGTCACACAGTAAGTTCAAAATTAGATTCACACTTTGATCCTTTGGCTCAAAAAATTTTTATGATTTTATAATTTAATTTTTTATTGTACAGTATAGCCCCCAAGTTTTGCCCTCCTAAGAATGCACTATCTTTGAGGTTTACTAAAAGAGTCTTTGATTTCTAAATAAAAAGGGAAAGCCAACTTCTTTGAATGGATTTGAATGGCTAAGGGATCTCTGATCCCTCAGGGTTTTATTGGATCTCATATTAAGACATGGTAGCTTGAACGGATAAAACTTGAAAGATAGATAAAAATCAGCTTTAGAAAAATCAGATTTTTTTTTTTCCTTCTTTAAAGGAAAAACAATTTTGTAAAAACAATTTTAAAGCACATCATTTTTGGGACTCATCTCTTCTTGAAATTTGAGTTATATTCTGTAATTATGTAATTAATATGTCATAGTAGTCCATGGATACTACTAGAAATCTAATGTTATTGGTTTTCCTGAAGCTACCAAGGATATAGACTAAATGGTACTACTCTATCCAAGGAGTATCAGTATTATTTTAGACAACCATGTTCATGCTTAATGGGATGCTTCAATTTTATTTTTCATACTATTTGGCTATCTTGAGGTAACATTTATATAAGCAATATTTTGGCAAGCTTGTCATCTTTTTCTCATCTGAATATTTAACACTTTGAAATGATTGAAATATTGGGTTAGACCAAAAATTTGCAAATAGTCTTGAAAATGGAGAGAATTTGGAATAACAGTGATATTTTGAGAATTAAATTCTTTCAAAATATTCTGTTGAATTAAAAAAAATTTATTTCTACTAACATTAAAAAACCCAATTCATTTTGAGCAGAATATTCTAGGAAGTGTTAAGGGATGTAGTCTCACAGAAATTCTGTTTGGAGATGCTATATTACTTAGTGATCCTGCCCAGTGTCTGCTTCAGTTATCTTTGATAAATTTTAATAACCATATTATTATTTAGGTATTTAGTTTTTTCAAGTAGCTTAAAATCTGAAAAAAAACTTCATTGCTTTAAAACTTATGGCATAAAATAGAAAGTTAGGACATGTCATCTATTAAAAAAAATCCTTCATCCAAGTAGCAAAAATATTGGAAGACTAGAACTGGTGTGCTGTAGCTCATGCTGTGCTGCTGCTCTTTCCAACCCTGGTCCCGTGGAGTAGACCTTTCCCGTAGATCCATCAAGTTGTTTGCACTGGAAAATTATTTCACTCAGTCTTTCTGTGGGTTCTGCTGCTCTAGAGTTTGGTTAGAGTCATAATTTTATGACATTTGGTGGTTTTCTGGGGAAGAGTTCCCTGAGAATTCCTGTCTTTACCCTGCCTTCTTGACTCTCTCCACCCCCCCCCCCCCTTCACTCTCATTGAACATTGCTCTCTCTCTCTCCAGTACTCTGAAATCTAGCCAAACTTAACTTCTTTCTTTTTCTCTCAGAGGTTCTCTCCTGTCTCTGGTCCTTTGAATTGGTGATCTTCCATTCCTAGGATATATTTATTCAGAGTACCTCTTATGTGGCAGTTAACACTATATTGTGTGCCAGTGATACAAAGAAAGACAAAAGACAGTCTCTGCACTCAGGGTCTAATGGGAGAGATAAAAATGAAAACAACTATCTTCTAAAAAAGATTATTTACAGTTTAAATAAGATTATCAACAGAGAGAATGCATTAGAATTAAAGGAGATCAGGAAGATTTTTGCAGAAAGTGTTACCTTCTTGGAGATTGAGGATTGGAGGTGGGGGGGATTTTACCTGGGATTTGAAGGGAGATGAGGAAAAGGAACAGCCAGTGAATATGCCCTATGTTGAGATATAAATTATTTTGTAAGGAACAGTGAGGAGGCTAGAATTACTAATTTATAGATTACATGGATTGGTGTAAAATATAAAAAAGATTGGAAAAGTAGCAGGGTTATGAAGAACTTTTAAAGATTTTATATTTTAATCCTTGAGGGTAAGGTCCATTGGATTTTGTTGAATAGGTGAGGTGACATCTTTTAGACCTATGCCTTTGGAAGATGATTAAGGCTATTGCAATGGTCCAGGAATGCAGTGATGAGGGTCTGCACTCAGGTTAGTGACAATGTCAGAGGAAGAGGGAATGTATATAGAGAGATTTCAACCTTGTAGAAATGATGGGACTTGGCACTAGTTTGGATTTGGGATGGGAGGGATAGTGATATGTTGAGGATGACAGTAGGTTGTGAGCACTCAGCAGTAACAGGGAAGTTTGGAAGGGGTGATGGTTTTGTTTTTGGAAGTGGAGTAGAGAAGACCAGGAGTTTAATTTTGTCCAATAGGCTGTTGGAGATGCAAGTCTGGTAGTTGAGAGAAAAATTAGAGTTGGATAAGTAGCTTTGAGAATCCTCAGAATAGAGATAATTGTATATATCCATGATAACTGATTAAATCAGCAAGTGAAATAGTACAGAGGGAGAAGAGATGAAGAAGCCTGTGCAACTCCTATTTGCAGGCATGACCTGGATGAAGATATAGCTAAGGAGACTGAGAAGGAATAGTCATGGTAGAAGAAAAACCCAAAATAGAGTATTGTTAAGTAAACCTATAGAAAAAAAAATGTCAATTGGAAGGGTGACTGATACTGTCAAATGCTGCAGAGGAGGAAGACTGAAAAGGCCATTAAGAATTGACTTTTAGGGGTGGCTAGGTGATGCAGTGGATAAAGCACTGGCCCTGGAGTCAGGAGTACCTGGGTTCAAATCCGGTCTCAGACACTTAATAATTACCTAGCTGTGTGTCCTTGGGCAAGCCATTTAACCCCATTTGCCTTGCAAAAATAAAAAAAAATGATTTTTAGGACAGTTAGATGGCACAGTGGATAGTGGTCCACTGGCCCTGGAGTCAGGGGGACCTGAGTTCAAATTCGGCTTCAGACCCTTAATAATTATCTGTGTAACCTTGGGTAACCCCATTGCCTTGAAAAAATCAAAACAAAACAAATCAAAACAAAAAATTGACTTTTAAGATGCCGCTCAGGTTCCATCTTCTGCATGAATCCTTTCCTGATTTCTGCTAAAAACTAATTTCTCCCTTATAAACTACCTTGTTTTTAACCACTTTGTGCCTGTGCTTCTATGTTTAAATAAATATATGTGTGCATATGCACACATGTACATATGGACATGTTTGTGTCTATATATATGAAGTTTATATAGGTCTATATTTAGACAGATCTATAGACATAGATATACATCCACACACTTTATACTGTCTCTATTTTTACATGTCCTTGTTTCCTCCTTTGAAATTGTTTTGTTTTCATAGGTTTCTTAGTACTTAGAGCCTGGCAGACAGGTGAGAGAGTAAAACCAGCAAAATCTGTGTGTAGTGCTACGGTGTAGGGAAGGGGAAAGGAATAGGCATTGAAATACTACCTCCTGTCTACCAGCCATTGTGCTAAACTCTTTACAAATAATTTATTTGATCTTCACAACCCTGTGGGGTAGTTTCCCACATTTTTTTTTTTTTTTTTTAGTTTCCCACATTTTACGGTTGGGGAAACTCAGATTAGAACTTTAAAGGACTTGCTCAGGGTCATATGGTTAGAAAAGTATCTTAAGCTGGATTTGAGTAGATGGATGGAGATGAGGGTTTGTAAAATTATGATGGCAATGGGAATAGACCAAGGGAAGGATTGATGGAAAAAATGTTAAGGTAGAATTGAGAGATTTGATAAAAGAATGAATAAGATGGGTGAAGAAGAAAGAGCAGTGTAAGTAGTGGTGCCACAGATCTTAGTGGAATCAGAAGTAGTAGCAGGTTTAAGGGGGAGAAATCATGAATATAGTATTGAATACATTGAAAGATATCCCATGGTTGATTGCAAGCAGTATTAGAGATAATAGGCATAGATTTGAATGCTATATTAAAGATCGTAGTTGAAACCTTAGGACTGAGTTATATTACCAAGAGATAGACTATCCAGAAAAAAAACAAACAACCAACCCTGTGAAATGTCTACATAAGGGATTTGGAAAGGAAAAAGTAGTTATAGAGGTGTAAAAAAAAATAATCTTTTCTGAAGACAAGGTAAGGAAGAAAGCTCTGTTCATCAGGAGGAAATTTCAACAATATCAGATGGTGCAGAGGTTGGAGAAAGAAAAAAGACTATCAGATTTGGTTAGGAAGTGATTGGAAACTTAAAAGAGCTGTTAGGTGGAGTAGAGAAACTTTAGAAAAAAATCAAGAAACAAAAGGAGAATTGAGGCTATTGAAAAGGAAGGACTTCAGGATGCAGGAGAGAAAGGAGCTGACTATTAGAACAGGGTCCTGAAGGAAGCAAAAATTAATGAATAGGATCAAGATAGAGCAAGAAAGGTAAAAGGAAAAGGAATATGGGTAACTCTTTTCCTAAGACCAGAGGGAAGGGTAAGAAGACATACCTCTGTCAGCTCCTTTATCTCTATTTGAATCTCATAACAGCCATGTGAGGTTGGTGGTATATTATCATCCCATTTTATAGGTGAAGAAATTGAAGATTCTATACATTGTTGATTTGCCCAATGTCATAGGTAATAAATGACAGAGTTAAAAGATTGTATCACAGATCTTACAGCTATAAGTCCAGCATTATTTTTAGTAATAGTTTGGTAATAAAATGTAAAGATATTTTTATTTATTGAGAAAGAAATAAAGATTCGAGATCTTTTTTAAATATCACAAATGATTCTGACCTCATTAGTCTTATTTACTGAGTATAATTCCAGTTTTTGGAATATATTTTTCTTGGTGTCTTGGAATTATTCTTTGACATTTGGATAAATGTCAGATTTTGATAGACTCTCAGTTCTTAAAAATACAAATGTAAGATAATTCACATTTATGCAGGACTTAAAGATTTACAAATCACTTTCTTCATAATTCTTAGATTGGAAATACAAATAGTATTATTGCAAATCTCTGTATAAGTGGAAATGAATTCTCTGACTGATTTCCCCTTAGTCTATATGACTGGTAAGTATCAGAGCCAAAACTTGAATCTAGGTCTGATTCAAGGATCATTAATTTTTATAGTCTACCTGCAGGTATTATTGAGAAGTACTATGCTCCTTAAAGGGATATGAACACAGATGATATGAAATATTGAAAAAAATCTAGTATATAGAATTAATTTTGGACTGACTGTAGCTTACTTAAATCTTTATTGTTTTATGTTATACATTAATGACCATCTTTTTTAGATGACCAGGATAAAAAAATTGAGGTGGTTTTGTTACCTACCAAAAAGCAAGAATCATTACCCCTCCACCAGGAGAGTAAAGAGAGTGGATCTGGAAAAAAGAAAAATTCATCAAAGAAACAAAAAACTGATAATGGTAAAATATTGTTTTTTAAAGCTTTTAGTTTTGAGTAACCTTGTACTGATAATGTGAATTTATTGATATAGACATGAAATATTAAGAAAAGATATAAACTACCTTGTACAAACAGTATCACCTAGAAATGTAAAATTTTAATATATATCATGTATTTTCCTTAAATTGCATTCTTTACTTCAACTTTTAATTTACACTAAAAAGCATTGATTTGTTAAATTTACATACAGCTGTGGTGGATGAACCTCATAGTCACTCAAGTTCTTATACTTCTTTGATGGATAATTCTGACCCAAATTCTGCAGCTGATAAAAAAGAAGTGATTGATTTGGTTAAAAGTGATCAAGCAGAAGGGATCCAAAAAACAGGAACTAAAAAACTGAAAAATGAAACTGATAAAGGTAATTAAAAATTAACAGATTAATTTTAGTCTCCTTAAAACTTTTCTGCTATACTGTTACATAATACATTAGACATAGAATCAAAGCTAACAATGATGTCATAGATTCTTGTGTCATATTAGGGCTGGAAAAAGGAGTCTTGGGAGTTACCAATCCAAACTGATTTTGTAGATGAGGAGCTGAGAAAAAGAGACTTTAGTGACTTGTTCAAGTTTTTGGTTTTGTTTTGGTCATCCATAAAGACTTATTTGAAAAATAAATTTAAGAATTATTATATTAATAGGTTGTGTAAATCCCAAGCATGCCTGAGCCTAGGGTTTGAGCAAACCATTTGGGAGATGAATGGGGAAGGGACTCTTTATTGGGGAAGGTTTAATGGTTTCAGTGGATGATAGGAGATCCAACAGCAGAAAGATAAGGTGTCAAGCAGATGTTGACATCTATGGGCATTTAAGTGTAGAATGTCTATAAAGGTTTTTCTTTCTGAAATTATTTGCATTTACTGTCTTTGATTTTTGTCATAAAAGATAGCATTTACTACTTAATCCTTAAATAATTTTATGTAGTCTCATCCAGATTTGAGAAATTTATTTCCTATAGTACGTTAAAGTTACTATTTAAGTAGCAGTTTATAATGGATCCCCAAATTCATTGCTACTTTATTTTTCCCATTTGAGTTTGGTCTTTTTGAATTATGCCATATAGCTGCTTATTTGTCAAAACTACCTTTCTTCATTTTAGAAAATGCAGAAGTGAAATTTAAGGATTTCCTTCTTTCCCTGAAGACTATGATATTCTCTGAAACTGAGGCTCTTTGTATTGTAGACCTGTTAAAGGAGAAGTCTGGTGCTGTACAAGATGCTTTAAAGAAGGTAAGCTTATGTTTGGGGTATATATTCCTGGAAGGGGTTTCCCCTACAATTTTCACATGTGAGCAAGCCAGTTAAGTCTGTTTTTACTTTTACTAACCCAAAGACTACTTCTTAAACTATACATTTTTTTCTCCTATTAATCAGGGTTATATTATTTAAAGATTAATTTTGATGTAGAACATATATTATTGTTCTTGAGTCTTGAGTTCTTCGGTCATGTCGACTTTTCCTGATCCCATTTGAGGTTTTCTTGGTGAAGTTAGTGGAGTAGTTTGCCATTTTCTTCTCCAGCTCATTTTATAGATGAGGATGCTGAGACAAGTAGAGAATTAAGTGACTTACCCAGGGTCACACAGTGAGTAAGTGTTTTAAGTAGTTGAAGATTTGAATTAAGAAAGATGAGTCTTCCTGATTCCATGCCTGGCACTTTATCTGTTGTATCATCTAGCTTTCCAGAATATAGTTAAGAGCAAAAGAAAAATTTCAATACTTCTAGATATGTAGAATTGTCCATTTGTGACTAATAATAGACATTTCAAAGTATATTCATTTAAGCAGTTATTGCCAGAAAAATAAGTCCAAATTGCAAAAATCTAACATTTTAGGGCTCTTTTTATTTTTATTGGAACCTTCTAATCCAATACCTTGTATAAATAGAGTAAAGCATTTATCATGTTCTTACCATGAGCCCGTCGGCACTTAGTGCTAAGAACTAAGAATGCAAATACCAGAAAGCAATATGATTTCCTATTCTACATTCTGATAGAAGTCAAAACATGAAGCAGAGCTAAATAGGAGGTGATTGTATATGCTCTTAGTGCCTTGGTTTTGTTTTGTTGGCTGGGAAATAATGTGTAGAGGTCTGGCTGTAAAGGAATTTGTTTGGACTTCTGTAAGCATGTTTGTTTTATACTACACTTGATTTCTCTATTTGGAATATTGTTATCTTTATCAGCAATTGAATTTTTGACATGGACAAGAGAATATTTGTTTGAAGAAAAGCTCCTTGGACTATATTTTGCTGCAATGACTCAAATTCATTAGTAATCAATAGTATATTACATTCTCAATATCTCTTATCACCCGTATGATTCTCAAGATGCAATTTGTTGTAGAAAGTAATGCAAATATCCTTGGATATTGCCTTCTTTTGTTTCATTCTTATTTTGACTGCATATACTATGCTCAAATGTTTTTATAGAAATTAGAAAGTAGATATTACTAATTTTGAAATTAGTAATCTTATCAGTTGCCTTCTTTGTCAGGGAAGAGGAAAGGGTAGCAAGCATAGAATTAGTGAACTTTTTTTTTTAGAATAGTCTCCTCTTAACTGTGAATTACACATATCTTTTAAACTCTCCTCTGCATGGATTTGCTTTATATATACTGTATTTGGTCAGGTATAGCTACTGTTTCTAATTTTATCTTTTTAAATGTCATGTCATTCTTTTTTTTCCCTTTTATATCAAGGCAATGGTTGCCCAAGGCCACGTGGCTAGGTAATTATTAAGTGTCTGAGGCTGGATTTGAACTCAGGTCCTCCGGACTCCTGGGCAGGTGCTCTATCCACTGCACCACTTACCTGCCCCCATGTCATGTAATTCTTAAACCTGACCAATTCATTGACCAACCACAACTCTAGGGGACTGATCATAAAACATAAAACACTTCCTGAAATTGATGATAAATCAGAGGTGTAATTTTCAGAATTGACCAATATATAGTTTTGTTTTATTTTATTATGCTTATTAGCTGTGAGGGAGGTTTTTTTGACATGTGGTTTTTTTTTAGAACAGGAAGTCTAAGTGATAGTAATGCCAAGAAAAAGAAGAAAAGAACCATTGAAATACTTTAAAATAAATCCATGCACAGAGTAAAACTGAATAAAATTCAGAGGGAGAGAAATCAAGCAGCAGCTTTGAAATTGTTGAATTTTTTTTATTTATTTGGAAAAAATAGGCTATGTATATAAAACATGTCCAGTTTTCTTTTAATATCTTGTATTTGTATATGGAATGCTTGAGTTTGTCAGTAACAAGAAATAAATGATAATAAACATAAATCTTAATCATTACCACTTTTTTCATTGAAGTTTTACAAGATTAATTCCTTGTGATGTCCCCATAGGTTAGGTATTGAATATATTTTTGTGCCCATTTTGCAGATTAGGGAATTTGGATTCAAACATGAATTGAATTTGACACGACTAGTGAGAATTAGAGCCAGGAATTGTACCCAGGTCTAAGGATTCCAAGTATAGTATTCTCTTGTCCACATCACAATGTTATATTCAGATATTAGAAAGGGAATCTATGGAGTCTAACTATGGTGGTTCCTTTGCAGTAGATCATAGGAAAGTAGACAAAATGAGAACTCATCTAATTCCACACTTATTTTACAGATGAGGAAGCCGAGGCCTAGGTAGACTAAATTATTTGCCCAAAAAATAAACATCAGAAACAAGATTTGAACTCAGATCCTCTGTCATCAAAGCCAGTGCTCTTTTCATTGTACCATGTTAGCTGAAACAAGCTCACTGTAGAAATGCTGGCACATTTGTTCCATTGGGAAGTGAAATTGTTCTTGTTTTCTCTATAAAGTTTCTTGGGGCAATTTGGCTTACCTGCAACCCATTCTAAACTCAGCATCCTTTCTCTCCCTTTTCCATTACTTATCATTGTTCAGTGAAATATTGTTGCTTTCATAATCTCATCATCTTCTGTAATATTTTGCCAATGTTGTACAGGTTGTAGCAGTATTGTACAGGTATATAGTGGGAAATGTAGGAAATATCTAAAAAGACCAATTAAAATATATTTTAAAAAACTATAAGTAAAGTATTGGTAACATCAATCAGTAAACATTTATCAATAACATTTAATTTAGTATTAAACATAGCCAACTATGTGCTAGGCCTTGCAGAATCACAAAGAGGCAAAAAAGACAATCATGCCTTCAAGGAACTTACAATCTACTTGAGGAGGCAACATGTAAATAAACTTTTATACACACACACACACACACACACACACACACACACACACACGATAAATAGGAAGTAACAAAGAAGAAAGGAACAGAATTAAGAGAGATTGGGAAAGGCTTGGTAAAGAAGGTAGGAGTTTAGTTGTAAAGGAAGCCCGGGAACCCAGGAGAGAGAGATAAGGAGAGAGAGAACATTGCAGACTTGGAAGATAGTCAAAGAAAATGTTCAGAATGGAGACATGGAAGGTCTTATTTGTAGACCAGCAGAGACTGTAAGACTAAGTATTAAGGAGTAAGGTATAAGAAAACTAGAAAAGTAGGAGGGGACTAGGTTATAAAGGGCTTTAATGCTGACCAGAGAATTTTTGTATTTTCTTCTGGAGGAAGAACTAGTAGAGTTTATTGAGTAGGGAGCAACATGCTGTGTCCTGCATTTTATCAGATCACTTGAGTGGTGTTATAGGGAGGCTGAATTGGAGTGAGTGGAGACTTGAGGCAGACTGACGTCTCAAGAAGCTATTACACTAATCCAGATATGAGGCGATGAAGGCCTTCACTAGTGATCTCAGTGTCAGAGAAGAGCAGGAGGCATATTTGAAAGATGTTGCACAGGTGATATCAACAGGTCTTGGCAGTAGCTTGGGGGTGGGGGGATGATGAAAGACAATAAAGAGTCAAGGATGACTCTTAGGTTTTGAATCTGAGGAAATGGGAGGCTGTTGTTGCCCTCTAGAGTGATAGGGAAGACTGAGAGAAAGGTTTTTCCTGGAGAGATAATGAATTCTCTTTTGAACATAGTGAGTTTAAGATATCTACTGAATTTGCAGTTTAGGATGTCTGAGAGGCAGTTGGACATATTAGATTGGAGATTAGTTGAGAGATTGTGGCAGGATACATAGATTTGAGAATCATTTTAGAAATAGTAATTAAACCCATGAGACAACTAAATAATTCTCTTTTTTTTTATTAAAGATACTGAGTTTTACAATTTTCCCCCCAATCTTACTTCCCTCCCCCACCCCCCACCCCCCACCCCCCACGGAAAGCAATCTGTCAGTCTTTACTTTGTTTCCATGTTGTACATTGATCCAAATTGAGTGTGATGAGAGAGAAATCATATCCTTAAAGAAGAGACAAGAAGTCTTGTTATAAGAGTTAACAAGATCAGACAATAAGATAGCTGCTCTTTTTTCTAAATTAGAGAGAATAATCCTTGAATTTTGTTCAAATTTCACAGCTCTTTATCTGGATACAGATGGCACTCTCCTTTGCAGAAAGCCCAAAATTGTTCCTGATTTGTTGCACTGATGGAATGAGCAAGTCCATCAGGGTTGATCATCACTGCCATGTTGCTGTTAGGGTGTAAAGTGTTTTTCTGGTTCTGGTCATCTCACTCAGCATCAGTTCATGCAAATCCCTCCAGGCTTCCCTGAAATCCCGTCCCTCCTGGTTTCTAATAGAACAATAGTGTTCCATGATGTACATATACCAGTTTGTTAAGCCATTCCCCAATTGAAGGACATTTACTTGATTTCTAATTCTTTGCCACCACAAACAGGGCTGCTATAAATATTTTTGTAAAACTGTTATTTTTACCCTTTTTCATCATCTCTTCAGGGTATAGACCCAGCAGTGGTATCGCTGGGTCAAAGGGTATGCTCATTTTTGTTACCCTTTGGGCGTAGTTCCAAATTTCTCTCCAGAAAGGTTGGATGAGTTCACAGCTCCACCAACAGTGTAATAGTGTCCCAGATTTCCCACAACCCTCCCAACAATGATCATTATCCTTTCTGGTCATATTGATCAGTCTCTGAGAGGTGTGAGGTGGTACCTCAGAGAAGCTTTAATTTGCATTTCTCTAATAAGTAATGATTTAGAGCAATTTTTCATATGGCTATGGATTGCTTTGATCTCCTCATCTGTAAATTGCCTTTGCATATCCTTTGACCATTTGTCAATTGGGGAATGGCTTTTTGTTTTAAAAATATGACTCAGTTCTCTGTATATTTTAGAAATGAGTCCTTTGTCAGAATCATTAGTTGTAAAGATTGTTTCTCAATTTACTACATTTCTTTTGATCTTGGTTACAGTGGTTTTATCTGTGCAAAAGCCTTTTAATTTAATGTAATTGAAATCATCTAGTTGGTTTTTGGTGATGTTCTCCAAGTCTTCCTTAGTCATAAACTGTTCCTCTTTCCATAGATCTGACAGGTAAACTAGTCCTTGATCTTCTAATTTGCTTATAGTATTTTTTTTATGTCTAAGTCCTGTAACCATTTGGATCTTATCTTGGTAAAGGGTGTTAGGTGTTGGTCTAATCTAAGTTTCTTCCATACTAACTTCCAATTATCCCAGCAGTTTTTATCAAAGAGGGAGTTTTTATCTCAATAGCTGGACTCTTTGGGTTGTTCATAAATAATTCTCTTAAAACCTCAATTTGTCAAATGGAAAACTCTTGCAAAAATAGAATTGACCAATTGGAAAAGGAATTGCAAAAAGTAAATGAAGAGTACTGGGCCTGGAGGCAGGAAACTCATCTTCCTGAGTTAAAAATCTGGCCTCAGACACTTAGCTGTGTGATTCTGGTCAAGTCATTTAACCCTGTGAGTCTCTTTTTCCTCATCTATAATTTGAGTTGGAGAAGGAAATGGTTAACCACTCTATTATCTGCCAAGAAAACCCCAAAAGGTTTAAATAAGAGACATATGACAGAAATGAGTGACAAACAATGAAATCTGTGGGAGCTGCTGAGATCCCCAAGTGAAGTAATCTAGAGGGAAAAAAGAAGAGAGCCCAGGGCAGAACCCTGAGGAACACCTACAGTTAGAAGGTGCCATCTGCATGAGTATCCAGCAGAGGAGGCAGAAGGAGCAGTCAGGTAGGAAAAGAATTGGGAGAGAGTAGTGATTTGAAAACCTAGAGAGATGAGAACATTTACTATTAGAAATGAAATATGTTATGTTATTCCATTTTGGTTACTGTTGTCATACAGTAGTAAGTTCAATTTCCCTCTGATTTGCTATTCAGTCTTTGATTTAATGGGGACTTCTGTTGGTGCTAGTTGATTTGGTTTTTTTAAAGCTGTTAATAAGGGCCCTGGTTTTTACTTGTAAACTCCCTTCTTTCAACAATGAAGAAGTAGACATCTATTTTTGTTTAAACAATTTTTAAAGTTTTTTTGGTGTGTGAATCATTGGTTATAGAATGTGTCCTAGTTTGATTATCCTTTGGGATTAGATGACATCCGGTTGACTATGAAGATTAATTTCTGAACTATATATTCGATTATCAACCTCTGAAATGACAATAAGAGACCTTTCACTATTGCTGGTTTTAGGTGTAACTGTAGGAATTCTTTTAAGAAATCATGATCCACTTCTTTCATTCTAATATGTTTGTTGGAATTCTTTAAGAAATCATGATCTTCTTTTATTCTAGTCTAATAAAGCTGAAGTAGCAGCAGTTTTACACCAACTTCAAGAGAAAGAGAAGTTACTTGCTGCTGTGAAAGAAGATGCTGTTATTGCAAAGGATCAGTGCAAGCAGTTAGCTCAGGTACAGTAATTCTACTCTGAGTACCCCAGTAACTTCAAGAGAGCCAGACTAGGAACCTTCTCTAAGAATTAGGCAGCAGTTTAAAGTTTTATTTTGTTTATTGAGGCATTTGAAAAATAAAGAACATTTTCTTTTTTAAATTTATTAAATCTTTGTACTTAATGATATTGTTAATATATACTGAATTCATGAAATTGTTAGTATATTTTGGGTTTTAGTTGTGTTTCATAATGTTCCTCTGACTTGAGTTTTTTAATTTAATTTTTTAATATAAATAAAATTAATTTCTATTACATTGGAATGTGGACATATCATTGGTATTTATTAATGGAATTTGGTGTGTAATTTGTTGTTATGGAGTAACAAAACTCCCAATTTGTTCAAATCATTTCTGAGAGAAATGTCAGCACATTGTTAGTTTTTATTCTTTAATTGTAGCTTCCAAAATCAGTTAGGAAACAACAGGAAAAAAATTTGTAGGAGTTTGTTTGACAAATATTTTGTTAGTGTAATAGAAGGTCAATTTATATATTTAATTATTTTTATTGATGTGTTTTACTTTTACTTTACCTTCGGTTTTTTGCATATTCTCTTCCCTGTTCTTTAGAGCTATTCTTTGTGAAAAAGAATATAAAAGGGGGTGGGGAGGCAGTTTAGCAAAATAGACAAAATAGAAGTCATCTAATTCCACACTTCTTTTATGGATGAGGAGGCTGAGGTCTAGGTAGGCTAAATGATTTGCCCCAAATGATAAGCATAAGCAACACACCAACCAAATCTGACATTTTATTCCTGTAGTCTTCCACTTCTGCTCCCCCCCCCAAAGTCCTTACTTTAAGGACTTAAATCTTTATTTTTTCTTTGGGGGTCAGTATTGGTCATTCTGATAATGATGTTCAATTTACATGAAACAAAATTAAAAAACTTTAGTTTAAAACATGTTGAACATAAAAGTGATCTCTTTTAAAATGAAACTGAATTGGTTATGCCTTGTGGAAAGAATTTTAGAGAAATGTCTAATTTTTCCATTCCTTTTGAGATTTAATGTAGGATGAATGAAGCAGTAAATAACTAAACTCATTGTCAGTAAACTATCTGGTGCAGTAACTTGAGTCAAGAGTAGGAAAAAATTGGTTTAATTATTAAAAGTTTCATTTTGACTAGTTAAGAAAGGATCCTACTATCACATATCTTTCTGAAGGATAATTTTTGTGGAAAGACTGTAGAGTTCATTGAAGAGTCTGAGTAAATTGAACTAGTATCCTTAGGTATTCATATTTTACTTAAATTTATATGCATATAAAAAGTTTTAGTGCCTTTTGAACCAAATGCTAGTAGTCCATGTGTAATTTTAATATTTAGAAAATACACTTGAGAAAAATATTGGGTGAAATATAAAAATGGTAAAGGGAAAAGAGTACTTATTTCATTGGTATAGAAAGCTACAGATGAGCAAATTCCTTCTATTTAGACAACTGCCCAAAAGTTCAATGCTTTTTTAAGGTCACAGAAGCCCTGATGGATCAGGGGCAGGACATGAACCTGTTTGGGAGGCCATTTCTCTATCTCTTATCTCTTATTCTAGAAAGAGGAAAGATAATTAATTGTTAGGATTTTAAACCACCTTATTAGCCAATCCAGGAAGGACTGACCCATCTTATGGCCTATAGAATGTAATTGAAAAAATGAATTGGTAAAAATTACATGCAGAATAGCTTATAATAACAGATAACGTACATAGTTAAAAAGCCATTGTGTTGATTGTAGGTTTGCTGTTGGTATTTACCATTTCAGATTTTGTTTGTTTTGCTTAAATTTACTATTTTAAAAATATGATTCTTTTTTGCTTTTAATTGAAAAAAAAACCCTTCCATTTTCTTGATTCACAATTTTAGGAGATGATGACAGAGAAGGACAGAAGTAACATGGTTATAACAAGGATGAAAGAACGAATTGGTACTTTAGAAAAGGAACTTAATGTTTTACAGAACAAAATACATGTTGGGTATCAAGAGGCTCAGCAGATGCAGATGAAGGTATATTTACATTGCTTGGAAATCAAATGGGACTAAACGGAAAGTCCTGTTGGAATATCTAATATTTATTGTTCCATGTGGAAAGGGATTCAAGACATATGTATTATATATCTATATCTATCTATCTATCTATCTAATCTTAAGACTTCATAATAGCCCTCTGAGGTACTGTTTTTATTATTAATCTATTTTCAGTTTTGAAGAAACCGAGGCAGAAATTTAGTGACTTTCTCAAAGTCAAACAGCTAGTTAGTGTCTAAATTTGGATCTGAATTTTGATCTTGAATCTAGGCTCATTTCTCTATCCATTTTACCACTAGCTACTTCCTGTTTTTTTGTTGTTCCTTCTGTTACTTTTCTACTGGTATATTGGAAAATTTTAATTTGAAATTTTGGAGATTATTTTAATTTCATGTTTCTTCTCATAATGTTAATGTTTATTTACTTTTAAGAGTAGAGTGAATCTTCGCCCTTCACTTTTTTCCCTCCACCACCTCCTCTTTCCCCAATGCCACTGCCTATTTTTTTGCTTGAAAAAATTATTTTCCTCAATTTTATTTTCAGTTTCAGATTCTCTATCTACCACCTTCCAATCCATTAGGAAGACAAAAAATGAAAAATCTATTATAGATATGAAACCGTGTAGAACAAACTTTCGCATTAACGGTGTTCTGAGGAGAAAAAAAGACAAAAAATGTTTCGTTCTGTATTGAGTCCATCTTTAACCCATTTTTTTTTTATCTTAAGAGTAAATTTTTTCCAGTTATGTAAAGATAGTTTCCAATGTTTATTTTTTTTCTTAGGTTTTTTGCAAGGCAATAGGGTGAAGTGGCTTGCCCGAGGCCACACAGCTAGGTAATTATTAAGTGTTTGAGATCAGATTTGAACTCAGGTACTCCTGACTCCAGGGCCGGTGTTTTATCTACTGCGCCACCTAGCTGTCCCCAACATTTTTTTTTTTTAAATTTTGAGTTACAAATTTTATGCCCTCCTTAACCTTTCCTCTCCCCTCTCCAAGTTAGTAAGCAGTCTGATATAGGTTATCATGTACAATCATGACCCACAGCTTCATTTATTTATACACTTATTTATTTATTTTTCTGATATGTAGAGCTAATTTTCAACATTTTTTCCCTCCAAACCATTCTTTTATGTGTCCAATATCTTTTTTTAAAGTATATTAGGTATATTTTTCTAGCATTTTATTTATTTATTTTTGTGCAAATGATGTTTTTTTATATACATTACTAAAATATTTTTGTTTAAGAGTAAACATAATACCCCCTCCTCTCCCCAAAATATAGACCCTCATGAGCAATAAAGGAAAGAGAAAAAAAATAATAATAGAAAAATGTGCTTCAGTCTGTGTTCCAACACTACCAGCTCTGTTGTGGGTGGATCACATTCTTTAGAATAAGTCCATCACAGAAGCTACTTCCATATTTTTCCACTGTTGCCATTGCTGATCACAACTCCCTCCATTAGTACTTCCCCACTACCATATACTATATTTTCTCTCTCCTTTCATTCTGCCCCTTTTCTTAAATGTGCTGTAGGGTAGTTGAGTGGCACAGCAGACTGATCATTGGCCCTGGGACCAAGAGGCCCCGAGCCCAAATACCACCCCTAAGGCCCAGGAATTACCTGGCCCTGTGGTCCCAGACAGGCCATCCAATCCCACCCCCTTGCAAGAAGTAAAACAGAAAATGTGTTATATCTGACCACTCTCCCCCATGTTCTGCCCTCTCCTCCATCACTCACATTCTCCCCTTCCCTGTCCCCCTTCTCTCCTTACTCTAGATGTCTATACCCCATTGAGTGTATATGCTGTTTCCTCTCTGAGCCAACTCTGATGAGAGTGAAGGTTCCCTTATTCCCCCTCGGCTTCTCCCCTTCCATAGCATTGCAGTAGCTCATTGCAATAAAAAAAAATCTTCTTATATGAAATATCTTAGCCTATTTCACCTCTCCTTTCTCTTACTCCCATTATATTTCCCTTTTAGCCATTGACTCCATTTTTACAACATATCATATCTTCAAATTCAGCTCTCCCCTGTGCTTCATCTATGAAAGCTCCTTCTACCTGCTCTTTTAAATGAGAAGGTTCATATGAGTATTATTAGTATCATTTTTCTATGCAGGAATACATGTAGTTCATCATCATTAAGTCCCTCATATTTTGCCCTTCTCCTCCACTCTTTATGCTTCACCTGAGTCCTGTATTTGAAGATCAAACTTTCTGTTCAGCTCAGGCCATTTTAACAGGAAAAGTTGAAATTCCCCTGGTTCACTGAAAGTCCGTCTTTTTCCCTTGGAAGAGGATGTTCAGTTTTGATTCTCAGTTGCATTCCGAACTCTTTTGCCTTCCAGAATATTATATTCCAAGACCTACGAACCCTTAATGTAGTTGTTGCTAAGTCCTGGGTGATCCTGACTGCTGCTCCTTGATATTTGAATTGTGGCTTCTGGCTGCTTATAATATTTTCTCTTTGACTTGGGAGTTCTGGAACTTGGCTATAATATTCCTGGGGGTTGGTTGTTTTGAATTTCTTTCCAGGGGAGATCAGTGGATTCTTGCAATTTCTATTTTGCCCTCTGCTTATAGGATATCTGGGCAATTTTTCTGTAGGAATTCTTTAAAAATGAGGTCAAGGCTCTTTTCCTGATCATGACTTTTCAGGTATCCCAATAATTTTTAAATTATCTTCCCTGAATCTGTTTTCCAGATCAGTTGTTTTTTCAATGAGATGTTTTGCATTTGCTTCTAATTTTTCTTTCTTTTAGTGTTGAAGTATTGTATCTTGACTTCTCATAAAGTCAGTAGCTTCCTTTAGTTCCATTCTACCTCTGAAGGATTTGTTTTCCTCAAAGAACTTTCTTATCTCTTTTTCCATCTGGTCAGTTCTGCTTTTTAAGGCATTCTTCTCCTCAGTAACTTTTTGAACTGTTTTTACATTTGACTTATACTGGTTTTTAACATGTTATTTTCTTCAACATTTTTTTGGATCTCCTTGACTAAACTGCTGACCTTTTCATGTTCTTCCTGCATCTCTCTCATTTCTTTTCCCAATTTTTCTTCTATCTCCCTTACTTGATTTTTGAAATCTTCTTTGAGCTCTGTCATAGCCTGAGCCCAATTTCCATTTTTCTTTGAATCTTTAGATGCAGGAGCTTTTACTTCATCTTCAGATTGAGTATTTTGATCCTTCTTGGGATCATAGACAATGTATTTCTCAATGGTGTTCCTCTTTTTTCTCTGTTTACTCAGTTCCCCAGCCTGTGCCTGGTTTTGGGATGCCTCCTGAGTTTTAGAGTATTATTGGCACAGCCCCCCCCCCCCCCCCAAGGACCTCAGTGTGTGAGGCTGACTGTTCTCCTGGTCTGTGAATGGCCACAAGTGTACCCCTTTGCCATGGGGCTGGGGGGGGGGCTCCCTGTTCTGTGGCAGGGGAGCTAGAATGTGACCAGGATCTGAATGTGGTCAGGGCCCCAGAGTCCTGTTCCAGGGACAGAGGACAGAGCTTGGAAGACTCTCTCTACTCCCCTACCTTTGGTGGGCTGAGCACTCAAGGCTAAGTGGACTCTGGAGTCCTACTTACTGGCTCCACTTGTTTCCGTTTCCTGGATCTGGGCTGCTACAGCCACCTCTGCTTGTTGAGTGCCCTGAGGGCTGGGCTTCGGGCTTGCTCTGACAGAGGTCTCCCTGTTGATCCTCCAAGTTGTGCCTGGTGCTTCCCAGGGTGCAGGTCAGGGAACTGCACCCGCCCCTTTGAGCCCCGGCTCCCAATGCCCTGGGGCTGCCTTTTCGAGGCTGAAGTTCCTTCACTCTGGTGGGCCGCCCCTCCAACCATGTGGAGCGGAGTCTTTACACTATTTTCCAGGTTACTTTGGGCTGGATAACTGCCTCACTGGATCTTTCTGTGACTTCTGTCTCTTGAAAATTTGTGATTTTTGAAATACTATAGAGAGAGAGCACCTAAGATAGGCTCTTCTCCTGTCACCATCTTGGCTGTACTCCCTCAACATTTGTGTTTGTAAAGTTTTCTGCTTCATGCTCTTTCTTTCTTCTCACCCAAGAGTAGCAAATAATACGGTATAGGTTATACATATACAGTTGTTTTACACATATTTCCATATTGGTTACACTGTGATAGAAGAATCAGAACAAAATATAACCTACATTTCTTTTTTTTTTTAGAAAAATTTTATTTATTTTTAGTTTTACAATTTTCCCTCCATTCTTTTTAGATTTTGCAAGGCAGTGGGGTTAAGTGGCTTGCCCAAGGCCACACAGCTAGGTAATTATTAAGCGTCTGAGGCTGGATTTGAACTCAGGTACTCCTGACTCCAAGGCCAGTGCTTTATCTACTACGCCACTATGCCACCCCTCCCTCCATTCTTGATTCCTTCCCCCTACCCTCCACAGAAGGCAGTCTGTTAATCTTTACATTGTTTCCATGGTAAATATATATATATATATTGATCTTAGTTGAATGTGATGAGAGAGAAATCATATCCTTAAGGAAGAAAAATAAAGTATAAGAGGTAGCAAAATTGCACAATAAGGTAACAGTTTTTTTTTTTCCAATTTAAAGATAATAGTCTTTGATCTTTGTTCAAACTCCATAATTCTTTCTCTAGATACAGTTTGGTATTCTCCAGTGCAGATAGCCCCAAATTGTCCCTGATTCTTGCACTGAAGGAATGAGCAAGTCCATCAAGGTTGATCATTACCCCCATGTAGGTAGGGTACAGTGTTTTTCTGGTTCTGCTTATCTTGCTCAGCATTAGTTCATGCAAATCCTTCCAGACTTCTTGAATTCCCATCCCTCCTGGTTTTTAATGTAACAGTTGTGTTCTATGACATACATATAACCACAGTTTGTTAAGCCATTCCCCAATTGAAGGACATTCACTTAGTTTCTAATTCCTTGCCACCACAAACAGGGCTGCTATGAATATTTTTGTACAAGTGATATAACCCAAATTTCTAAGGATGAAATTATTTACTGTCCATTTAAATTTGACTTCTTTCTGCAGAGACACTTCACTGATTATATTTTTAGTTACTTTGTAGTCTTGTATGTATGAAGTTTTTGATATTGGTGACGTGAATAGTTGGAAAATATTTATAATTCTTTCATATTCCTTTCACTTGTCACCAGAGAATCACCATATCGAAATTTTCTAAAATTCAGTTTAGATTCTTTTCTTTCTTGAAGAGATTTTTGTTAGATTTTCCTATTTTTGAAAGGAATACTTGATAATTCCCCTGTATAATGGTTTTGTTTTTTCTCCCAGCATTTAGTTTTGTCTTTCCTTTAAGTAGCTAGTTGCTATGTTATTAGTTGAATATTGATACTAGTTTACTGTCCATGTTATTTTTTTTAAGTGTAATTAACTTACCTCTTTTTTATTGTTCCTTTTTACATGTAATCTGTCAGGATGACTTCTTTTTGTATAATCTAACAGGACACTGATGATTGTTATCAGGATCTATTTAATTTGTCAATTAATGTCACTAATTTTATATTTTGTAATGAATACTTTGACTAACTTTTTTGATACTGATAGTATGAAATGAACTTGTTTTTTGATGCCATTTTCTTTTTACAATATAGTTTCTATGAAGTAACTTTTATGTTTTTACATTCCTTTACAAGTAATTTAAAAATAAAAAAAAAATCTTATTGCAGTTTCAGAAAGTTCGTGAGCAAATGGAAGCAGAAATTACCCATTTGAAGCAGGAAAATGGTATCCTGAGAGATGCTGTCAGCAACACCACTAACCAAATTGAAAGCAAGTATGTCAGTCAGAAGATTTATGTCTTGAGTAGGGAAAAATTAGTATTTATGCTTTTTTCTTTAGTCATTAAAATGGCATTTTCTGATTGGTGATGGAAACTGCTTAAGATTGTTGCTTCATTTGTAATACTAATTCTTTGAAAAACTCTACAATGTTGAGCCCTAATGAAGACAGTAACTTAGTTAAGCTATTACATGAAGAACCCCAAAATTTACATAGTATAATTCTATCCCCTTTTTGTAGATTAATTCTCTAAATTGCAGAGGTAAAACTGTCTAGTAACTTTAAAACTTCCTGGTTCTAGTATATGTTTATATGTTTTTCTAAAGTTTTGAGCTTTAGTTCTTACTTTGTGATGCTTATGCTTTTTGTTTTTGACCTTCTGAGTTTTGGTTATTATGTCATTTTTTAGCTTATAGTATTTGCAATGTTGAAAGGACTTTTGTCATCAAGATTGTTAGTAAGCACTTATTAAGCACCTATTGTATGTCAGTCTCTAGAACAAGCATTGGAGATTAATAAAAGCAAAAAAAAACCCCTCCAACTTTATAGGAACTGTAGATCTAATGGGTGAGACAGTAAGTAACCCAATAAGGACAAACAAGCAATGTGTATGGAAAATAGGAAATCTTTTAAAAAAAAAGAATTAAGAACGATTGGAGAAAGCTTCTTATAATAGATGGAATTTTAGTTGGGGCTTGGAGGACATCTGCAGAGACAGTAGATAAAGTAGATAAGGATGAGGAGAAAATGTATTCCAGGTATGTGGGATAGCCAGAAAAAAAAAATGCTTGAGTCAATGTATAGTATCCTGATTGTGAAGAGCTAAGAGGTCAGTGCTTTTGGGAAGAGGAGTAGCAACTTCTACTCAAGGATAAACATAACAACAACAATTATTTCAATTATTGTGAAACCTTTGCATCCAAACTCTTATCCTCATCCCCTACTATATAAATCCTTATCTCCCTGAACCCTCCCTCTCCAAAGTCTCAACAAAATGCTATATAACCCTTGTAGTACCCTTTGGAATGTTTATTCCAGAGGAAACAAACTTTCCTTCAACTTAAATCTTCTCTTTCTCTTTCCATCTTTTAGCAATCTCTGAAACTTGACTCTCCTCCCTGATGACAGTCTTCGTGGCTACTCTTTACAGTACTTGTACTTTCACTCATTCTCCTTGGCTTAACCCTTCAGATTTTCACCCAACCAGTCACCAGTAATCTCTTTTCCTTTGAGATTTTTGTGGTCTATGAACCACCCAATCAAAATTGTGGTAGTTGTTTTTTCCAGACCTCCAGGTCAATTCCCCTTCCTTTCTCTTCAAGTCTTGACTTTTTAATAGGGGACTTAAATATACAAATGACTGCCCCTCAAATACCTTAATCTCTTAGTGTCTTAATCTATTCACTTCCCATTACCTGTTCCTTCCTAACTAATTTGGCCATGTAAAAGATCTATTACTCACAAATGCATCATCTCTATGCTTTTGGATTCTGAACTTCCCTTACTTCATAAATTGCCCCATCTTGACATTTTGGTGAACCAGTTCAATGCTACATTGACTTTTTCAAAGAGTTCCTCCTTCTCTTATAGTGCTGATTGCTCCCGGCAAAGTCTTAACTTTAGATCATTCCCACTGTTTCCTGCCTTCTCTGCCTTTCCTTTTATACATGTGCTGTTGAATAAAGGTGGAAAAAAAATCATAAAACTATTCTGACTGACACAACTTCATCTGGGCACCATTTTTTCTCCACAGTCCTTCTGCACTCCTTTATCTGCTCAGTAGTCAACTCTTCACAGTTTTTTCTAAATTTTTTCACTCATTCTCAGACCTACTATGATCCTTCCTTGCCTTCACCCTCTTGCCTCATATTTTACAGAAAAAATTGAGGCTATTCACCATGAGCTCCCTCCTTTCTATTCCTCATATCAGTCATGAAACAATCTGCCACTTCTTGTGGCCCTTTCTCATATGAGGAATTGGCCTTACTCCAGTAGCAGATGGCCCCTCCTTTTTTAATCCCTTCTCTTTTACTTCAAGCTCTTCCTGTCTGCTGATCTTTTCCCTGCTGTTTACAAATATCTCCTTGTCTCTCCTATCCTGAAAAACTCCTTACTTGATTCTTCCAATTCCTACTGGCTCTTGTCCTATATTTTTTTATTTTCTACTTTGTGACTAAACTCCTTGAGGAAAGATGGCTATAAAAAAATACATCCACTTTCTCTCCTATCATAATCCCTCAGAATTAGACTTGAAGTTTCATCATTTCATCAAAACTCTGGCTCTAAATTTACAAATACACTCTTTGTCAATGAAGTGGGCCTGACCTCTGAGCAGATTTGGACATAAGAGATGATCATCTCTCTAAATTTTGGGGACATCTTGCTTTCCTTATTCTCCTTCTACCTGTCATATTGCTCCTTTGCAGTCTTCTTTGCTGGATCCTTACCCAGATTCCTTTTTCTAACCTTGGGTATCCTACTAGGCTTTGTCCTAGGTTCTTTTCTCTTTTTTATGTTAATTTACTTGAGCATTCATCAGTTCTTGTGGGTTCATTGATAACATCTTTATAATGATGATTCCCATATCGACTTATGGAGTCCTAATTGCCCTACTGACTTACAGTCTCACATCTCTTTAGCTACCTTTCTGACATCTTAAAACTAATAATACTCTTAAATATCTTAAAACTTAATACTCATTATCTGTCACTGTAAGCCCTTTCTTCCTTCTACTTTCCTTTTAAGTATTTTTAAAATTTTATTTGTTTAAGACAGTGGGGTAAAGTGACTTGCCCAAGGTCACACAGCTAGGCAATTATTAATGGCTGCAGCTGGATTTGAATTCAGCTTCTCCTGACTTCAGAGCCAGTGCTTTATCCACTGCACCACCTAGCTGCCCCTTCCAACTTTCCTTTATCTTGAAGAGCAGTACTGTCCTTCTGTCCATTATGCTTTTAATTATCTCTCATTCCTCCTTTCTTTTCATATCCAATCTGTTGCCAATACCTGTTGATTTCACCTTTACAAAATCTCTCAAATCTGTCCCCTTCTCCCTTCTGACTTTATCACCACTCTAATGCAGACCATTATCACCACCTCATGCCCAGATTGGTTTAATTACTTGCTGGTATGTCTGCCTGCCTGAGTTTTTACTCACTCCTATTTGGCCTCCATTTGGCTGTGCACACGATTTTTTTATCTTTGAATTTTGCAAGGCAGTAGGATTAAGTGACTTACCCATGGTCACACAGCTAAGTAATTATTAAGTGTCTGAGATCAGATTTGAACTCTGGTCCTCTTGACTCCAGGGCCAGTACTCTATTTACTGCATTACCTAGCTGCCTCCTCTACATGATTTTTCATAAAGTGTGGGTCCGACCATATAAATCTCCCCTCCCCCATGCTCCCCCCAGTTCGTTACACTATACTTGTTCCCTGTCTTCTTCAGGATCAGTAGATCCTCAGAGTGAGTGACTTGACCTGGTCATTTAGCTAGTTAGTTGCTTTTATCCACTCCTATTTTTCTTGTATCCTTTGCTCCCTCATTAAGTAGAATAGTAAACCCTCATCCAACTTTTTTTTTTAAATTATAATACAAATCTCACATAAATGAAATGAATTAAACTGAAATCTCTAGATATTTGAAAGGAAGGTTAGCTGGAGTTACTTTCATATGTAAATGATATTATCTTCAGATTAACCTGGATTTAAAAAAAATTCAACTTTGTATAGTAGCTCTGACATAAGACAAGACTGATTATTGTAAAGTTTCAAATGGATAAATTTTTGAAGATGCTCTTATGTCTTTTGAAAGAGTAATAGATTTCTAAGATGAATGGTATCTTATTTTAAATTTGCTCATGAAATATAAAAATAAGCTTCAAATTATTTTTAAAAATGATACCTGACTTTGTCTTCCTTTTATAGTAGCTATAATTTTGAGTAGGTTTTTAAGAAGAATAATGAACTCTCACCAAACCTTGTTAATTGCTACATTTAGAGATGATAGAAAAAGAAAACTGGGAGTTCGTGTTTTTTTTAAATATCTCTGTAAGAATACTTATTTCATTTGCTTGCTGTGAAAATTACATTAATCCAGTTCTTATTTTCAGGCAGTCTTCTGAATTGAGCAAGGTCCGCCAAGAATGTAATAGGTTGTCGAATGAACTAAAAGAGAAAACAGGAAAGTTGCAGCAGGAGGAAATTCAAAAGAAGAGTGCCGAGCAAGCAGTTGCTCAGTTGAAGGTGATTTATTCATACATTTTTCAGAGATGGGCTAAGCCCTTGTGTAAACCTGATAATTTTAGATGAGCATCACAGTGAATGATAACCTAAATATAAATTATAGCTTTATGGAATGTAACTTGAGTCTTAATAGGATTTCAGTTCTTTTTGAGGTGGCATGGCCTCAGGGAAAAGAGAGTGCTGATATAAAAAGGACCAGTGTTGTGAGCAGTGCTAGACTTTGGTTCAAGCACTATTTTTAGTATACTTATTATCTGAGGCAAAACCTTTGAGCTTTAATTTCCTTTGTAAAATAGAAATTACTGCAAGTGTAAGAAGTAAATAAGATAGTATAGGTAAACTTCACACCCTCTAGAACTTAAGAAATGCTAATTATACACATCTATAGGGACTTTTTTCATCTGTAAGAAATGAAGTAGTTGCTTTTTTCACTGGTGTCTGTTAAAAAGATAAGTAGACTATTGCAATGGATATCATCACCAATCTCAGAAGACTTGGGAGTTAATTGGCATAGATATAAACTGAATTTGGGGGGGCCCAGAGTACAAATATTTCTCATATCTCGGTATTTTAATATTTTGTATGTTGGGGGACAAAGAAGTGTAACTTTTTTTGGCTAGTATTTATTGGTCTGACTAGTGGCATTGTAGCATCATTTATGTTTGTGGTATTTCATTGCAAATGTTGGAATGTTACCATGTGGGTGAATAACAATAAAGGTTCTAGTTGCTCTAGTCTACTTTACTTCAGTCACTGTTCACAAATATTAATCCAATGTTATTTTGCTTAAACCTTTGGATACTTATGATGTAAGATTTGTCAATAAAGGTAATGACCTATCCTAAATAGAGGTAATGAAACTAAGGTCCATATTTTGAATCCGTTACTATAAAATACATCTTAGGATCCAACAATTTTGAGAGTTTATATGTTTGAAATAACCATTAAATTGTTCATTTTTGTTCTTAACATCATTACCAGGCTTTGCAAATTTGCACTTTGAGGAAGGAAAGTATGGAAAAAATGGTTTTGGCAAAATAAATTGTGAGAGATGATTTACCACATAATGTATTGTATTAGTATGCTGAAGGCTTTTCTACTCCTTTCTTTCTCTTTTCAAACTTCCAGGTTCAACTACAGGAAGCTGAGAGAAGGTGGGAAGAAGTCCAGAGCTATATAAGGAAAAGAACAGCAGAACATGAAGCAGCACAACAAGGTGGGCAGAAGAGTTACTCATGTAAAGTTTTTAATGCATTCCTTCACTCTACATTAAAAGAATACATGTAGAAAGTATTACTCAAACTGAGATTTGAAAGAAACTTGAAATTCTAAGAGGTCAAATTGAGGAAGAAAGGCATCTGAAGGATGGGGTATATATAGTCTTTGCAAAGTTACAAAGATAGGAGATGGGATGCTGTTGTGAGGAACAATAGGAAGCTAAATTGACTGATATAGAAAATGGATTTATATGTGTGTGTGTGTGTACACACACACACACACACACACACACACACACTTAAAAATCTGTTAAGGTAATTTGGGTCTACTTTATTGATTAGAAGAGTGTCATGAAAAGACCTATGCTTTAGGAATGTCACATTGGCCAGTTGGGACACTTTTCTGATACTCCAGGGAAGAGTGGTGAGGTGTGGTGACCATATGATTAGAGAGAAGGGGACAGATGTCAGAAATTGTGAAGAAAGAAGTTCTAAGATTTGCAACTTTGACTAGGTGTGAGGGGTTTATGACTGAAGTTGCAAACTTTGCTGACAGGAAATTTGATATTGTGTTCTACAGAATTCAGTAAGTTCAGTAGAGTAGCAGGTTTAGAGGGGAAAGATGATAATTCTTTCTCAGATTTTGTGTGTGTGTGTGTGTGTGTGTGTGTAGATGTACATTTATATCTTCATATATCTATATATATCTATATCTATCTATATATATATATATATCTATATCTTTATCTGTGAGTATGTATCTAAAAGTAATCTCCATAAAGATATTATTAAATCTGTGGGTGCTGATGAGATGACCCAAAAAGTGTAGAGAGAGAGAGATTAATATCTTCCTAATATAGACTGTTGGGTCCACCCACAGATATGGAATAGAATATACTCCTCTTTCTAGTAAAGGAATCTCGGAAAAATCTGAGATGGTAAGAAGACAACTAAGGAAACAGTGTCCCAAAAACCCAGAGAGGAGAGTATCATGAAGGGAAAGAACTAGACTATTATACTAACTTCCTAATTGGTTCTCTATTTATAGACTCTTTTCTAATCTATCCCATGCATAACTGCAAGCAGTTATTCTTCCTGTGCCACAAACCTGACTTTATTATTCCTCTATTCAAGAGCCCTTTTGGATCTTGGATAAAATAAAACTTTTCAGTTTGGAGTTTGGAGCTCCAGTTTGATTCAAACATACTTTCCCAACTATTCTTCAAATTCCAGCTTTCATTTCTATGCTTTTGCCCTGGTTGTTTTCTAAATTTGAAAGCTATTTTCTTCTCATATCTTCCTTGGAATACTTCGCTTTCTTCATGGAGTAACCCAGGTACCATTTTAAGGGTAAAATATTTCCTTATCATTCTCCAATGGTTAGTATTCTTTTCCTCCTCAAAATATCTATTTTAACCTATCTGTGTCCATGTTACATTCCTTCACCAGACTATAAATTCCTGGAGTGCAGGTATGATTTTTTTTTTTTTTTTTTTTAGGTTTTTGCAAGACAAATGGGGTTAAGTGGCTTGGCCAAGGCCAAGGCCACATAGCTAGGTAATTATTATGTGTGTGAGGCCTGATTTGAACTCAGGTACTCCTGACTTCAGGGCCGCTGCTCCATCTACTGCGCCACCTAGCCACCCCCATGTGATTTGGTTTTAAATCTTTATATCTTTAGCATTTAAGAGTGTCAGTATATTGATAATAAATGTTGCATTGAATTGAGATTGCTTTTGGTATTGAAAGATAAAGGGTGATGGTGTCACTGTGGAAGGGTACTTGGAGGTGAATACCCTTGATGGGTTTTAGAGGAAGAAAAACAACTTAGGGGAAATGGGTGCTTGAGGGTCAGAGAATTGTTTTCCATTCATGGGGGAGTGGTGGGAGCAAAGCTAGTCTGGTCTACTTTATTTCATTCACTATTGACAAATACTATTAATCCAGTGTCACTTTGCTTAAGCTTTTGGATGATATAAGATTTGTCAATGAAGGTAAAGACCTATCCTAAATAGAGGTAATGAAACTGTCTGAGGTGTGGAAAATGGCTTGGAGAGTTGTGTGATTTGACCAGAGAGTACAGTTAAAAGAGAACTGTGGAAAGCTGGACTAATAAAAGATAGTAGAGGATCTTGACTAGTAGACTTAGGAATTCATAGTTTATATGTTTGGTGGAATAGAAATGTGGTGTGATAAAAGCAGGCCAAAGCTCTCTTGCACAGTATTGTAAATCAGTGGTGTCAAACTCAAATAGAAACAAGGGCCACTAATCCATAAATAAGGATCTTTCCAGGTTGCATCTTAACTTAAAAAAAATAATAGCATTAGCTATATTTCATTCTATTTTCATCATTTTGTTAATTATTCTCCAATGACATTTTAATCTGGTTTAGACTGGTTTGTGGCTTGAGTGGTACATGTAGCACTGTAAATGATTGACTGGAAAGAGAAAAATGATAAAAAACAAAGCGAGAATCTAATCAATCAACCAACTTTTTTATATTTATAATTTTTTTTGTTTTTCCAATTACATACAATAGTAGTTTTATCAATCATTTGGGTTTTTTTGGCAAGGTTTTGCGATTTTTTTTCCTTCCCTCCACACTTTTCCTGACAGAAGGAAATCTGCTATAGGCTTTACACTTGTGACCATGCTTAAATTGATTGATAACTGATCATATTGTGAAAGCAGAATCAGATCCACAAGGAAGAAAGAAAACATTAGAGAGAAAAAAATAACAATACATAAGACAACTTTTAAAAATTGAAAATCACAAACTTTGGTTTTCTTTTAAACTCTGGATATGGATGGTATTTTCCTACACAAGTTCCTTTAAATTGTCTGATTCTTGTACTGCTGAAATGAGGAAATCGGTCATGGTTGATCATCACTCCATGTTATTGTTAGTGTGTATAATGTTCTTCTGCTTCTCCTCATTTCACTTTTCATCAATTCATGCAAGTCTTTCCACGCTTTTCTGAAATCCCATCCCTCCTGATTTCTTATAGAACAGTAGTGTTCCATCAAAAATATATACCACAATTTGTTCAGACATTCTCCAGTTGATGGACACGCCCTTAATTTCCAATTCTTTGCCACCACAAAAAGAACTGCTATGAATATTTTTGTATTTGTGGGATTTTTTTCCCCTTTTCATGATCTCTTCAGGTTATAGACCCAATAGTGGCATTACTAGATCAAAGGGCATGCATATTTTTATTGCCCTTTGGGCATAATTCCAAATTATGCTTCAGAAAGATTGGATCAGTTCACATCTCCACTAGCAATGTATTAGTTTTCCCACATCTCCTCCAACATTGATCATTATCCTTTTTAGTCATATTGGCCAATCTGAAAGGTGGTACCTCATGATTTAGAGCAATTTTTCCATGTGATCATAGATAGCTTTGATTCTTTGTTTGAGAATTTGCCTTTCCATATCTTTTGATCATTTATCAATTGGGGAATGATTTGTATTTTTATAAATTAGACTCAGTTCTCTATATCTTTTAGACATTAGTCTTTTGTCAGAAACACTAGTTGTAAAAATTGTTTGCAATTTACTACTTTCATTTTAATCTTGGTTGCAGTAACTTTATTTTAATGTAATCAACATTATAGAGTTTGTTTTTTATAATGTGCTCTATTCTTTGGTCATAAACTGCTCCCTTTTTCATAGATTGGACTGGTAAATTATTCCTTATTCTCCTAATTGGTTTATAAAGTTACCTTTTACTTCTAAATCCTGCACCCATTTTGACCTTATCTTGTTATAGGATTCAACCACCATTTTTAAAGAGTCTATTATGAGCCAAGTACTGAGTGAATCTAAAGATGAGGAGGTACAAAGGACATGTTATAGAATTAGAATTGACCACTTTTCCTTAAACAATAGGTTGCTCTCTGTTGTTACTTCCAGCTTTTAAAATTGCAAACCAGCCTGTTGGACTCAGGGAACTTAATAATTCAGTAGCAAATTAAATAACTTGTGGAAATTTAAGGTTATATTTTTAAAGAAATGAGGTTCAACAAATTATATTTAGGCATTTATTAAACCTCTGCTAAGTACAAGGAAGAAATAGTATGATGTAGTGGATGAAAACATCAGGACAACTTAGGTTCAAATCCTGATCTGTGTTGACTCTTTAGAGATTGTCTGAGGCACAAAACTTGATCATGGTCAAAGACTGCAAGTTACAAATGAATTGATTTACATTGATAGAAAAAGTTTCTATCCTGGAAGCTTTGCTTACACTGGAGGAATCATAAGATTAGACTGACATTTACAAGACATTGAGCAAAAGAATTAAGTAGATCGATAAAATGTTCAACTATCTTTTAAACAACTACTATCCATAGCCCTTTAAAAAACATTTAAAAATAAAAAGGGAAAAGACCTACATGTACAAAATATGTATAATAATTTTTTTTGAGGAAAGACAAAATTGGAAATTGAGGAGATGCCCATCAATTGGGGAATGATTGACTAAGCTGTGGTATATGAATATAATGGAATACTATTATTCACTAAGATATGATGAGTAAACAGATTTCAGAAAAACCTGGAAAGCCTTATGAACTGATACAAACTGATATGAACAGGACATTGAGAATATTGTATTCAGTAGCAGCAGCATTGAGTGATGATCAATAATGAATGAATTAGCAGTACAGTGATCCAAGACAATTACAAAGGACTCATTCTGGAAAATGCTATCTACATCTAGAGAAAGGACTGATGGACTCTTAATGCAGATCAAAGGATACTATTTTCATTTCTTAAAAAATTTTTCTTTTTAGTCTGTTTCTTCTTTCACAGCTATGACTAATGAAGAAATATATTCTATATGATTGCATATAACCTGTGTCAAATTGTTTACTTGTTTTAGGAAGGAGGGAGGGAGAAAAATTTGGAACTCAAAATTTTATAAAAATGAATGCTAAAATTTATCTTGATGTAATATTGGGGACATTAAAAAATAAAAATGTTTAAAATATTGGGTTTTTTGCAGATATACAGAATAAATATGTGGCCAAAGAGAATGAAATCCAGGGTCTACATAGTAAGCTTACAGATACCTTGGTAACAAAACAGCAGTTGGAAAAAAGATTAATGCAGCTAATGGAATCTGAACAAAAGAGAGTTAAAAAAGAAGATTCTTTACAAATGCAAGCACAGGTATTTGTATTTGTTTTTCATTCTGTTTAGAAAAAGCAGTGTTTGGTGGTATTAAATTATCTATAACATAAGTCTTTATTATTATCAAATTTATTATCAAATTTATTATCAAATTGGAGAAATCATGGTGGTAGTATGCTTCAATTTGGGAAATTTCATAGTGAAATAAGGATTTTTGCTCATGATTATGTATTTCACTCTGTAAGTAAAAGTGCAACCTTGTGCCTATTTTACCGTGTAGAGTGTTCAACTATCTGTCTTCTGACTTGAAATAATCTTTTTTTTTACTTTAAAATCAGTTTTAGAGATTAATTATGTTGTTACCCATTTAGTGTTCTTTTTCAACATGAACACACATGCTTCTTTACCTTCTCTTTTTTTATTTTTTGAAAGGATCTTCTGGAGCAAAATGAGGCTTTGAAAGCTCAGATTCAGCAATTTCATACTGAGATGGCAGCTCAGGTAATAAGATTGCCTTTTTACTTAGCATTATTAAGTTTTTGAAGGCTAAATATTCTTTTGTACACTTAAGGTAGTTAATACAGATATTTGGGTGTTCTACAAATAAAGTAGTTGAAGTGTCTTATGTCTTTGCTATTTCTCTAACTTTTAGTAATTTCATCCTGTTGTATTTAAAAATAGTTAACTGCCAAACATCACCTCATACTCTTTGTGTTTTGTGCATACTCTTCCATTTCCTTGATCAAAGACTGAATTTTCTTTATCTGAACACCATCTATACCTCTGCTTTTCTCTGTGCCTTACTGCTCTTAAAATGTGTTCTTCTTCACCATGTTCTTTACCCCTCAGTCCTTTCTCAGGTTGTCAGCCCTGCTCTGACTTTATTCACTTCCCAGTTTTGACTTTAAGTTTAACTGATTAAACTCTACTCTGCTTTTGGCTCTGTTTCTTTTCTTTTTTTACAGCTGCTTTTTAACTTAGCACACTCTTAATTTCTCTTACTTATATAGTTATCATTTGATCTTGTATCTTTCCATAGGGCAGCCAAGCCAGCTTCACTGCAGCAGTGAGTGCTGGACATATCAAACCACCATTATCACTTTGACCTTATCATTTCCACTGGGACTCTGATGGAGATAGGTCAGGTTCCTGAGCCCCAGATCCTTGAGTATTCCTCAAACCTTGACCTGTTTCTCACCCAACCCTGCATTAGAGGGAGAAATTATTGTGGAAGAGGGGGCCATCTTCTTCCTCATCACTATCAACAACTTCTGGCCAGTTGCTCATCATAGTTAAACAGGCAATGGAGCCTTGAAAGGGGCTGCATGTCCACAACACCTATCTGGGGAGGAGGGTCCTATGGAGAAAAGATAGCTTTCCTGAACCTCACCGGTCAATCATCTGCTATCCCAAAGCAGGCCACCCAGCCAAACTGAGGCAGCAAGTGTGGGGCAAGCCACTGCTAGAACCTTGACCACCAACTCTCCTCTGACTAATGGAACCAGCCCAGGATCCTGGACCCAAAAGCCTCTAGAGCCTCCATTGTTCTGAGAGGAAATCTCTGTAGAGATACTGCCTGGAAAACTCTCAAAATGGGTTTCATCCATATCTTTGGATGTCCCAGAAAAGAAAGTTCTTGCCATTTAAGTCCTTGGCACTATCAAATAATTGGTCCAGAAACTGATGATGATTTTATTGAAGGAAAGGATATTAATCAAATAATAGATATTGCTATTTGTTTTTACCATTGTTGGCACTTTGAGGACCACGGGACCTTCCATTTCAACTGGTAGCTGAAACTTCTAGATGTTTTGTTTCCTCCATTAAAGTGTGATCTCCTTGAGTACAAGGACTTTCCTTTTGTATCCTCAAACCTCTGCACATACAACATGCGTAATAAATACTTTTTTTATTTATTGTCATCCACCTCTTCTGTACCTAGGCATCCACTGCTGAATGGAATTGGAAATTGCCAAGGACCTGAGCCCATTACATTGTTGTATTAACCTCAGCTAGGTCTTTGCTATTCAAGTCAGTCCTCTGATTTTTTTTCCTAATAGATTCTCTAGCTCATTCCACATAGAGGCTAATCTCCCCCCCTTTTTTTTAACATTTATTTTTAACATTATTTTCTTTTTGAATTTGAGTTCCAAACTCCCTCCCTCCCACCCACACTCTCCCCACTCACTGAACAGGTTAGCAAAATGATATCAATTAATTATACATGTGAAATTATGCAAAACATTTCCATATTAGCCATATTGCAAAAATAAAAGCTCAACAAATTAAGAAAAACAAAGGAAATGAGAAAGTTATGTGTCACTTTGCTCTCAGAGTTCCTCAGTTATTTCCCATAGAGGCTATTCTAAACCTTAAATCTTTCTTACCTTCTCTTCCTACCTCTTCATCTAAGGGTCTTGCTGAATACTAACTGAGAAAGTAGAGGACTTTTTCCTTCGAGGTCTCTTTGCTACAATACATGATCCCCTTGACCTTTAACTTTACTCTCTCCTCCTGGTCTCTAGTATCTGATAAATAAGTGGTGACCCTTCTCACTGAAGTCATCCTCTCTATATATGTCCTAGCAGATTGCCCACTTGGTTTTTCCCCCTCCCTCATCTCTGCTTTTTTTTAGTCTCGTTTTCTCCTTACTCATTCACTAATTCTCTGTGTGTCCATGTGTCTCTTGTTTTTTCTTTTTTCTACTATTTTCTTTCTTGTGCCAACAATCCTGTCTTGTATTCTCTGCAGATGGTTTACAAATGAGGATATTGAGATTAATAGAGTTGAAATGTTCAGGATCCAACAGCTAGTAAGTGTGTGAGGCCAGGTTTGAACTTCAGTTTTCCTGACCTCAGGTTCATTATTCTATCTACTGTATCAACTTCTCTGCCAAATGTTTTCATTTCTATCCCTACCTTTCTCACAGCTGACCAATTCCCATTACTCAACCCACCACCACCACTTTAATTCAGACTTATCATTTCTAGTTTGGGCTATTACAGTAGCCTCCTAATTGGCCTTTCAGTTAGGAAGGATCAATCTTCACAACTATTTTAAGTTATTTTCAAAGTTATTTCTTCTCTATAGTATAGCTAAACTGATCTTCTGTCACCTGATACTCCTCTTCTCTCTCTTCCTTTTCATTACTGTTCCTCTTGCCTGGAATGACCTCTTTGCTTTGTAGAGTCTTTCAATTCCTTCATGTAAACATGTACAACATGAAGTTTTTCACAATCTCTCTTGGTCAGGTGTGTCTAGTCCATGCCCTCAAAGTCCATTCATATGGCTTGTTTTCCATAACTGTAAAATGAAGGAGCAGGTGAGCGCATGCACCAACGTTGTAATGTCGTAGACCACCTTAACCCTTAAGTAATATGGCCCTTGGCCAATTTTTGGTGGCAGATTCCATCCAGAAGAGCTAAATAGTTGGACACTCATGCTGTAGGTGCTCTTTTTTAGTATTGACTTTTGTAATGGCCCCTTCTGATTGGTCTTCCTGACTCAAGTTTTCTCTCCAGTATATTTATGCAACTGCCCAATTGATTTCCCTAAAGTACAGATGGCTATGACATCACTGAACAAACTTCAGTGGCTTCCTCTTGCCTTCTTAATAAAATATAAATCCTTCTTTAAGTCTTTTCAAGCTCTTCACTATCTGGGCTCCTACCTGCATTTTCAGCATCATTATAAATTATTTGTTACTTCTCTTTCCATATTCTGTAATCCAGAAAAATGAGCTTTCTTTCTGTTCTTCACACACGCACACAAGATTTCTTCTAACATCCTGTGCCTTTTTTGCATTAGAGAATAGCCTTCCTTCTCACTTCTATCTTCAAGAATCAGCTGAGGAACCAACTTCTACACAATGCTTTTCCTGAATTCTCCAACTCCTGGTACTCTCCCTTCTTCACTCTGCTTTGTATTTTAGAATGTGTGTTTCTTTATGTGTATCTGTCCTTGTATGTGTCTGTCTGTATATCTGAGTGTGTCTGTGTGTCCATGTTTTGTGTTTTTGTATGTGTGTATGTGTTTGTGTATATGGGTCTTATTTCCAACAGAGAGAAAGTAGTAAATGTTTCATTCTTTGTATTTGTTTCCCCAGCTCTTAGCTTAGTACCTAGCATATAGTAGATACTTAGAAGTGCTTGTGACTTAATGAATTTCTTGATTGCTACAATATAAAAATATGTTACTTTTACTTTGGGGAGTTAGAAACATTTTAATAAGAGTACCCTAAAATAAGACTTTTCTTGTTTAGGGTCAAGCATTAATAAGTCTGTGAACTTTAAATATAAAGTCTCTTTCTCATTAATAAATTTCTATTCCACACCACCAAGAAATAGCTAGAATAGGAGTTGGTATAAATTTGGTAGCTGAAAATGCTGTTGGATACTATGCAGAGTTTTACAACATCAGGTAACACTGAAGGATTATAGAGCTATTTATTTATCTTAAAGTGATGGATTTTGATTTTGTTTTTTAGTAAGATACTAAGCATTTTTCACAGTTTTGCAAGTGATGTTTGATTTATTCTTTGACAATGTTGTAAGATCTCATTAGTTATAGAATTTTTTTTTTTTGCAAGGCTTTTTTGCAAGGTTAAGTGGCTTGTCCAAGGTAGTTATAGGATTTTTAAAGCTGGAAAAGACTTTGAACATTTTCTAGCTCAACAATTTCATTTTACATATGAAGAAAACTCAGGTACAGAGATAGATAATGACTTGCCTTTGTTTCACGCAAAGAATTACTGAAATTACTGTTTCACTATAGAATTACTGAAAAGCTCTAACCTCAAGAATTTAAATCTAAATCTCTAGAATTTATGTAATATGTTTTTAGAATTTTATTTTTCAAATTATGAGCAAGAAATAAAATGAGCAATTCTATATTTGCTGTAGGACAGAAAGAGCCTGTGAAATTCAGAATTTTCATTTTATATTTCCATTTCATATTTTGCTTTAAGTAAATATATTAAATGTATCATATAGCTTTCTAGTCTGTCTTGGTTATCTTATGCTTTCTTCTCTCTACACCTTTGAGAAAAAAATTCCTCAAAACACCATTATTTCTTTTTCTTTTTTCTCTGTTATTCTTTTACTCTTTACCTCCATGGTAAGTTACTCCTTACCTTGACTGTTCACTTAACCCTCTCTGAACCACCCTCCAGGCCAGCATACTCACTGAAGAGGAAAACCACCCTTGTAACATGTTCAGTAAGGCAAAATAAATTCCCAAGCTGACTATGCCCAGAAATGCATATTTTCTTTTTTTTTTATCTTCAGTCTATCACTCCTTTGCCAGAAGATAGATGAAATGTTTCATCATCGCTTCTCTAGAATCATGGTCACCATTGATCAGATTTCTTAAATCATTGCAATTTGAAAAAAAGATGTAATAAAATTTAGAAATTGTTTTAATTCTTTAAAATTCAGTGAAGACAAAATTATCAGATGAAATTTTTCAAATTTAAACACTTATCTTCTGCTTCTTCTGAAAAGATGGTTATCATTCTAAAATTCTGATACTATAACTTAAAAAAATCCTCTTATTCTTGATACTTAGAGGTAGTAGTCTGCTTAACAGTTTCAATTCTTAACTTATGGGAAGAATATTTTATATAAGCCAAAAAGAGTGCAAATCATACCTATAATTTAAATGTCCTGAAGGAAAATATGTTTCCATCTTAACTCTTTGCAGAATGTTATTTGGACAAAGTTTAAAACACTAGTCTGGATTCATGTGATAGGGAAATATCATGATCATTTAAAAAAGAAATGTGCGATTGAGTATTTCACATTTCCTTAACATCTAAAAATAGATTATTTTAGTATTATAATTGATTGTAAAGGGAGAAAAGAAACCCATGTGATATTTGTTAGCTTGTTGTTTTCTATTTGTATCCTTATCTGTCAATTTTTAACAGATTTAATAAATCTCTTAATACTTTTGATTGTGGCTATCTCTTAATTCCTAGATCAGAGATTTTTAACCTTTTTGGTTTCAGGGATCCCTTGGCAATTTATGTTAAGCCTATGGACCTCTTCTCTGAGTAATATTTTTATTAAAGATTTTTTTGAGTTTCATAATTTTTCCCTTAATCTTACTCCCCTCCCCCCCACGGAAAGGAATCTGTCAGTCTTTACTTTGTTTCCATGTTGTACATTGATCCAAATGATTAATATTTTTAAATGTGTAAGACAGAATACATAGTATTACAAGGTAAATCAATTATAATTGAATATAGCAACCAAAATGTAAAAAAATCCCAAACAAGTGCAAATAGTCCAGATTAACAAGGTCTGTAGTAGTTCAAGGTTCTTATTAAGATTTTTTGCATATTTTAGAAAAATCTGTTTTGCTATGTTTTATATTTCCTCTCAAATATGCTTTTTGAATTAACTTTGATTCATTTGTTTTTTATTTTTAGACCTCAGCTTCAGTGCTAGCTGAAGAATTACATAAAGTGTAAGGCTAAACTTTATATTTATTTATTTATTTATACATTTATTTTTAAATGACAATTTCTTGGTCATCATTGAATCACTATAGTAGGCGTAGTGTTTACAATCTAATGTATAAATTTGGAATAACTCCTATATAGCAGTTACCTTGCTTTGTTCCTATTTAGAAAAAAAGATTCTTGAGCAATTAGATAGTAAAGACTAATTTAATTGTAGGTTAGGAATAACTCGATACTGTTTGAGTAATGTTGATATATTTAAACTTTTGTAGTGCAATCTTTTTTGAAGTTGTGTTGTAAATCTTAGAAGAAATTATTTTACAGTTTATAATTTGTTATAAAAAATTTTAAGTATGCATTTCTAAAAATGAGTATAATTGATGCAGTGTTTCAAAATTTTGTCAGTTCATTGGTAAAGATAATCTGTCCACCATTTAAGGTTTAAACCTCTCCCAAAATTCCAAAAATCTTTTAGCAGATGATTTAATGAATTCTTATAACCAAAAACATCGAATTGTTCTTGGTAGTTAGATTTTTTTTTTTTTTTTTGCTTTGGTTCTGATATTCCCTGATCTCAGAGAGGCCAGTTCTTAAATGACATTTGACTTAGCATCCTGTATTTGAAGTTTTTAGCCATGTAGATTTTGCCAGGCCTTGTGATCCACTGATATGACCTTGGGAATAAGTGTTATTTCTAAGTCATCATTAGTCACTGAAATAGAACTTGGTTAAGATGACAATATTTACTGCTCTCAGGGTTCCACTTTTTTGTCAATAATGATACATTTATTTTTAAAGGATTGCCGAAAAGGATAAACAGATTAAACAAACTGAAGACTCTTTAGCAAATGAACATGATCATTTAACAAGCAAAGAAGAAGAGCTTAAGGTATTGTAGATTGAATACAGCCCTAATGCTAAATATAGGTGCCAAGGCTGGGAAATGGAATTTCTTGAAACAGAGCAATTCTTTCACATAACTGATAACTTTGTTCTTATGATTCTGAGAACTTAAGATTGTGAGATCATTTAGATAATATAGAATGAAAAGTCTTTTCAATCTAGGCCTCAAAAGTTTGGATGGTTTTTAAAAGACTTTAATGAAATTCACTTGTGATGAGAAAAACTTCTTCCCTCTGAAACTTTTTTTTAAAAATGATTACATCATCAAAATAATTAATGTTTTGGAATAAGAATAAATGAAAAATGTAAGTTGTACTATAAAAAAGTTTAAAATGAAGAGGAACAAGTGCTCATATTTGAATTTTAGATTGTATCTTTTTAGTAGCACGAATAATCTATAAAATCCAAATCTTGAGTGTTTGACAACTTTCTAAAAGAATAATAGCATTATATAGTATTTTCTGGTTTGCAAATTACTTTAAAGATATAATCTCATGAAATTCACGATTTCTATAGGATATATATGCTATGTTTTAAACTTAATTTTATTTTTGAGCAAACTGAGAGTTTAGATCATTTGTCCAAGGTCACACAGCTAGCATGTGCTTAAATCAGAATTTGAACTCAGATCTTTTTGACTCCACATGTCTAGCACTCTTTTGACTAGCCCACCTGACATAATTTCCTCTTCTTTTTTCTAGGTTATTCAGAACATGAATTTCTTTTTAAAAGCTGAAGTGCAAAAATTACAAGCTCTTACAAATGAACAGGTAAAATTATTCCTTGGTAGGTAAGTTCCAAAAAAGCAAGGAAGTACTTTTTTTAGTTTTTGCAAGGCAATGGGGTTAAGTGGCTTGCCCAAGGCCACACAGCTAGGTAATTATTAAGTGTCAGTGGCCAGATTTGAACTCAGGTACTCCTGACTCCAGGGCCAGTGCTCTATCCACTGTGCCACCTAGCCGCCCCTAAGGAAGTACTTTATAACTGTTTTCATTAGAATTTCAACTACCTGATTCTTTATATGAGAAAAGAAGATTAATGTCTAATCATTGCTGTTGATTACTTATGCTAGTCATAACTTATTCTAGATAAGGAGATATATGGTTTCAGGTGAGGATGACTTACTTGGCCTTAGTTACCATTTCATAAACACTTAAGTTGTTAATGACCTGATCCATTTTGAGATGAAAAATTGTTGAGTTAGCCTACTTTTTATCATTTTTATTTATTTATTTAGTTTGAATTTCATAACCTTTCCCCCAATCTTGCCCTCCCTGCCCCCCACCCCCACTCCCCAGGAGGCAGTTCTAGTCTTTACATTGTTTCCATAGTCTTTACATTGTTTCCACAGTATATGTTGATTCAAATTGAATGTGATGAGAGAGAAATCATATCCTAAAGGTTTTGGTCTCTGTTCAAACTCCACATTTCTTTATACATTTCTAAAATATTCTTGTTTAAGAGCAAACATAATACCCCTCCCCCACAAAAATATAGAACCTCATGAGATATAAAGTAAAATAAAGAGAAAAAAAATGTGTTTCAGTTTGTGTTCTGATACCATCAGCTCTCTCTTGTGGATTGCATTCTTCATCATAAGTCCATCACAGAAGCCACCTCCATACTTTTCCACAGTTGCTGCCACTGACTGTAACTCCCCCCATCCATTCCTTCCTACTACCATATATTATATTCTTTCTCTCTCTCTCCCTTCATCCTTCCCCTCTTCCAAATTGTGCTGTAGGGCACCCAAGTGGCGCAGCGGACAAAGTACTGGCCCTGGGGCCAAGAGCCCCTCAAGTCCACATACCACCCCAGAGACCCAGCAAGCACCTGACCCTGTGGTCCCAGATAGGCCACGCAATCCCAACGCCTTGCAAAAAGTAAAAAAGATAATGTTGTATCTGACTATTCTCTCCCATTTTCTATCCTCTCCTCCATCACCCACATCCCCCCCTCTTCCCCCGTCCTGCTTCTCTCCTCCTTACTCCAGATGTCTATACCCTGTTGAGTGTGTATGCTGTTTTCTCTCTGAGCCATTTCTGATAAGAGTGAAGGTTCCCTCATTCCCTCTTGCCTTCCCTTCTTCCATATCACTGCAAAAACTCATTGCAAAAGAAACTGTCTTTTATATGAAATATCTTAGCCTGTTTCACCTCTCCTTTCTCTTACTCCCAGTACATTTCCCTTTTAGTCATTGACTCCATTTTTACAATATCTGATATATTCAAATTCAGCTCTCCCCTGTGCTTCATCTATGAAAGCTCTTTCAAATGAGAAGTTTCTTATGAGCATTAGCAACATCATTTTTCTATGCAGGAATACATGCAGTTCATCATCATTAAGTCCCTCATAATTTACCCTTCTCTTCCACTCTCTATGCTCCACCTGAGTCCTGTATTTGAAGGTCAAACTTTCTGTTCAGCTCTGGTTGTTTCAACAGGAACATTTGAAATTCTCCTGTTTCATTGAAAGTTCATCTTTTCCCCCGGAAGAGGAAGTTCAGTTTTTCTGGGTAGTTGATTCTCTCGCATTCTAAGCTCTTTTGCCTTCCAGAATATTATATTCCAAGCTCCATGAGCTTTTAATGCAGTTTGCTGCTAAGTCCTGTGTGATCCTGACTGCAGCTCCACAATATTTGAATTGTGTCCTTCTGGCTGCTTATAACATTTTCTCTTTGATTTGGGAGTTCTGGAACTTGGCTTTAATATTCCTGGGTTTTTTTTTTTTTTGGATTTCTTTCCTGGGGAGATCAGTGGATTCTCTTAATTTCTGTTTTGCCCCCTGCTTCTAGTATATCTGGGCAATTTTTCTGTAGGAATTCTTTAAAAATTAGGTGAAGGCTCTCTTCCTGATCATGACTTTTCAGGTATCCCAATAATTTTTAAATTATCTTTCCTGAATTTGTTTTCCAGATCAGTTGTTTTTTTCAATGAGATGTTTTGCATTTACTTCTAATTTTTCATTCTTTTGGTGTTGAAGTATTGTGTCTTGGCTTCTCATAAAGTCAATAGCTTTCTTAAAGTCAATAGCTTCCTTTAGCTCCATTCTACATCTGAAGGTTTTGTTTTCCTCAGAGAGCTTTCTTATCTCTTTTTCCATCTGGTCAATTCTGCTTTTTAAAGCATTCTTCTCCTCAATAACTTTTTCCCTCAATAACTTCTTGAACTGTTTTATACATTTGACCTATGCTGGTTTTTAACATGTTATTTTCTTCAGCATTTTTTTTTTTTTTTGGATCTCTTTGACTAAGCTGCTGACTTCATTTTCATGTTTTTCCTGCATCTCTCTCATTTCTTTTCCCAATTTTTCTTCTATCCCCCTTACTTGATTTTTGAAATCTTCTTTGAGCTCTGTCATAGCCTGAGCCCAGTTTCCATTTTCTTGTAGTCTTTAGATGCAGGAGCTTTTACTTCATCTTCAGATTGAGTATTTTGATCCTTCTTGGGATCATAGACAATGTATTTCTCAATGGTGTTCTTTTTTCTCTGTGTACTCATTTCCCCAGCCTGTGCCTGGTTTTGGGGTGCTTCCTGAGCTTTTGAGTATTATTGGGACAACACCCCCACCCCCCTCCACAAGGACCTTAGTGTGTGAGGCTGACTGTTCTCCTAGTCTGTGAATGACCACGAATGCACCCCTATGCCATGGGGCTGAGGGGGGTCCCTGTTCTATGGGGGGGCCTAGGATGTGACCAGGATCTGAATGTGGTCAGGGCCCCAGAGTCCTGTTCCAGGGACAGAGGACAAACCTTAGAAGTTTCTCTCCACTCCCCTACCTTTGGTGGGGTGAGCACTCAAGGCTCAGTTGCCTCTGGGCTCCTACTTACTGGCTCCACCTGCTTCTGTTTCCTGGATCTGGGCTGCTGCAGCCACCTCTGCTTACTGAGTGCCCTGAGGGCCTGGGCTTCAGGCTTGCTCTGACAGAGGTCTCCCTGTTGATCCTCCAAGTTGTGCCTGCTGCTTCCCAGGGTGCAGGTCAGGGAGCTGCTTCTGCTACTGAGAGCCACGGCTGCCAGGCACTCTGGGGCTGTGCCCAGGAGGCTGAAGTTCCTTCACTCTGGCTGGCTGCTACTCTAACCTCGTGGAATGGAGTTTTTCTACTATTTTCCAGGTTATCTTGGGTTGGAGAATTGCCTCACTGCATCTTTTTGTGGGTCCTGTCTGAAAAATTTAGTCAGAGTCATAATTTTAAGATTTTTAAATAGTTTGGAGAGAGCACCTAGGAGAGGCTCTGATCCTACCGCCATCTTGGCTCTGCCCTAAATTTTAGTTTATTTTTAATATTTCATTTGGCTTATGACAGTGTTAGGTTGTTCAACTGACTCAGCTGAAATATATCATATGTGAATACACTTTTAAAATAATGTGTGATGTGATTGTAAAGTATTCAGAGGAAAAAATAATAGTGAATAGTTTTTTCTTTTTTTCCTTTGAATGCTGCCATGATGATGATGATGATGATGATGATGATGATGATGATGATACTTCCTTGTCATTTTGTCCTCTACAAGTCTTTGGGGTTTTAATATTAATCCTCCATGGTTTTCTTAGAACTCTATTGAATGGATAGAGCACTGGTCCAGCAGTCAGGAGGACCTGAGTTCAAATGCAGCCTCAGACACTTAATAATTACCTAGCTATGTGACCTTGGGCAAGTCACTTAACCCCATTGCCTTAAATAAAAAAAACTCCATTGAATATTATCCAAAATAATGTAGAACCATAATTTTTTTCTTTTTAAAGTATAATGGGGATACCAGAGTACTACTAGGATATGTTCATTTCTAATCTCTTCTTCACTCCCTACTGACCCACTTCCTTTTCCAAAACTTGATCTTTATCTTGTCCACCATTTTTTTTCAAGGTTTTTTATTTGGTTAACATGTCATGGTCTACTTATGATGTCTTTTCCCATTACTTGTTTTGTTATTTGTGATTTTGATTATTGTGATATCTTGTGATTCTATAATTTACAGCTTATATAGATAGCTTATTGGTATTGAACGTAATGACTTTTTGCAGCAGTGAGCCCTTTGGGATTGTGTAGCATTGTGAAAAAAATATGACCATACTGTCTTCTTATTTTTGTCATTCTCATAATCAATCTGTAATGCTTGTCTAAGAACACATTTGATCTTCATCTAATTTTATGAGATATTAATCCAGTTGCACATCCTTTCTCAGCATTATTTATTTTTTATCCACTTCATTTTTTTTTAGCTTTTTATTTTTCTTGGCAGAGATAGGATGGGGGAAAGACTGGATTTCCTTATCTTTTCCTACCTGGAAGAATAGAAGTTACTCAGGAACCAATTCTCCCTGTTGATCTTCTTCCATTCCAAGCTTTGATCATCTCCATTTCTGACCTGTCCAGTTCCCTCTTTCTTAGGTGGTTTGTTGACCTCTTGATCCTCAGGTCTCATGATAATTGTTGTTAGACTTAGTGAAGAAACAAGATTGGTTTAAGCTTAGAATTTGCAGCCAAGAACCCCAGAACTCACAGTACTCACTGGCATCAACCTCTCTTGCAACAGGTATTATACACTTGACTCCATTTTTCCAGTATGGATAGATAATCTATCTTTTTCATACTGACTGAAGAAGCATTTTAGAGCTCTGGGGACCCCTCTACAAGTAATATAGTGAGTGTAAGTGTAGTTGGAGAACCTCACCATCAATAAGAATCCTTCTTTTGCACATTTATGCAACCATAACATTGGTAGTCTACTTTTTTTTTTTTTTTTTTTAGGTTTTTGCAAGGCAAATGGGGTTAAGTGGCTTGCCCAAGGCCACACAGCTAGGTAATTATTAAGTGTCTGAGACCAGATTTGAACCCAGGTACTCCTGACTCCAAGGCCAGTGCTTTATCCACTACGCCACCTAGCCGCCCTGGTAGTCTACTTTTGACAAACATCTCCGTTTCACAGCTTTTAGGATGTTGATACTTAGAAAATCATTGTGCAAAATTATTTCTAGTCATCTCTAGTCATATCATAGAATTTCAGAGTATGTTTGGATATTACTTTGTCTGAAGAGTACCTTTAGGAGTGCAGTAAGTTTTGCAAAGTCAGGCATGTTTTAAAAATCAATTAGTTCATTGGTATCTTAGCTTTTAGTAGTGTTTCTAGAAATGTGGTCCAATATAGAATATTAAGTGTGAAAGCTTGCTTCTTTTTTGGTTTTCTTTTTTTTCTGGGAGTTAAAAAAATTAATGATTTCTGTGGTAAGGTAATGATATTATCTTTCTTTTGATATACAGGCTTCTGCTGCCCATGAATTAGAAAAGATGCAAAAAAGGTGATTTTTTTTTTTTAAATCAGTGTTGTAGTATAAAAGTTATAGAACTCTGTTATTTTAAATCTTGGGTTTTAACTGGAGTTTAAATCTGGAGTATAACTCCAGAAATCTTACTATGCAAATATTAATTGCCTTAATTAGGTAGCCATTTCCATGTAACATTTTAATTAACCCCATTTATCTGTATTATAGCAATCATGTTAAGGATGATAAGATAAGATCACTTGAAGAACAATTACAAAGGGAACTTACACATAAAATGGAAGAATTTAAGGTAAGGAAATAGATCCATTAACAGAACTATTTAATGACTTTTCATAACATTTGAAATTAAGTGGCATAATTATTTCAAGATTGAAATAATTTTAGAAGAGCTGTTTTTTTAAAAACAAGTTGATAGACTTCTAAAATTATACATTGAGTCTTTGATTATATATTGATATAACTTGATATCAATTATATTTAGTTGTTAAGAATATATAAACCTACTTTGAACTTAAAATGACTTAATTGGCGATTTAAAAATATTTTAATTTACAGTTTTATATTGAGTTGTGTAACACTGACAAATACCAAATTACATTTGGATTGACACTTGTATAAAACCAATTAATTTGGAGGATTCAAAATATTCTAGTTGTCAGGATTCTTTACTTTCATAAATAGAGCAATATGTGGAGTGTCTGTGCTTTCAGTAATGTGTGGGAACTTCTTCCATCTATAGATTGTAGCCAGTTTATGATCTAGTGTGTGTGTATATATAGTATATATACTTTATACACACACACACACACACACACACACACACACACACACACACACACACATATGTCCTGGGCAGTTGTTTAAGACACATCTAGAGATTAAGTGACTTGTTAAAGGTCACTTGGGAAAATAAGCCTAATTTTTCTCACCAGTGCCTTTCTAATTCATGCTTGATATACTTATAAAATGGTAAATTTTGATATATAACTAATGAGAATCTTAATCCTTTCAGATTCTAAAGGATCAAAACAAAGTTTTACAGATAGAAGTTCAAAAATTACAGGCTGTTATTGCTGAACAGGTAATTTTCTACATTGTTTATTAGCTACAAAGTCAGTATCTCACATTTTTCTTTGAAAAATTATAATTTTTTTTACATTTTTTGAAATTTAGTTCTGTATATAACTTGATAGTTTTTTTTACTTTTTGAACTTGGCATATATGTGTGTGGATTCAGAAATTTGCTGGTTTTTTTGAAGAAAATTATTCTTAATTGACATTTGAAAGAACTTATCTAAAGATGTTGTACTTTACAAAAAGATATATAAATGACTAGTGGTATGATCTGTGTGTTTTTTTCTGAATAAAGGTCCTGTGTTTTAGCTTTATGTAGTTGTGGCTAATTTTGCTTGCAGTTGAAAGGTATTTCTCTCTGTTCTGTTTTCTCATCCCCCTGTTATTTATTTAATCCCAAATCAGACAAACTCTTATGATTTACTGACTGTGAGCTACATATAATTGTTACTTCATTTGGAGAATGACTTACATATTCTCTTCTAAGCTTGTACCTGAATCTTTTTAAGCATAACTAATCTACTCATTTTTCATCTCCACAATTATTTGTTCTCCTATTTTAAAAACTTCTGAATTTTTCCTCAGCAGAGGGCAACAGTGCTGGTCTATGAGAATCCTCTATCCAATAAAGTTATATAAATTAATAACGTGAAACATTTTATTTTGCTTCTGCCTTATATACCTGTGAGAAGCATATTTGAAAGATGCAGAAGGGGAAAAAGGAACTGGTATTTGTGTAAATTAAAAAAAGCACTAAATAACTCCTGTATGAACAAAATGGTAATTAGCTGTGTTCATATATAGCAGTATACTAAAACCCTATTTCCTCCTTAACCATTTTACTTTTTTTATAGTTTTAAATATTATACCTATCATCTTTTGATTTTATGCTGATTTCTTTACTTGAAGTAGTTTTCCAAAAAACTTTTTCCCTGGTTATTAACAACTAATATTTATATAGCACTATAAAATTTGCAAAGCATGTTACAAACATCAGATTTCACAGTAATCCACAGAAAGAAGTGCTGCAGTTTATTCTTATACTCATTTTTCAGATGAAGAAATTAAAATTGAGAGAAAGTATAACTTAATTCATGTTTACACAGTTTTTAAGTGTTAGAAATATAAAGCCACTTATTCAGAAGATAAAAGATGCCTTTATCCAAAATTAGATAGGATCATAGATTTTTGAGCTGGAAAGGGACTTTTGAGACCATCTAATCCAATCCCCTCATTTTACAAGTGAGGCAACTGATCCTGTTTGGATTCTTGATATCTCATGGAGTCATTAGCTTCCAATTACCTAAACCTAATTTTTAAGGAATTATTTTCTTCAGTGTAATTTTGCATATTTTTTTTCCATTTGGCCAATACTGTTTTTTTTTTAAGGCATGGAATTTTTGTACCTCTTTTACCATTTGGCCTTATTTGTTTGTTTGTTTATTCATTCATTCATTCATTTTTAGGTTTTTTGCAAGGCAAATGGGGTTAAGTGGCTTGCCCAAGGCCACACACCTAGGTAATTATTAAGTGTCTGAGACCGGATTTGAACCCAGGTACTCCTGACTCCAGGGCTGGTGCTCTATCCACTGCACCACCTAGCCGCCCTTCCTGTTTTTTTTTTTTTAAGATGTTATTTTCTTCAATATTTTTGTTGCCTCCTTTACCAAGCTGTTGTCTCTTTTCAGGATCTTCTTATATCGTTCTCATTACTTTTTCTATTTTTCTCTGCTGCTCTCTCTCCTTTGATTCTTAAAATCCTTTTTTGAGCTCTTCAGGGAATTCTTTTTGAGCCTAATATCAATTCACATTTTTCTTTGATTGATGCCAGTTTGATTTTATGGTTTTCTTGATTTTTGATCTTCCCTCTTACAATATTAACTTGGATAGGTTCTATTTCTTAACTTTTAATTTTATGTTAAAGTTTAGCTCTGCTCTTGAGGTGGGGAGGAGGCATTGTACCAAGCTTTAGGTTTTTTTGGTGCAATTTTTTCAGAGCTAGTTTTGAGACTGTAAATTTTCAGTTCTTATATGGTGATATGTTATAAGGAGAGGTATACTTATAGCTTTCCTTGACTGTGCTCCAGTCATAAGCACTCTTTCTACCTTGGATCTACTCTTGAGCTGACCCAGACCTCTATATGGGGAAAGCAACAGATTCCTGCCCCCAGTGCCAACAAAGGGTCTCTAGTAATTCCTTCTGACCATATATCCAAACCCCTTACTGTCTTTGGATTGAGAGCCCTGGAAGCTGCTGTTGCCAATTCACTTGCACCAAGGCCTGCTGTTGGCTTGCCAGAGCACAGCATGTGCTGGCCTGTGCTACCTGCTCACCTTTTCTGCTTACCTTCTAAATTGTCTCGGGCTAGAAAATTGTTTCACCCCCTTCCTTTTGTTGGTTCTGTTGTTCCAGATTTGTTTTGGCATGTTATTTTAAAGTTTTTAGGAGAGCTTTAGGTGATTTTCTGCCTTTACTCTGCCCTCCCTATAATGCTTTCTAATGGGAATTCTTTTAATGTATTTTAAAACAGTCCACTTTTCATTTGGGGAGATGATCATAATTTTTTTTTCGGTTGCTCATGGGACTAAAATCTTAGTAATTTAACAGAAGCATTTATTTTGAATGCGTTCTCTTTTAAAACTTGTCTCTATAGCTTAATTGCCTACCAAGGTAGCTGGTACCATATAAATAGAAGGACATAGAGAAGAAAATATGTATCAATAGCTGGGACTGTTTTGAGAGTAATGTATAGAATTTATTTTTGAAAATTTATACTTAATGTGGTATGAGAAGGATTCAAAGTTTCTTTTAATTTTTATGTTCTGTATATATGGCATGTTTTTTTAGTTTAATATTTTAAGGGGCAGCTAGGTGGCGTAGTGGATAGAGCACCAGCTTTGGAGTCAGGAGTACTTGGGTTCAAATCCGGCCTCAGACACTTAATAATTACCTAGCTGTGTGGTCTTGGGCAAGCCACTTAACACCATTTGCCTTGCAAATACCTAAAAAAAAAATGTTTTAAGGTCAGACTGAAAAAAATCATTGATTTAAAAAAAAGGGTTGCTAGGTGGCACAGTGGGTGTGGTACTGGGCCTCGAGTCAGGACTCCCTGAGTTTAAATTCAACATCAGACACTTGATAATTGCCTACCTGTGTGACCCTGGGCAGGTTACTTAAATCCCCATTACCTTAAATAAATAAAATGTAAACAAAAAAAAAACAGTTTTATTTTTATCTGTTAAGCAGTAGGGAGCCACTGTAGTTTTTTGAGAAGGTGACAGAATTAGGCTGTAGGAAGATCACATATTATCAGTTGTGGGGGAGAAAGATTTTTTTATTGATATTTTATTTTTCCAAATAACATGTTATGAAAATTTTTTAACATTCATCCATATGCATTTGTAAATTTTTAAGTTACATAATTTCCTCTTGAATGTGGATAGAATTGTCCATAGCTGATCTAATGGGGTTATCCTAGCTTTCTGAACTTCTGAGAGGAGCAGCATCCATCAAGGCATCATCTCACAATATTGTTGTTAATGTGTATATTGTTCTTTTGGTTCTGCTTCCTTTGCTCAGTATCAGATCCTGTAATTCATTCTGTGTTTCTCTTGAATCCGACTATTTATGATTTCTTATAGAACAATAATATTCCATAGTATTAATGTACCATAACTTGTTTAGCCATTCCCCAATTGATGGACATACCCTCAATTTCCAATTTTTTGCTACTACAAAAAGAACTACTATGAATATTTTGGAACATGTAGGACTTTTTCTATTTTTCATGATTTCCTCTGAATATAGATGTAGAAGTGGAATTGCTGGGTCAGAGGATCAGAAGAGTTTTATTGCTTTTTGGGCATAGTTCCATATTGCTCTCCAGAGTGGTTGGATCAATTCAGAAGTCTACCAGCAATGCATTACTGTCCCAATCCTTCCCCAACCTCTCCAACATTGATCATTTTCCCTTTTTGTCATCTTAGCCAACCTGAAAGATGTGAAATGATACCTCATAGTTGTTTGAATGCATTTCTCTAATCAATAATGATTTGGAGCATTTTTTCATATGATTATATGTAACTTTAATTTCTTCATTTGAAAATCTGTCTGTTCATATCCTTTGACCATTTGTCAATTGGGGAATGACTAGTAACCTTCTAAATTTGATGCAATTCTTTATACATTTTAGAAATGAGACCTTTATCAGAACTGCTAGAAGTGGATTGTTTCACAGCTTTGTGCTTTCTGCTTTTTTAGCAGTATTGATTATATTAGTGCAAACCCTTTTTAATTTAATAAAGTTAAAATCATTCACTTTGCAGTTTATAATATACTCTAAATTTGTCCCCTTTTCATAGATCTGATAGAGTATTTCTATCTATATAGTGTTGCCCTTTATGTCTAAATTCTGTTCCCATTTTGATCTTATTTTTGTATAGGGTGTGAGGTGTGGATCTGTGCCTAGTTTTTGCCCTACTATTTTTCCAATTTTCCCAACAATTTTTGTCAAATAGTGACTTATTATCTCAGAAGCTAACATCTTTGGGCTTGTCAAACAGTAATTTTCCATTGAAAAATATTCTTATTAATTGGACATAGTCATTGATTCTGAATCTTCACACTTATCTTTGTCCCAGAAAAGATTATCTGGTAGGTTTGATCCTTTACAAGAACTCTGTACCCTTTTGCTGACTTCTTCCCTCAATGTTGTCTATGCTAATAAGCTTTTGTGAATTCTCTTAATCCTTATTATTCCTCTAATTCCTCATTTATAATATTTAACATAAATCTACCATAATGTTGGTTTAATGTTTTATGTAACAATTTTATGTAGCTTTAAGATAGTTGATTAAAATGGCAGCTTTCCAAACTGAGTTAATTTTTAGAAATTTCTGTATTCCAATTTTGACACAGTATATTTTTTAAAGAGGAAAGCCACCATTTATTTATTAAAATCAGTTATTAAAACTGTAGCTGAATAACACTTCTTAAAAGTTCTTTCCTACTTCTGAAGATTCTTTTATAGTTCTGGAAAGTAACTGACTTACTATATATATTGAGTTAATTTTTTGGTTCATGGAAGATGAAAGAATCCATATCTCTATTACTGGCTCTTTGGATTCATCTTTGTTCATACTACCAATGAAAGAGAGTATAAATAATGATGTAATTTATCCTTTTTCAACTTTTTTGCAGCAATCAGAATTCTAAGTGACAGTTGAGACAGGGACAGTTTGGTTGTCCAATCAGTTCCTCTACCACAGGTTTTTCTCCATCTCTCCATCTTCATCCTAGAGTATGAGGTGTCATTTGTTGAAACAGATAGCATAATGGTCCCATGTTGTTTCTTCAGGTGCAGGAAGAAACCTCAGGTGGAGTAGTCTGCTTATTTGTCATAAGGGGAAGAGTGTATTAGGTACAAGGCCTTTGAGTAGCCAGATAGGGAAAATAAATTTATTTTTTAAATCTTTGCAAAATTTCTATGTTTTAATTTCAGTAGAACCCTGAAGTTATATAGGGAAGGGCCAATAGATTTTCAGGTTTAGTTGCCTTATTCTAGTAGATTTGGAATATTCATTGTTCAAACAATTTAAAAAAACAAAACCAAGAACAACCTTCTGCCTCCCCAAAACTACCAGTAGGATAAAGAATGTGGTTTAAATCAATTTCCCCCACTTACTCCTTCACTGCAAAACTAGTGTAGTATGTTACTTGTAGTCCTCTTGAGCCAGTGAAATAGTACAGTAATACACTTTATTTTCTCACAATCCCTTGTACAAAATAGATACTTTAATGGTAAATGAATTTAATTGGATATAAAGGAAGTAATAAAAAACAACATGATTTTCATCTATTGTTAGGGGCATTCAGATAAACCTTGAGTTGGAATTTGATCAGTTGATTAAAGAACAGATTTAAGGGGCGGCTAGGTGGCATAGTGGATAAAGCTCCGGCCCTGGAGTCAGGAGTACCTGGGTTCAAATCCGGTCTCAGACGCTTAATAATTACCTAGGTGTGTGGCCTTGGGCAAGCCACTTAACCCCATTTGCCTTGCAAAAACCTAAAAAAAAAAATAAAGAACAGATTTAATTAAAAGGAAGTTAACATTGAAGTTGGTTTCATAACCTAGGTTTTTTAATAGTAACTTTGAGAGAGCTAGATGTTTATATCTGATAAACAATGAAACTTTAGAAATACAGCAAAAGTTGAGAATTGCTATTCTTTTTTATCATTGTATGACGAAGTCTTAGTGAATCTTGGTAGGAAATATCAATAATGTATCAGAAATATTGTATTCTTAGCTAATTATAGGAAATAAATGATAGTTTTGGAATTTGCTGCATTTCTTTACTGCTTTTGTGTATTATTTGCATGTATTCTTACTTTCTCCATCCCCTTTTAGTTTGAAGAATCTTATTTCAGAAAGTTATTACCTCATCGGGATACCAATTGTACCTTCCTAGATTTCTAATTAAACTTTCAATTTATTATTATTATTATTATTATTATTATTATTATTACTACTACTACTACTACTACTGCTACTACTGATGAGCCTTTTCAGATTTAGTTTTGATTAGGATCATAGATCTAGGACTAGAAGGGACCTCAGAGGCCATCTAGTCCAACTCTATCATTTTATATTTTAACCTCAAATAAATTTAGTAAGAATGACCCATTATTTGTGTCTTTTAAGGCTAATAAAGATGTTGTGGAACAAATGGAAAAAAGGTAAGAGTTTTAAATTTTCTTTCTTACAAGCCATTTTTCCTAAATTTGAGGGTGCTAAGATCTTCAATTATAGCTACATAAGAAATCTAGATGCTGCACCTACTGTATGTAGTAGTGGAAGAGAGCAATGGTCCATCCTTGAGGCCCCAGAGGTCATAAATACTTGGCATAGGGCTGATCTTTTCCCCTCCTCTCCCAGCAGATAGACTGTATTATTTTATTTAGAATAATCACAACTGAATTTCCTGAGTATATACCAATTGATGACACAAGGTAGGCAGCTCAAAAACATCCTGGATGAACATGAGATACTAGCTTAGAATATAAAAATCTGACTATCAATAATGATCAAAATAAGTGTTCTAAATGAGACTTACTGAGACAGACTTTTATTTGCAAGTAAAGAATGTCAAAATGTGTTTTCATTTTTAGTATTCAAGAAAAGGATGAGAAATTAAAGACGGTAGAAGAACTACTTGAAACTGGTCTTATACAGGTGGCCAATAAAGAGGAAGAATTAAAGGTAAAAACCATTTCTCTGTCTAACATAATAATTAGCTGTAATGGGGCTCAATGTGACATGCAAATGATTTTCTATAACTTAGTAAGTTTGTATTTTAGAGTACTCAGAATGCCTTATGAAACTTGATCTTATATGGTTTTTATTTCCGGGAAACATAGATTTTTAAAAATAGTTTAAGATTAAGTCATGAGATGATTATTTTCAAGTAGAAACTCCTTGGGATAAAAAGTGTGTGGAAAGCAGAACTCTCTCTTCTGAAAGTTATTATTGCCTGTTGAAATAGAAAGCTTCATATTTCTCATATTTTGGGGGGAATTTAGAGTAAAGGTGGGCTTACAGTTAATGTTTTGTGATGTGTGTGGGTAGCTTTATCTAACTTAATTAAAATAGACTTAATGAACAAAGGAAGTTATTAAAATAAGTTTTTGAATGAGAAAGGAATATGACTTTGTGGTTGAGAGGCGGATATTTGTGGCATCATGGAATAAGGCAGGGAGGTAAGTGAAAAGAATAATAAGATTAAAAGAAAGTTACTGTTTGAAATCCTGGAGTAGGCATAAAAACAGGAAAAGAAATGTTGGTCACCCATAAAGAAGTGGTGTGATATTATGGTATAAGGGAGTTGTAAAAGAAACTGTTGAAGAATGAGAATATTGCTGTTAAAATAGTATTGTCAGATGTAAACTACTGTGTTATCATAATATATTTAAACTTTTCTGATATAATTTATTATAAAGGTATTAAGGACAGAAAATTCATCCTTGAAAAATGAAGTTCAAAGTCTAAAGGCTCAACAGACATCTCAGGTAATAATTAAAATTGCTGAGGTATTGTAAATCTTACCTTTAATTTGAAGTATAAAAAAGCTGTGTAGTATAGTGAATAGAGGAAGTCAAGAAGACATGGGCTTCTAGTCTTGCCTCCAACTCCTAATCTGTGTGATGCATCTCTCGGTACCTCCTCAGTTCTCCAGAACTACTGATTACAGTTGAATTGTTTATTTGCTTTGGTAGGATGGGTTTTATTGATGAGTGAATCATAGTTGTGAAATATTTTCTCTTTATCTGTCTCTCCTTCCCCCCACCCCCCAGAAAAAGACTTTTCAAACAATAGTCTGCTTAGTTCAAATAATTCACTAAAATATTAGTTAATCATGGTGAACTTTAGTTAATCATGGTGAACTTTAGTTGAAATAGACAAAATTTGTCTTTAAGGCCTAATTTGCTGGGGAGGCATATGTTATGATTTTTGTCACTTTGATCTTGTTGGTATTTAATTATTATGATCATATTATTATGTGATCAAAAAACTTAAATGGCTTCCTGTTGAGTACTCAAAATCCTGCCTGTGTAGTTCTCCTACAGTTTGGGTATAAAACTATCTTTTCAGGTTTTTTTTTTCACATTAATTATCTTACCTTGCAACATTTTTTCCATCTACTGAACATCTCTATGCTTCCCCTCCTCCACAGTTTCCTTAATGTTATTTCTTAAACCATTTTCCTATCCCACCCTATTTTCTAGCCTCACTCTTAGTTCAGTTAAGATGTTATTTCCATTAGTCAGTCAGAAAGTATTTATCATTTAACTCTGTGCCTGGAACTATGGTAGACTCAGTCAGTCCCTGCCCTCAAGGAGTTTACATTCTATCTGTGATGACAGTATATACAGGAAGAGGCAGGAAGGCATTAGTAGTGGGAGGCATCTCAAGACTTTTTGTAGAAGATAGTTTTGAGCTGAGTTATAAAGGAAATAAAGAAGATAGAGTTAAGGAGATTTTTCATTCCAAGTGTGGAGTTTAGCCAGTACAAATGTCTGGAGGTGGGAGACATCATGTTTGACAAACAGAAGACCAGTCTGACCATATTGCAGAATTCCGAAAGTGAAATAATGTTAAAGTAATGTTAAGATTATGGCTGCATTGCAAAGGACTTTAAGTGCCAAATAGAAGTTTATATTTGACTCTTAAGGCAGTAAGGAGTAATTTGAGTTTATTATGTAGGATCATATCATGGTCATTCTTTAGAACAATCTTGAAAGAAGGATTGGAGAGAGGAAGAGACTTGAGGAAGGGAGGCCAATTAGGAAGCATTACAGTTGTCCAAGTGAAAGAGGATATATGTTTGAACCAGGGTAGTTAGCTGCTTGAGTAGAAAGCTAGGTAGAAACTCTTTTAACTTGACAATTGATTAGATATGAAGTATGATGGTGGAAATGATGATGATGATGATGATGATGTTTATCATCATTCTCAAAGAAGACCATGTCATTGGTGGAGGTGATGCCATGATAAGCAAATTGCAGTGGGGGGAGGATGATGCTATGTCACCAACCTCACTTTCTCCTCTAAAGCCATCTGAGTCTAGTGACCAGATATGAATCAGGACAACTGAGGATGATCCTGGATACTAGATAATCAGGGTTAAGTTACTTTCCTCGGGTTTTGAACTCCTTTCCTCCTGACTCCCAAGATCAGTTTTCTTATTCACTTTGCCACCTATTCACCCTTTATATGAAGTGTGATGAGCTAAGGGTAATACTGGATTTGTGAATCTGGGTTATTGGAACAATTAAAAATAAATTTGGAAGAAGGGTAGATTTCGGATGAAAGAAATTCTTTTTGGATATTTTAAATTTGAGATGCCTTGGGGACATGAAATATGAAATGTTTCTTTATTAGATGGGGGAATAGGAGCCTGGCACTCAGAAAACTGGGACTGATAGAGAAGGATCAAACCTGAGATTTTGGAGAGTCTAGACTAGAGTGAGAAAGATAAGGACAAAGTCTTGAGGGACAGTCAAGTGAAGATAAGGGATTGAATAGGGAAGAGTGATAACATTAGCAAATAGAAGGCAGTTTTCTTACATATTTCAAAAGTTGCAAGTAATCCTTGCCTCCCTCCCCTTAGCCCCATATTTATAATCCTTTAGAGTCCTTTATATTCTTGTGGGGGTGGGCGTTGTATATGAGTAGATGTGTGTAGATTTTGATTTAAATAGTAAATTTTTTTCCCAGTTAGATATAAAAACAATTTTTAACATTTATTTAAAAAAATGAGTTCTAACTTTTCTCCCTTTTTCCCTCCCATCGTGCCTCTCCAAGATGGTATGCAATTTGATATAGGTTATATTTGTTCAATCATGTAAAATATTTCCATATAAATCACGTCCATGAAAGAAGAACCAGAATGAAAGGGGAAAATACATGGGAAAAAAAAGTGAAAATAAGTATGCTTTGTTCTAATAGATCCAATGCTCCTTGAGATTCAGTCTTTATCTCTCTATATTTACTGATAACTAGCTTATTGTCATTAGTCATTAAAAAGTTTACAACATTGTTTGATCTGCATGAAGTGAGATTGATTCAGGTGCTTATAGTATGAAGATCTGAGCATTCAAGGGCTCTCTAAGAAATGATAGTAATACCTAGAAAAGCTACCTGTATAACCACATCAAATGTCATTTCCCTTTTTTCCTCCTGACTCACTCTTTAGGGATGGTTAACTTGTAATACTTTTCTCCTCATTTTATTTTTATGCTGACAACCCTAGTACTTAAATTTTTGAGGACCCTTATGCTAGACTGCATTGCAGTGATCAGAGTCCTGGTTGAGATTGAGACCTGGCTCTTAGCATTTATTGCCTTGGACTTTGTGTAAATTCCTTTGGGTCCTGGAGCCTGGAATTCCTCATTTCATAAAAAACTTAAAATAGTATTCTTCTCATGAATCATTTTTGTTACTTTGAAATTATAAGTAGAATTGCTTCAAATAGAATTATATTTGGGAGATTTTTTAATTGGAGTATTTACTTTTTTGTATTTATTACTTAGTCATGATATAAGGGGAAATATACTATACTTATTACTGTAATTTCTCCATTTCTAGGTTTCTTTTACAGCCATAGTTGATGACTTTGAGAAGATGTAAGTAATATTAATGTTATACCATTAATATATGTATTGCTTAATTAATATATAAATTCTATTTGCATATACACAGATTTCTTACTGGTTTTTCTTATCTTCCTTATTTTTCTTAAATCCACAAATATGCCACATTCAAAGGATCTATTTTATGATTTTGGGAAAAAAGTAATGTATATTCAAGTTTAACCTTGACATTAGTGGAAATATATTTTGATGAAGTCAGTGGCAGATGCTTTAATTTTAATATGGTTTTACAGATTCCTATTTTTGGTCAAAGTATCATACTTGGCTTGACACCAGAATTTTAACTTACTTTTATTTCTAGAATAATAGTAATTTTTGAAATCATCTGGGTAATGAATGATAAGACAAGTTTGTGGTACTGCTGGAGCATTAAGTTGTTTAAATTTTGACTCTCTAAAAGGAGAGTAGAGTAGAATAGAATATTCTTGCCTAGGAAAAGTATGATAGCAGGATTTTAGTTGCAAATACTTTAATAGCACTATAAACAGGTGTTAAATTACTCTAGGGGTTTTCAGCACATCTTTGTTGTTCTTGAAAAGGAGTGTGGGGAACAAAGATCATTGGAAATCATTTTGCTAGGGTATTGTTTGTTATTTTTCTTAAGGGCTTTTGAAGCAGCAGTACCAAACCCTGGTCATGATGTTAGTAGGCTCCTTACCTCTTTAGGTTTTTTGTGCAGTAACTGAAAGGACAGAGGGAAAGTTTCTTCTTCTTTTTTTTTTTTTTTTTTGCTGCTGTTGTAGATATGAAGAATACATAGAGTGGCTTATCAATGGGTAGCTTCAACTTGTGAATCTTAGTTTTGTCATGGATGTTTGTGTTTGTGCGTGTGTGCATGTGTGCGTGTGTGTGTGTGTGCGTGTGTGTGTGTGTGTGTGTGTGTGTGTGTGTGTGTGTGAGATGGTTTAATACTCTATTTCTTTTTTAAGAATCCGTGAAAAGGATGGAAAGATTAAGTGTGTGGAGGAACTCATGGAAGCTGAACTTCTTAAAGTTGCTAATAAGGAGAAAACTGTTCAGGTATTAATTAGGAGATACTTGTTTTCCTCTCCTCAGTTCATACCATTAACTTTCATTTGTTTGACCTTGCATTGCATTTTTAATAAGTAACTCAGGCCATGTTGTCAACTTTTATGTTTCCATTGTCCAATCTTGTCTGTTTTGTCATTGTAAAGGCTTTGAAACAGGAAATAGAGGCTCTGAAAGAAGAAGTAGGAAATATCCAGCTTGAAAAGGCTCAACAGGTAAAAATCCAGAGCCAAAAGCATGATAGATATTTTTTAGGGTGGTGGTATTATTGATGATCTTTTTCTGCTATGCAAAAGAATTTTTTTCTGTATTAATATGCATAGATCTTCTGACAACATTCAAATATTTAAGGATCATAAATTCTTTTGCTTTGTGCTCTTAGTTTGCCAACTTTTAAAATTTAGGCAATTCAAATATGTATTTCAGTATTAAGTATAGTTTTATGTGCTTTACTCTGGATCACAAATTAATTCATAGAATATTTCACTTTTTGGTTTTCATGCTTTTTAAAATACAACATAGAGTGAAGTTTGGACTTCCTCTCTCTCTATCTATAGAAGTTTAGTGAAAGGTTATGAAGGAATTCTTGATTTTCCCACCCCCTTCAAGGAATTTCTAATTTGGAAAGAAAAAAAAACAAATAAAACAAAGCAATAGAATACCATAAAAGGAATATCAGTAATTAATCAGATCCCTGGAAATTGATGGGATTCAATCTGGGATGCCTTCATGTGATTAAAAAAAAATTATATGATTGCATGAAAAGGAGAGAAAGGAAGGTCCTGTGTGTCATAATAGGAGGATGAGAAGATACTAAGAGAGTTATGTGAGACAATGTATTATTGGAGAGACAGTCCATAATTAGGAAGTCAGATAGCATATATTAGCTCTGATTCATTGATGAAATAATTCTTATGACTTTGGACCAAGTATATTTCTTCTTTCTGGGCCACAATCTTAAAGAATGATCTTAAAGTTTATTTCTAATATTAATAGTTAACAATTTTATCATTTGGCTTTGAGATGTCGGGTAGGAAACAATTTTAGTATGATTAAAGAGTATTAAATATTAAGCATCTTCAATTTTTCACAACTACCAAATTTTTAAAGTTTCATACTTTTATTGCTAAGAATTGTGAGATATTTATAGTCAGCTGCTTTCTTTAATTGTAATAATAGTAATTACTTTAATAATAGTTTTGGGGAAGGAGAATCAAAACATCATTGCATAGGATGAATTGTTGAAAGATTTTACCCCCAAAAGTTACCCAGTCAGAATCATAACTTAGTGATGTGCTAGATAGCTTAATTCCATCAATAATTTGCCATGATTTTGAATTTTTTCTTAAAGGTATTAGTTGCTTCTCAAATTCAAGAACTTCAAAATTTGTAAGTACCATTTTCTTAATTTTCCTTAATGGTGCATTCTTCAATTAAATGTCATTAAATGATGAAAATTTCTACTGAGTTTTCAAAATCTGGCTGACTGAAAATATAAATTCTTGACATTTTAAATTTGATACTTGAGATTTTGTACAACAAAATTCTCTTTGATTTTTTTTTTGATTGGTTTTCAAGCTGAACTGTTATTATCTAATGTCTATTGAGTAACTTACAGGAAGTAATTTTTGTACTCCATTTCCAAGCTTATTGTAATAGGATTAAGGATCCTGATCTTATTATTCATTTATCTATTTTTGGTTTTTGCATGGCAATGGGGATAAGTGACTTGCCCAAGGTCACCCATCTAGGTATTTATTAAGTGTCTGAGGCCGGATTTGAACTCAGGTCCTCCTGACTCCACCTCCAGAACTGGTGCTCTATCCACTGTGCCACCTAGCTGCCTCTCTTATTTTTTTACGTGCAAAATTTTCATTTTAGATCTGGATAAAAGCTTATTGGTGAAATTAGACTGCCTCTTTTTTAAAAAAAAAATTAAGCAATGTTGTACATTGTAACTGTTACTTCTCTAAAATCTAGTTTTAAAAACTTGATTTAAAAATGATTTCAAATACATAAATCATTGAAAATAATTTTAAATAAAGATGATTTTAAAATATATTTTTGGTCAGTATTCAACGTTGCATATATATTAAGCACATACTATGTTATACTGTAGACTCTGGGTATACCTAGACAAAAATGAAACTGTTTCTAACTCATGATCTGACAATTTGGGGAGGAAAAGGGGAAGTTTCACCACATTTTCATTAGTAGTGAATAAATACAAGACACACACATACACACACACACACACACACACACACACACACACACACAGTAACTTCAAGATGGGAAAGATGCTCATACTTGGAGTTATGAGAAAAAGCCTTGTAATGGGAGCTGGCAACTGAGGTATGCTTTGAAAATAGCTAAGCATCATAGGAGACAGAGGCTAAGGAGCAGCATGTTCCAGATCTGGGAAGGGGGAGAATGAACACCATTTATGAAAAGACAGGAACAGTAGTTAGAATGTCATGTGTATGCAACATCAAGTAAGCTAGTTTGATTGGAATGAAAAATTTAAAGGGAATAATAGAAAATCTAGCTGGAAAGTTAGGTGGGGCTTTGTAGAGTGCTTTAAATTTCAAGCTGAGGATTCTTATATCCTAGAAGCAATAGGGAGTCATTGAAGATTTTTTAGTAACATGAGTTTGTGATGTGGTTAGATCCGAATTTTAGGTTTTGCAGCCGCATGGAGAATGGATTGGCAGTAGAAGATACAGCAGGTAGGGAGACCAGTTAGGCTTTTGAAATAGTCCAGGTAAAAGGTGATGAGGACCTGAAATAGGGTAGACCCTGTATGAATAATAAGAAAGATATGAATAAGAGGTATTGTAGAGGTGTAATTGATAAGACACAACAATGAATTGGTTGTGGGTGTTGAGAGAGGGAGAGAGAGAGAGAGAGAGAGAGAGAGAGAGAGAGAGAGAGAGATTGAGATTGATTGATTATCAACTTGATTACCTGGAAGAATGGTACATCCTTCATTAGAAGTTTTGAGAGGAAATATGAGTTATCTTTTGGACATGTTACATTTGAGATTCTTTTTTGTACTTCCTTGGGGAGGAAATGTCCAAAAAGTCATTTGGATATACATGACTGGAGTTCAGGAAAGAGAGTAGGATTGGGTATTTAGCTTTGGGAGTCATGAATAAACAGACGGTAATTGAACTCTTGGGAAATTGATTAGGTCACTGAGAAGAGAGTGTTGAGCAAGAAGAGGATGCCCAGGATAAATTCTTGGAAATGCCCACAGAGTGAGTTGTGCAAGGATTATGTTAAAGGATGCTGAGAAGGAATGACTAAATAGATGAGGAAAACCAAGAGAGGGCAGTGTCACAGTAATCAAGGAAGAAGAAAGTCTGTAGAAGATATTATAAATGATATGCCTTAAATGAGATATTTTGAAGGCAAAATATATAGTTATACATTGTAAAATATAATTACAAGATGAAAAATTTTATGTATATAAAATAAAATGTGTTATTAATTTTTGTGATTACTGTTTCCTATACTATCACCATTTTCTTTATTTTCCATTAAAAATATGAAAAATAGATTGCACTGAGGATTGACTGGAAAGGCATTTGGATAAATAACATTTGGATCCATTTAGATAAATAACATTGTCTTTCACATAACATCTAATTAGTAACCAGTTTTATAATTGTCTTAAACTTTATTTAGAATTTATTTTGAAATGTTTTTGAATAATAATTCATTAGCAAAAATATTAGTAAGCCCTTGAAATATATAATGATTTTTGTGTTTAATCTCTTTTACCATTTAAAAAAAAGTTGTTTGAACATTTTATCTGTAGTTTTTGTAAATTTATTATACAGATTAAAAGGAAAAGAAGAACAGGAAAATACCATGAAGGCTGTATTAGAAGAAAAAGAAAAAGATCTTGTAAACAGAGAAAATTTGTTGCAGGTAAGAAGTTTCAAAATAAAGACACCATCCATAGTCTGGAGCATGAAATCCTCCACTCAGGTCCTACTTCAAAGTCTCATTGTATTGTGAAAGTATCCCTGATGACTGCAGAACACAACTTTATAGGTCTCTTATTGGTGACACTGTTGAATAAGAGTGATCTTAGCTGAATTCCAAAATCATGATCACCCTATCATGAATTCTCGAGTACATTAAATCAAGAAGAAAATCTACTAAGGTTTTTGACATTCTGTATTAGTAGATAGGATGTTGACACTGATGTAATCATGGATATGTTAATGTTGAAGAATCAAAATATCAGCTAAGCTTATCCTTACTTTTATATCCAAGGACCTTCAAAATGAAAATGCAGCTTTAAAAGCACATGTTCAGGAAATAACACAACAGAAATTACAGCAGGTATGTTATGATTTACACCTTGGTTGTGTATGGATTTAATTAGTTTAATGAATTGGAGAGCAAAATGGTTAATGTGAATTACTTTAATTTATTTCTAGGGAAATTATCTTGGATGGATGTATACTTTTTATTTACAGAAAACTATTTCCTTCTTTTTTGTTGTTGTTGTTTTATTTTAGTCACCAGAAAATTTAAAACCAAATTTATAGGCCAGATGTTGTAATCTTCTTAATGCTTGTAACTGAATGAATCTACTCATTCTAATAGATTTTGTACTTTTATCTTTAAGTATCTTGCCTTAAAATAGTTTTAATCTATCAACGGCCATATGTCCTTCTGAAATCAGATAATTATCCATATTAAATTCAGTAATGAAATGAGATATTAACTCCTTTTTGAAATATAGCATGATTCATGTTTTTTTAAAAATTTATTTTTTATTAAAGATATTATTTGAGTATAATTCATGTTGAAAAGTAAATCTGTCCTCACTTTGAATTTTATGAAAAATTGAATTTTGAGTATAATCTTTTCAATAAATGATTTTTTTGATGAGATACAAAAATTTTGAATTTTATTTCTTAGGCATCTTCAGTATCACAATTTCAGGAACTTGAGAATATGTAAGTATTTGTTTATTTTTAGCAACAAACATATATAGTCAGTACCTTCAAATGTATTTTTTACCTTCTTTGAGTTTGTCTACAGTTAGTTAAAAGAATGTTGTGATTTTTTTTTTTAAATCGAAAAATTTTATTTTTTACTCATGCAAGTTTTGTCCAAGGACAACTAAGAACACCAAGATTCTTTGTAAATCAAAGTCAGGTGGAGTATTTATGAATGTCTAGAGGAATTTCTCTTTTTTTATATGGTTCTCTATATACTTAGTATGTTTTGGTTTTTAAAACTTGAATGAATGGAGGATTGAATGAATAAAGCATTCAGTGCCTACTATTTACAAAGTATTCTCCTGAGAGCTGAGGATAGAAATAGGAAAAGGAAAATAGTCCCTACTCTCAAGAAGATCACATTCTAACAATATATTTATAAGGTTTCAACTATATCTATTGGAAAAGTTCCACAATCCTAATAGAAACATCTCTCTTAGCTAGAAGTGCTCATTATGATTACTTTTGTAAGTATTAAGCATCAGATAAATAGTAGGAAGTATTTCAACAGATAGTTTGAATGATCTAGGACAATAAGTTGTAGAATTGAACTAGAGAAGATAATTGTAGGAAAAAAATTAAAGATAGACAGTATTGCCATAATGGCAGTACAGATGATGAATGCATCTTTTCTAATATCATTTTCACTGAGAAAATCTTCAGTTTCTGATGTTGAACCATAAGAATTTCCTTTTTTGGATTTTTCAAGGAAATTTTGATTAAATTCTACCAAATGTTAGTAGTATAAAATGAGTTTAGCAAGAAAAGTTTTATTAGTTTTTAGTTGTTAAATATCTGAAGGGCTTTAAATGGGATTTTATTACCTGATGCATTATTTATGAGAATGGTTATGTTGCTATATCTCTATCTCTGTCTCATGTTATTTATGTCAACATATCTCTGTAAATGGATATCAAAATATAATGAATCCTTGAAATATTGAGTAGTAGATCAATATAGATCACTGTTATTTGAGTTGACTTGCAATATATTCTTAATTTTTAAAAAAAAAAAGATAGAAAAATCTCTACCAGAAACTTATACTTTTCTTTGTTTTCTAAATTACATATTAAGAAATATTTTGATAATAGCTGTTATGTCAGTTGTCATTGTATATGGCAAGAGAGAAGATAATAAACCTTTTGGATGTGATTATTATAGAATGGCAGCAACATTTAATGTTCCTTTAGATGCTAACCAAGGAATATTTTGTCATCTTGATCTGATAAGGTCTGTTTTTTGGACAAAACTTGGTATTGAATACTTACCAAATTCCTAGTGTTTTGATAAACTGCACAAAAAAAGCACTAAGACCTGAATTCTGTTCTTGGAAATTGAATTGTAGTGCAAAAGTTTTGTACTTTGTAACCCTAATATCAGCTATTTTTGACTAAAATTGTTTTTATCTGATAACTTTTTTTACTTGTGTAATATGAAATGATGGTAAATAGTTCTAATTGTAAATAAGTAACATGTCTTAGCTAGAAGTGCTCATTATGATTACTTCTATAAGTATTAAGCATCAAATAAACCATAGCAGCAATTTCAATAGATAGTTTGAATGATCTAGGACAATAAGGTGCAGAGTTGAACTAGAGAAGGTAGTTGAAGGAAGAGTTTGAGAGATACTCAGTATGTTTGGGAAAGGAAATCTGTGAGTGGTTCTTCTGCTGTACCTATTTTGTATTAAGACATACTAAAGTTTAGTAAAATTTCTTTTTTTTTCAACAGATGAATTTAAAGATTTAAATTTTTTTTTCTTCTAGCTTAAAGGCAAAGGAAGATCAAATGAAATTAATGGAAACTATTTTAAAAGAAAAAGAGGAAGATCTTTGTTGCAAAGGAAAATTGCTACAGGTAAAGATAATTGGGTTTTAATGAATTTGTTGATGAGAATTTAATACAAATCAGCAAATGGTTTTTTGTCTTTATTTTAATAGGATGTACAAGATGAAAACAAACTGTTTAAATCTCAACTTGAGACACTTCAGCAGAACTACCAACAGGTATTGTTATATTTTAATCTTTAGTGTTAATGTAAAGTAAGAAAGGACCTTTGAAATGAGTCATTTTTGAAATTTATGACAAGATATCCTTTGTTTATTTTTGATATCTTTTATTTCTCACACAGTTTAAGGAGGCAATATATGAAAATAATTCTTGTATAAAGTTACTATAATTTTTATAACACAGATAGCAATCTTCTATAAAGAAATGTACATTGTAACTGTCACTATGCCCAGGTATACAATCATGGCATCACAGATTTATTGTGGAAGAGATTCTTAAGATTTTTCTAATCCATTTTCCTAATTTTACATTTGAGGAAATTGAATCAGGAGAACCTAAGACTGGTAGTCAGTGACAGAGTCAGCATTTGAATTTTGATCCTTTGGCTCCAATTCCATCACTCCTCCCATTATACCTTGCTGCTTTTGAAAGGCAAACAAGAAAACCCAATGGTGCCTCATCAGATCTATAAACCTTTGTGAAGAAATCTACTATATACCTGGGATCTATTTGCTGGGGAAGGGCACAGTAGGAAAGGCCTACCACCTCCTAGTAGTAGGCCTAAGTCAAGCCTTAGCTGGTAACCCTGCAGGACCTGGCCCTCTAAGGGTGTGTGGGAGGACATGGTTCATGCTCTAATGGCAATAGAGGGGGCTAACAACATTGGATCTTACTGTTAGACTGTGGTACCATCTATGGAGAAATTGGTAACTTGAGTCCTGTTTACTTTAGAGTGGGACAGGTGAGAAACACTGATTGGCATTGGGAATGTGCCATACCATTGCTTTTCCTCCTTCCAGAGAAGTGTCCTGACCCTTTTCTCCTCACATCATGGTCTCTTCCATAGGCCGGAAGAGAGAACAGGCTCTGTGGGTCACTGTGTAATCAATCCCCTTCTACACTTCACTTCCAGTGGAACAAATTTACATGTTAGTGTGGGTTTTGATGATGGTAATTTAAATTTTGTTTTCATTGAAAAAAAATAGATTATTCATGTATGATTTACCCTAAAAAGAACTTTTTCTTTCTTCTTTTGTTTCTTTGTATGTACCCCAGGGTGGTAACATATCACAGGTGTTCTGTCATCTTGTCCAGTCTCCTCTTTACTGTATGAAACCCTCTTGATAACAACTGGCAAATTATCATTTGACCTTTGAACATTTTCAGTGACTAGTATTCCACCTTACGAGGCAGCTTATTCCACTTTTAGTCAGTTGTAATTGTTAATTTCCTGTTTCATTGAGTTGAAATCTGATTCTTTTAAACGTTCATATGTTCCTATTAATAGTCTTTGTAGCTGTGGCATGGAGAGGCAGTATGTTTTATTGAAAATAACCTTAGACTTGGAGTCAGAATACTGTGACTGTGACATTTAGCCATGATAAGCATCATTTACTTACAACTTCCCTGCTATGGTAAATAGTGCAATTACAATTAATTCCATTTTATGAAGTGCTTTGTAAATTGTAAAGCCGCCATTTAAATGTGAGTTAATTTATACAGAATCAGTCTTACTACCTTCTTAATATGGAAGCCTTTCAGATTTTTGAATTGACATCTCAATCTTTTTGTAACACTTATAATAACTTAATATATATATAAAGAAAACTATGATAATACAGTACAAAGATAAAACACTTTTCTCACTGAGTTCATAATTTAGAAGGGGATGAAATATGTGTATATTTAAATAATTATAATATGAAATAGTAAATACGGAGAAGGTAGAAACAAAGTAGGTGAGGATTAAGGTAACAGATGTGGGGAAGGTCAGAGCAGATTTTATAAAAGAATCAAGCTCTCAGCAGTTGAGTTGAAAGGACAATCTAGGCATAGGGAGCAGTAACAAGGACACCCAAGATGAGGAAAGCACAGAATACAAACCTTGGATATTAAGTGGTTCAATTTGATCTGAGTATGTGGAGGAGAGTAAAATTTAGAATATCATAGAGGTGCTTAGGAAAAAGTTTTATTTGATAGACTAATGACCTTTAATCACTGAGCAATAAAAAGTCACTGAAGGATTTTTAAACAGAGCAGTGAAAAGTGTTTAAAATGGGAGTGTTTCAAATCATAAAGTTAGAATGAATAGCAAGTTTTTAAGTTTTCTGCATTGAATTTGAGGTACCTTAGGTAATGTCCAGGTTGTGTTTTCTTGTGGAGTTATAGATAGGAATCTGGAGTTTGAAGTTGTTAGGGTCAAATAAGATAATGTATACAGAGCATAAATCATGAAGTACTATGGTATATCTTGAAGTACTATGTATGTGTTATTGTAGTTTTCAACTTATTTAGACATATCTTTGACTCTTAGCAAATCATTATGGTCTAGTATAATATAAAGAACATTGAATTTGGAGTCACAAGTCCTTGTTTAATCACTTACTTGCTCAACTACTTATTGTTGACCATTGTGATTTGAGCAAGTCACTTAACTTTTCCAAGCTTCCCTTCCATTTGTTATTCTTCATCTCTTATTTCTAATCTATCCATTTACATATATCTCTACTTTAGACCAAAACCCTTACTGCCTTTCAAATATTTAATTATGATTACCTCCTAACTAACTTCCTTGACACCACTTGGTCCCCACTCTAATTTATGCTTCTTATAGATGCAGAATAATCTTCATCATGCAGAGAATTGATTGTCATTTTTCAATTTAAGCCAATTTCTTAGACTGTCACTAAAAACCTCTTCTAGATCAAGGAGTAGTATAATACTGTCAGATCTTTGGAAAGGGAAGCAGTTTATGACCATGGAAGAGATGGAAAACATCATTAAAAACAAACTAGATAATTTTGATTGCATTAAATTAAAAATCTTTTGCTCAGACAAAAGCACTGTAACCAAGATCAAAAGAAATGTAATGGGAAAGTTTTTACAATTAGTATTTCTGACAAAGGACTCATTTTTAAAATATACAGAGAACTGAGTCAAATTTTTTAAAAAAACAAGCTATTCCCCAATTGGCAAATGGGATATGCAAAGGTAATTTACAGATGAGGAAATCAAAGCAATCCATAGTCATATGAAAAGTTGCTCTAAATCACTACTTATTAGAGAAATGAAAATTAAAGCACCTCTGAAGTACCACCTCACACCTCTCAGACTAGCCAATATGACCAGAAAGGACAATGATCAATGTTGGAAGGGATGTGGTAAATCTAATGCATTGTTGGTGTAGCTATGAACTTATCTAACCTTTCTGGAGAGCAGTTTGGAATTATGCCCAAACGGCAACAGAAATGTGTATACCCTTTGATCCAGCAATACCACCACTGGGTCTATACCCTGAAGAGATTATGAAAAAGGGTAAAAACATCAGCTGTACAAAAATGTTCATAGCAGCTCTGTGGTGCCAAAGAAATGGAAACTGAGGGAATGTCCATTATTTGGGGAATGGCTTAACAAACTGTGGTATATGTATGTGATGGAACACTATTGTTCTATTAGAAACCAGGAGGGATGGCATTTCAGGGAAGCCTGGAAGGATTTGCATGAACTGATGCTGAGTGAGATGAGCAGAACCAGCAAAACACTGTACACCCTAACAGCAACATGGGGGGTGTTGATCAACCTTGATGGACTTGCTCATTCCATCAGTGCAACAATCAGGCACAATTTTGGGATATCTGAGATGAAGAATACCATCTATATCCAGAGACAGAACTGTGGAGTTTGAACAAAGACAAAAGATTATTACTACCTTCAATTTAGGAAAAAAACCTGTTATCTTATTATGTAATTTTGCTATCTCTTTATACTTTACTTTTCTTCTTTAAGGATATTATTTCTCTCTCTTTACATTCGACTTAGATCAACGTATACCATGGAAACAATGTAAAGACTAACAGACTGCCTTCTGTGGGGGTGGGGTGGGGGGAGGGAAGCAAGAAGGGGGGAAAAAATTGTAAAACTCAAAATAAACAAAATCTTTCTAAAAAAAACCCTCTTCTAAATGATCCACCTTGCTAATTTACAGCCTTTTAAATCCTGTTCCACTGTGCATATTCTTTGTTGTTCCCCACCCCCTTCCCAGACCCAACTTGTTTTCCATGTTTTTAAAATTTTTTTATTTATTTAAGGCAATAAGGTTAAAAGTGACTTGCTCAAGGTCACACAACTAGGCAATTACTAAGTGTCTGATGACGGATTTGAACTTGGATCCTCCTGACTCCAGGGTCGTTGCTCTATCCATTATGCCACCTGCTGCTTCTGGTTTTCCCTATCTTGACTAGGCTCCTGGATCCTCTGTTAATTGGCAAGGAAGTTTTGAACTGAGTACCCCTTCCTCGGCATGCCTATGGTCTTACACGTTTTTTTTTCCTCTAAAAATTTTATTCAAGGCTTTCTTGCCCAAGGTCGCACAGCTAGGCAATTATTAAGTGTCTGAGCCAGATTTGAACTCAGGTCTTCCTGATTCTAGGGCTGGTGTTCTATCCACTGCACCACCTAGCTGACCCGGTTTTTCACTTTCAAAGATTTACCATATTAATGCTGAGTTTAATGCAAACAGATGCCCAATCTAGCCCAGTGCACCTTGAACCTGCTGAACTCGAGAGTTCTGTGAGCCTCAGCCTCCTAATCTCTGGGATTGCAGGCATGTCCCACAATGCCCAGTCCCTTTACATATTTTCAGCAAATCTAGACTTCCCTCTGACTCTTCCCTGATTTTAGTCATTCATGCCATTCTTCTCATTCCTATTTGAAATCTTTTTTCTTTTTTTAAGATCTAGCTCAGATACCTTCTTGGAGAATTGCCTTTTCAGTTTAGTCATCTGTCCTTCCTCACATTTTCTTACAACACTGTCTAAATCATTTTCCTAAAATGTAAACCCTTTTAGATTGGATGCCATCACTTTGTAACTTTTGGACATATCCTTTCTCAGTGCCGCAAAGCGTGACTGACATTCATTCATGAACCATACATTAGTGCATACAGAGTGCATACATACAGAGCATTTTATTACTAGTCTCTGGCGAAAATAAATTGGTCACTAACCTCATGGGCTTTACATAAATTATTTCGATAAAGGAATAATACATTAACTTGTTTAAGTAGTATTGAGATTTTGCATGGTAGATACTTGAGTGTTATGATAATAAAGTTTTCGGTGAAGGCCTTGATAGGGGAGGTTGTTAACATCTGAAATAGGGATGAATTAGAGGAAATCTTCAAGGGTAGGTTGTGCATTTGAGTTGAATATTTAAGGATGAGTGGGATTTAGACATGCTAAAATGGGGAAGAGTAGGTCTCCAGCATACAAGTGGGAGACTGTAGGTCATGTTCAGGAAGTGTAGAGAAAATTTTATTTTGACTGAAAGAAATTCTAAAATACTTGAATGGATGTGTCATCTCCTTGATTCAAAAACTCCTTCCAATGATAATGTGTCATAACCCATTTATGCTTGCACATTTTGTGCAGCTTTGGACTGAATCCTCCTAAAAACTCACTGCAAGAGTTTCAGCCAAAATGCTGGGTGCCTTACTTGCTTGTTTCCAACGTGAGCATGTGGGTACAACAGCTCTTGCCACATTACTTACCCATTTTTTCTTCCTAGTATATAATTTTTAAAATATTCCTTTCTCTTATTCTTCTAAATCTTTTGGGATAAATAATATATTGGAGCCTGTTCACACTCTTAATGTGAATCACCATTGCTATTGTGTATATTTAGGTTTTAGACCTTTGTTTTCATGTGCTTCTTGGGGTCAGAAAAAGATCTTTGCAATTTCCCAGAAACAGTCTAACCCACTCTCTTCCTCCTGTTCAGTTCTCTGTTCATGTCTGTCTCAGATATACATACTATTGAACGAGCTTTATAGGATTTCCACCTAAATGTAAGTTAAATTATGAACAAGAAAATATTCTTCAACCACTTGATTCTTCCTTTGTGGATGCACACATCAAATTCCTTTGAATGTTTCTAGCACTTATTTAGGAGAGTCTTCAGTGTTCTGGAACTTGCCATAATCATCATAATGTTATTTTCTAACAAGAGGACCTAGATCATTTCACCAGTGAAATCCATCCTTGATCTGGATCTTCTCTGTCCTAATAGTGCTTACTTTTGCTAAGCATATATCTCCCTATTTTATTCCTTACCTGTTATGTATTATCAGCAAACTATTATTTTTATTACTATATCTCTAAGAAATATTAAATAATATTGATGTATTGTTGGTGGACTCGTAGTTCTTAAAGACACTATAAGGTGGTATTCTATTAAGTTATATTCTTTTTCATAAGCACAGTAGTATCTTAATATTCCCTTCATTTTTATGGATTTGTGGAGTGAGGGAGAGTGAGGAGTTGAGAATAATATTGAGATTATGTACCTGGAAGCCTGAAAGGATGGTGGTACCTTCAACAGATGTAGAGAAGTTTGGAAGAGGAGAAAATTTGAAGAGAAATTAATATTTTTCTTGAAACATGTTGAGTTTTAGATGTTTCTTGGATGTAATCCAACTTGAAATGTACAATAGGCATTTGGTGATGCAGTTCAGATTAGTTTGAAGTTTAGAGGAGAGACTAGTCTTTTAGTCTTCTTTATGATGATAATTTTAGTTTTGTTTTCTTTTTGCAAGGCAATGGGGTTAAGTGGCTTGCCCAAGGCCACACAGCCAGGTAATTTATAGAGATGATAATTAAACCCTTGGGAAATGATGAAGTTATCTAGAGAGAGAGGGGAAGACCCAGGAAAGAACCTTGGTGAATACCCAAAGTTAGAGGGTATGAAATGGTTGATGAACCCCCCAGAAGAGGTAGAGAAAATATCAGGTAGTTGGAGAACCAGAAGAGAGTATACTGCTCTGAAAACCCAGAAAGTAGGGAGCATCAAGAGAATTTAATGTACCAGATAGATTGAAAGGAATGTAAAAAAGAAATCATTGGTAACTTGGGAGAGCAATTTCAATTGTGATGAGTGTTCAAGAGCCAGATTGCATAGGATTAATTAGTTATGGGAACAGATGAAATTATTAAGGGTATATAATATTAAGGTAACATAGGGTTTAGGACCCAAACCTCAGTAAACACTTCAATTTATGGGTCAGAAAGAGTATCCAGTGGAGGAGACAAGAGTCCCTCTCTTCTCTTCTATAAGATAAGATTTCCTACCAATCCTTATGTTTTTAGTTTGCTATCCCTTGGATATTTTCTTCTGCATTACCTTTTCTGTTGTTTATGTCATACTGTAAACTCATAAAGAATTACTCCTGAGTCTTTTGACATTTGAACTGCTCTTTAGATATGTCTCTGTCTAGTATATTGTTTTATTAAGTCTAAAAGGATTTAATTGTTTAGCTGATACTTATAAATCCAGTGACTTTGTATTTGTGCTTTAATTTGTAGATTAGAATACTGTGTATATTTATTGATACTTCATTATAATATTACCAATTACTAATTTAAAAGAACACATCAGCAATAGTAGACCTCAGAAAAACTGCCTAAATTCCCTAATCTATAAGAGAATCAAGAAAAATGATATCAACTTTTCATTACTATATATAGACTCAGTATTCTTGACTTGTATAATCACTTGCTTTTAAAAGTCAGTAAAGTTTGTTAAGAAACTAAGATATTAAAAAAAAAGAAACTAAGATGTTGGGGCAGCTAGGTGGGTACAGAGGATAGAACACCAGCCCTGGAGTCAGAAGGACCTTAGTTCAAACCTGGTCTCAGACACTTAATAAGTGCCTAGCTGTGTGACCTTGGGCAAGTTACTTATCCCCTCCCACCACTGCCCTGCCAAAAAAAAAAAAAGAAAAAGAAACAAGAAACTAAGATATTTAAAATAGTTTTGTCTGCATTATATCAGCCTGTATGTTTAAGAAATCTGGTAAAAGAAAAAGGAAAATATGCAAATATTTGCTGAAATTCTAAGTTGACAGAAATATTGACTAAGAAATATTTTGCATGAATAACATAGTTTAGAGGTTAAAAATGTACAGTATAGGAAAAAATGTCTATCATATTTTTATAGGGCTTTAAGATTTACAAAGTGCTTTTCCCATAGCAAATCTGTGCAAGGGGTAGTACAGGTATGACACTTTTATTTCACCACTCAAACTGAGACTGAGAGAGGGGAAGTGATTCACATCCTTAACACAAAGCTAAGACATTCCAGAGCTTTCCTGAGAACTTAGGTTTTCTGGCTCCAAGTCTATGAGCTCTTTGATTACATTGTGACTCAATAAGCTTTGTACATAGAATACCTACAAAGTTGAAAAATTTAGAGGTTTTCATGATATTGCCTCTTTGTCTCTTACCATTTGATTCCTTCTCAGCCTCTTTTGCAGACTCCAAGGCTCTGCATTGAGCTCTCTTGGTTTTTTCCTTGATTATTTCTTTGTGACAAAATTAACTTCCATGGATTTAAACAACATTTTAATGCTTATTTTAGTCTTTCCTCTAGCTTAGGGAGGTTTTCCTTCATCATCAAATAATTATACACTGGTGCCCAACTTTCTTTTACTTTCTTATACTTTCAATAATATTCTATTATTGGGATAAAAAGTGTTGTAATTTATGTTGTAAGCTCCATTAAAGTAAAGGGTGTAAAAGGAAACAAGTGAGGGAGAAAAATGGGTTTAATTTCATCTTGGAGTGGAAAATATTTTCCTCTCACTTCGACTTTAGAAAAATGATGGTAATAAAATTCTAGGGGATATCAGAAATACAAATGATTTTTATATAAAATGTGAGATGCTAAATGTCATACAGAAAGCACTATTTTAAAAACAAAATTTAAAACTATTTTGTAGATATCTTCTATGCCCCCACATGAAGAATTGTTAAAAACGTAAGTAAGAATTTTGATTCACAATTTGGTATTTCCTTCATTCCGTGTTTTTGTTTTCTTTTATGCTACAGTGTTCTGAGATATTTAATTCTGTACATTTTGCAAACCTTTTGTGTGAAATAGTCTTTTCTTTCATTTCCTTGTGTTCGATGTATACACTAAGCTGTTGACAACCAGAATTTATTTCTGAAGGGAAAACAGTGGTTTAAATGATTCCCCAATATGATTTTATTTGTATTTTTGAATCACATTTTAAACATTCTTTTTTTAACATAATGTTCATTGCTAATATGTTCTTTCCCTCTCCCTACTCAGTGAGCTAACCTTTGTAACAGTGGCTTTAAAAAAAGTTTTATAAAATCAATAAAAACATCAGTTGTGTCAGGCACCATATCTAGTTTTATTAATTTAATAAGGATGTGTTTATTTTTTTAGAATTCACAATCCTTCAAACTAAATAGCAAGCTATTCTTTGAAGAACAATTTGAAAATACTAGCCATCCTTCTGAATCACTTATTATAATCTCTAATGAGACTTGTGTTTATACTTACAAAGATTGATGTAAATCATTGGTCTGAGCTGGGTTACTCTTTCATTCTAAATTTTTATTCAGTTTTACAAAATTTTGGCTCATATCAGGTGGGAAGAGAAAGGTAATTAAAGTTTTGATTTAATTAACCTTTCCTAGAAGTAATTTCAGATTTCTTTTCCTCTTAGTTTCTATGTAGCTACATTCAAATTCTCAATTTTAAATTGAATGAATAGCTAAGTTTATATCAATTAAAGTATTATCTACCTAACTGTTGTATCAAAGTTAAATAAATAAAATATATTATTTCTTTTTGGGTTTTTTTTGGCAAGGCAGTGGGGTTAAGTGACTTGCCCAAGGTCACACAGCTAAGTAATTTTAAAGTGAGTAATTATTAAATGTCTGAGGTAGCATTTGAACTCAGGTCCTTCTGACTCCACTGTGCCACCTAATTGCTCCAATAAAAGTTATTATGAAAAAAGTTAAAAACAAATTTTCTTCCCTCTTAATCTTAATCTGTTACTGAGAGTTTAGAAGTTTATTGGGAATTATAGTCCACAATGTAAATGATGATATATCTGAAGTTTACTAAAAACTAACTGGAATTTAGCATGAGGAAAGGATTATTTATAGTTTTGACCTACCCTCTAACTAGTAATTTCTTTCATTATAGGATAAGTAGATTGTAACAAATATGCATAAATCTTTGCCCTTGTTGTTAAAGTTATCCTTCTTGCATTGTTCTTTGCAGAAGATGGATTAGAAGAAAATGAATTTGAGGAAAAATGTGGAATATATAATAATATGAAAAGAAATCAATGCCTTACTACGTTTGAATATGTTACAACTTTTCAAAAAACAGGATTACCATTTTCAAATTAGATTTTATGTATCATTTGGTTTCACATCTTTGAAATTACATACTTAGTACTACTATACCACCATCACTACTTGACATTTATTTAGTACTTTAAGATTTTATCTTCATTTTTATGTGCATTCCCACCTTCCTTCCCCAAATCCCTTTATAGTTGTTACTGTAAAGTCCATTTTATATTCCAGGAGACTCAGTCTGAGGGGGTCAAATGTCTTGATCATTGTTCATGTAGCAAATAAATGTTATTTGAATTTATTTTCCTGATTCTAAGTCCAGTAGTCTTAGATTAAGTCTTAGATTACTACCTCTATTAGTGGCTTAAATGAAAATTGTATTAGCCACAATCACCTTATCAAATTCCTGCAATATAATTGATAAGTTTTTGACACTTAAAAATTCTAAGAACTTTCTTTAATCCATGTCTACAAATTTGTTTAGTTTTAAGGCTTATTTTTAATGGCATAGTGATACTTCTTATTTTGGATGTTTACTGGTGAATTATTTGAGAGTGTATGTGTTGCTTTTAAAGCTTTTGTCCTTCTTCCTTTTGGGAAGATGTGAGAATATTTAAATTACTTTTTTTGGTCACATCACTATTTAGGATTTCAGTAAAAGAAAAAGCAGTTACTGGTCTTCAAAATGAACTAACTGCCCTGAAAAATGCAATTGAACAACAAAGAAAGAAAAATAATGTAAGTATGTGTCTTTAAAGAAGTTTTTTTCTCTACTTCAGTTCTGAAACACCTTTGTTTATTTTTTACTTATTCCTAAGTGAGGATTTTTCCATAACCATTTTATTTTGCAGGATATTGGATTTGCTTTGGGAAAAATTTAATTCTTTTTGAATTTATAATTTATAGTGATTGTCAAAACTATAATTTTTTTCCTGGAATAATAGTGTTAAAATTAATTTTTTAAAATTTCTATTTGAAAAACTTATTTTTTCTAACTGAATATTAAAAAAATGCTATCAAAGATATTTCTTCTTACTTGATTGACTCAGCTTTTTGATACTAAAAATAAATTGTAGTAACTGGTGTCCATCTTAAAAAATTTGCATTTTTAGTTGTTTTTTTTTTTTTTTTGGCAAGGCAATGAGATTAAGTTTCAAGTATCTGAGGTCGCATTTGAACTCAGGTCCTCCTGACACCAGGCCTGGTACTCTAGTCACTGTACCACCTAGCTGCCCCTAGAATTTGCATTTTTTTAAAGTAAGATAAATACTCCTTGCAGGACTGAAGTTTGCTAATTGAGTTATACTGGAGGTAACCAGAGTAGTGTTTAAATTTATTGTTTACTTGAAGAGTGAGTGAGATGATAAGTTCTGGAATATGTAACCTGATATTTAACTACTTCTTATGTAAGTCACTTGAGTAAGTGAATACTAAATTCAGATTTCATGATGTGTTTGAACACCTCTAGACCTTGAGGCCAAGTTGTTTTTATTTGCTAAAGAATACTGGTTTACCAGAGGGGAAAACATCCTAAAACTCTAAATTGATTGTAATAACCAGTAATGTGTGTTTTCTTTTTTTTTCCTTTTTAAAAAAATTTATTTTTCCAACTACATGCAGAGATAGTTTTCAACAATCACTTTTTGTAAGGTTTTGAATTTCATATTTTTCTCTCTTCCCTCCCTTTCCTTCCCCTTGAGAGAAATATAATATAGACTTTATTATAATATAATATGGAAATATAATATATAACCATGTTGAGCATATTTCCATATTAATCATGTTGTGAAAGAAAAATCAGAACAAAAATGAGGAAAAATTCATAAAAAAACCCCAAAATTTAAAAATTGAAAATAGTAAGCTTTGGTCTACGTTCAAGTTTCATAGTTCCTTCTCTGGATGTCGGTGGCATTTTCCATCATAACATTTTAGATTATTGCACTGCTGAGATGCACAAGTCCCTCATAGTTGATCATCATACAGTGTTGCTATTAATATGTACAATGTTCTCCTGGTTCTGCTCACTTCATTTAGCATCAATTCATGCAAATCTTATCAGGATTTTCTGAAGTCCTGCCCCTCATGATTTCTTATAGAACTATCATGTTCTATTTCACATTCACATGTCACAATTTGATCATTCTCCAATTGATGAGCATCCTCTCAATTTCCAATTCTATTTCTATAAGAAGAACAGCTTATAAATATTTTTGTACATGTGGATTTTTTTTTTTACCCTTTCTTATGATCTCTTTGGGATACAGACTGTATACTGCTGGATTAAAGGGTAAGGAGTTTTATCACCCTTTGGGTGTAATTCCAAATTGCTCCCCAGAAAGACTGGATCAATTCAGTGTGTTTGTTTTCTGAGGCAAATTTTCGTTTATAAAGAGGGTGTTATATACTTAAAATAACATTTTCCTGCCATCCTGGGTTTGTCGGAATTAGGATTATGTAATGTCCCTTGTGCTTGCTTGTTAACAATTCTAATAGGAAGATACATTTTCAATATTTAAGGTGCACTTACCAATATGCTGTACTTTGACATTTTATTTGTTTTGATTCTTCTTATTGGATTCTGGGAAGTGACAATAAAAACATATAGTACCAAAGACGATCTCTGTTTGAATTTACAATATTCAAGTAATAATTGCAAATACTGCATTTAGATATATATTTCTTTAAATTTACTAACATTGCTGCTGTTGAGTCCTGAGAAATACGGATTTCCAACCAATCAGCTTTTGTTCCCCAGAAAGAGGAAATTTTTTGGGGAGGTCTGAAAACATGGGCTCAGTCAGCTTGTTTAGATAATTCATAATCAAGCTGTTTTGAGGAGTATACATACTTAATTGACCCTGCTAAGAAAGATGTAGTAATTAATATATGTTACTATGTCCTTTTCCCTGGTGTAGTTGGAATGTCTTTCTAAGGCTGGGAAAAAATCTATAGGAAAATTTGGTTGTTGGAAATAATATGTAGTTTCTGTTATTGATATTGGACATTGCTTTTGGTAACTGTAAACCATATTGATATATTGTATTTTAGTATGTTTATTAATTCTTTGCAGTTCATCACGCCTAAAATTCTGTTCGTAATCTTGTTGTATGTGCTTTACTTTTTAAATGCTTTCTTTTTCTGTCTCACATATAAGAGTTCAGTAATAACATTCTAAAAATCACTATATTAAGTATCTATATTCAAAACACATTTCTCTCTCCATTTTAATGCTTAAACATCACATTTATGGATTTTTTTGTTGCTGTATTTCCTTCAACAAAATAATTTTGCAGTAACCAGCAATTAAATGCAGATTACTGAATGTAATTCAGAATACTGACAAAATTAAAGACAAAAAAGATACTTTTAATATTGGCTGAACTGAAATAATTCTTTCTAAAAATAATTAGGACCTTCGGGAGAAAAACTGGAAAGCAATGGAAGCATTGGCATCAACTGAAAAAATACTGCAGGACAAAGTGAACAAGACTGCCAAGGTTGTAATGCTAACTCCTAGAAACAATGAGTTGAACAGAAACAATCTGCAGCCTGTCTTTACCAAAAGAAAAAAAAATCAAACTAGTGCATTTAACTTTTACTGCAATTTCAATTAAAAAATTTATTCTTGATGAACATCCATATACATTCACCTGCTTCTATCTGTCTATTTGTTAAGCTTTTTTCTTTAATTTCTGGGCATGCTGATTTATTTGTTCACCTAATTGTTTAAGATTTGGTGACATGTACTCTTGTCTGAAGAATCTTAGGATAGAGACCTAATCTATGATTTGTTGGTGGCTTTGTCTAGTGAGCTTATTCTGTTGGCCATAGGAGCTATTTTGGCTTCTAAAGAGAATTTCTCTAGTAAGAATTAACACAACTTTAAATCAGAGCATCTGAACTCAAAGTTATCTGGCAGGATTGAATATTTAAATTCCTCCCCTGTGAATATCAGGGTAGAGCTTCTTGAGCACGGAGTAGCTCTCAGAATTTCTGGAAATTTTTGACCTTATTATTTGAAGTAATTGATTTAGTGTGTACAGACTTAAGAATAGTGATTGAAGAATCACTATGATGAATGGTAAGTGTCAGAATTGTAAAATGTCTTGTTCTTATGGTGATTCACACCTATTGGACAACTATTTTTGCTGTCTCCAGTAAGGATAATAAATTACTGAATTTTCTTATTTGCACTCTGACCTGCATGATGCTATCTCTTTCTCCCCTAATCTATGTGATGAGTCAGAGGATGGGTAACCTCTTAAAATTTTATGCACTTATATCCATATAAATATATATATATATATATATATGTATATATATGTACACATATCCTTTACTAGGTAGCAAAAGTAATATTTTCATTTTACAAATGAGAAAATTAAGATTCACAGGTGGTGATTTAGCCCTTATATGACTAGTTAGTGGGTAAGTTGTGATTCTAGACTCAGGTCTTTGATTCTTATACTTTCTACCATGCTACATTTCTTCATTATTCAAAATTTCTATTCTTTTTAGCATATTCCAATAATCCAGAGAACTAGTGCTGCCAGGCAGATATTCTTGCAGGCTCCCTAAATCCTTTTTGTCTTGAGCTATACTACACTTTCAATTCTGATTACATACTGGGTAGAGATAGGTAGTTAGAGAACTGACCTCAGACTCAGATACGCTTGTATACGGGTCTAGCTTCTAACTGTTCCAGATTTTGTTACAGAATAAGTACAAGGGAGTTTCCTCACTGGGCATTACCCTATTGATTGGAAAAAACCAATCTCCCTACCAATCTCCCTAACTGGGACTTTACAGACTATATTTATTGCCTACCATTTAAATGGTATCCCAAAGACATAAAAAAAGTAATTTCCCTCAAATAGTGTAGTATGATTGGTCTCTCTTGGGATCTGATTTATAATCCTTTCTCTTTCAATGGTGATTTTATTCTTAAAAAAATTGCATCTGTTCTATTCAGACAAGTTAGGCATCTATTTTTGATTTCAATTTGGAACTCTAATTAGAAATGCTGATGATTCAGTATTGATATGTACTTAAAAATGGAAATGAATTCAATATAATCCTTAAATTGCTGACATGATAAATGGAAGAATTTACAGAGTTCAATGAAGAAGATTTCAGTATCTTGCAGTCAGACATCCTGACTTTGAATACTAGTCTTTCTGCTTATTACTTATATCTTTGATCCTGGACCAATGCACTCAATCTCTTTGGGCCTCTTTTGCTTCACAAGTGTGATGACCACTAAAATTATTTCTAACTCTTATCTTTTGAAGTTTATCATCTTAATGAACTTTTCCCCTTAGCAATTACTGGTAGGCAGAAATAAAATTCCTTACCCTTATAATTATTAAAATGTCTTTTTTTAAACTTTGGAAAGTGTCCCCTGAGTTGATGTTATTTCTTAGCTGACCAATTTGAAATTGTTTTGTCAATTCCATTGTTAAGAATGGCAGTGCTTATTACTTTGCCCTTTTTTGTTGTTTTTGAAATCGTAGCCCATTGTTTTTTGTTTGTTTTGTTTTATTAGTTTTTGCAAGGCAATGGAGTTAAGTGACTTGCCCAAGGCCACACAGCTAGGTAATTATTTAAGTGTCTGAGGCTGGATTTGAACTCAGGTACTCCTGACTCCATGGCCGGTACTCTATCCACTGTGCCATCTAGCTGCACCCCCCCCCCATCATTTTTCTATATAGATACCCCTCATTTTTTGCAGATTTGTTTTTGAAATATGGTGTGTGAATTGCTATAAATTAAATAACATGTATGTTTCAGGACCCACTAATAATGGAAATCTTGCCTTACATTAAGGGGAAATAAAGCTTTTGTAAAAATCACTCCCTAATTTGCCTCATTTGGTTTTTAAAAATATATTAGGCCTGCCTAAAGTGAAATTCACTTGTGCAGACTTCAAGCTAGCAGTTATCTTTATGATGTTTATGAATCACATCTTAATTTGTATTAAGAATGTTTTAGAAGTTTTGCCAATTCTAGTAAAAGTCTGTTCTTCCATACACAGCTAGAAATGTTTGAATGAGCTCTCCAAAATTTGACAAATAATGTTTTGAAAAGAGAAGGGTTGTTTTCTTGGCCTGGTTCAAATGTGCTTTTTCACAAATTTTTGTCTTGTTTTATAGGTAACTTTTTATCCTTATATATAAATGTCTATATCAAACTAAATCTTTACATATATATATATGTATATATGTATGTATACATATATATCATTAGATTTACACATATATATCTTTACATCAAGCTAAACTAATAGAATATGGTTAAAACAACCTAATTTTGACAAACCTTAGTTTGTACAGTACAGTATTAGTTATAAATGAATTTAAGAATAAAAATCTCTTAAAGAGTATGTATATGCTCCTTTTTCATAATGTCTCTTGAAATTTACTTCTGCTAGTACTCATATGTCACAAGTACTAAAATATTTTGTATATATGTTTGTATAAGTTTTTTTTTGAGTGTGAACCTTCTCCAACTCCCTACCCACCTTAAATGCTATGGTATTTACCAAATTGTAGTGTTCCAAATTTCTTTCTTTCTTGTTTAGTTTATATACTTTAAACTTATATTGAAGCTGAGTTTGTGAAATATGCACCTAAAAATTGGAATTTGTATCATTGTACTTATTGCCCATCATTTCCTGGCTATTTGCACTAGTTCTGCTTGACTTGTACACTGTCCAAATGAAAATCTAGGGGACTGGTGAGCATCAATACTTTGTAAGTCAGAGTTGAGCAAAGTTTTCATTGAGCTAAGTTCCATCCTATTTGGTGTTATTATTATACTTAGTATTACTTTATTAATATCACTGAAAATAATTGCATAACCAGAAGTTATCTAATATCTGATTTTTGACATCCCAAATACCTTAAACATTAGTTTGATATCTTGAAATCGAAGTATTTCTTAATACTTGGAAATGAAAATTTAAAGTAGATGACTTTTTTGTTAAAAAAGGTTGCATCTATATTATCTCATGTTATACCAGTGTGTATGTATGTGTGTGTCTGTGTGTGTGTGTATCTGTGTGTGTGTGTGTGTGTATGTATGTATGTATGTCTGTATCTGTATGCCTTAGGAGAGACAACAACAATTGGAAGCTGTTGAGATCCAGGCTAAAGAAATTCTGAAAAAATTGTTTCCTGGAGTTTCTGTTCCTTCCAACTTGGTAAGTCCATATTTTATATTTTACATATCTCTGAATTTTTTTAGTTTAAGTGAGGTGCTAATAGTTAAATGAATACCCTTGCTTTTGAAAGAAAGGTTATTCTATAATTCTTATACCAGATCTTAGATGCATTTTGAATAGCAGAATTCAAATAGAAACTAACACTCCAAAATTTATTTACTAGTTATAAAACTTTCTGCTGTACACTTAGGCTTTTTATATATAAGGAGCATATTAGATTGCAAAGACGTTGTAAGGAAAGAAATAGTTTCTTTTTTTCACATGTGATTATTTAAAATGCAACTTTTAACAAGTGACTTTTACTACTCAATCATTTGACCTCTTTATTTTTTAATGAAGTATTTTGGGCTTTATTACCTAGGTTTCTTGCTTATAAACCTTCCTTACAAGGTAGTTGTGAGGAACAAATTACTATATAAAACTCCTTTCAAAATTTTAAAGAATAATGTACATGTTAATTATTGTAAGATGCTTGAAATCTCAGAATTGTGCATCACACCTCTGTAATAACTTTCACATCTGATTCTTCCACTCATTCCTGTGGCTATCACTTTACTCAAATCTTTCAATACCCTCCCTTGAATTTTTTCCTGACTTTTTCTATTTCATCCTTTATATTGCTCCCATATTAATCTTTTGAGTACATAGATCTAGTCATATCACTCCAGTTACCAGAAACTTTAATTAACTTTCCAATGCCTAAATAATTTAGTTTTATATAACAAGCATTTAATAAGTGCCTATTGCAATCTCAGCATTGGGCTTACCAAAATTAAAAACAAACAGTCCTTCACCTGAAGGAGTTTGTGTTCTATTGGAGTATACTGACTGTACAGATAGGTAAATACAAGATAAATTGAGGAGGTAAAGAAAATTGACTAAAGATGAACAGAAAAATGTTCCTATAAAAATTAACATTGAATGAACCTTGAAGGAAGCTAGTGGTTCCAAGAAGTAGAGAGATCTCCCAAAAAACATTTAAAACATGGTAGATAGCTTACCCAAATATACATAGATAGGAAATGAAGTTAGGACTTTACCTAATAGATTAGTTTTCCTGGAATGTGGAAGGTTTGAAAATGAGTGATTTGTGCAGTCTGAAAAAGTATATGGAAGTCAAGTTGTTGAGCTCAGGCTCAAGAGTTTATGGTTTATCTTAGAGGCAGTGTGAAATTTTAAAGGTTTTTTAAAACAGGCAAGTGATGTGATCATTTATGTGCTTTAAGAAGATTAATTTGTAAAGAAGAGATTTCAAAGAGGAGAGACTGAGAGAGGGAGACCAGTTAGGAAGCTTTGTGTGAGATGATGTAGAAGTAGAATCAACAGGACTTGGCAATAGACTTAATGTAAAGGTTGAAGGAAAAGAAAGAATGAAAAATGACTGAGATTGAAATTTGGTGATTAATGGTAATGATTTAAACAAATAAGAAAGTCACATTCCTTAAAGGGAACTAGCATTCTTTATGTACTTACTGTGTGCTGGAGATACTAAGATAAAATGACTTGGGTACAACATGTATACAAATGGATAAATGCAACATAATATACAAAGGAGCTTCCTTTCTATCAGGACAGATGTCTGATAAAAAAAACTCCTGTATTATAATAATAGAACAAGAATTCCTGATGTCAGAATATAAGGACATAGAAAAATGAAATAGGGTCACTGAAGGAATAGACAGAGCTTGGTGTAATGGTCAGAAAGAGACTTTTTTTCTATTTCATCCTTCATAGTGCTCCCATATTAATCTTCTGAGTCCATAGATCTATTCATATCCCTCCAGTTACCAAAAACTTTAATTAACTTTCCAATGCCTAATGAAATTGAAAAGAGGACTGGGAATTTTTTTTTTTGCCTCCCTTAATACCTAAGCTTAGAATTTTGGAATAAAGTGGTAAATAATGTTTTGTTGTATATATCTTTTATGGAGGAAATACAAAAATTATATTTGGTTACAAATTACAACCATAACTATTTAATAGCATGTAAGACATCACTCATTATAAGCATAATTTCCTACAGGTTTGAGTAACTTAAAAAAAAAGCATGAAAGAATTGTTTGGGATCTTTTCCCTGAATGTAATTTAACTAAAGTAACAATATGTATGATTTCTGAGTTAGGGGTTTACTTGTGGTAGCAAGTAAAGTAGTGGAAAACAAGAAGTACATAATCTCTGATTAGGTTCGGCTGATAACTATGGAAAGCTCTTCAAGTATTTTAACTTTATGGACCTAACAGTGAAATAAGGAATTATTGCAGCTCTAGTCAATATTTTTGATCACACATTTTTGTAAGAATAAATGGGTTTTGGCCTTTTGGTTTGATCAGTATTATAAGGAAGAGCCTGTCTAGGTGCAGACTTTTAAAGGCAGTTGGTCAATATACCAACCTTTTCTCAATCCTCATCCTTTTGAACTCTTTACTGCAGGCTTTGACACTGATGATCACTCTCTTGTCCTGGAATACTCTCTTTTCTTTAGTTTTTTATAACCCTTTTGTCTCTTGATTCTCCTTTTAATTATCTGATCATTTATTTTGTGATGTTTTGCTGGATCTTAATCCAGGCCATGCCCACTAATCTCAAATTTCTCCCAAGTTCTGTCCTGGGTCCTCTTTTCCCTCTGTGCTATTTTACTTTATTATCTCATCAGCTCCCATGAATTCAATTATTTTCTCCATGCTGATTATTTTAAAATCTATTTATCTAGCCTTATTCCCACTATTCACCAATTAACTTTTTTATCTTTCCAAATGAATGTTTTCTAGGCAACTCAAAACTTTGTATATTCACATCAGTACTTTTTACCCCTAAACCTCCCCTCTTCTCTCAACTTTGCTATTTTTATCAAGGGAACCTCCATCCTCCCAGTCAAATAAGTTTAGCCTATACCTAGCATGTATGCCTGTATAGGGGAGGGAAGAGGCAGCATATTGCTTAAGTGTTTATTCAAGGTGATGAGGCACTATGCTCTGTGTTTTGATCATCACAACAATCTGGTAGGTTGGTATTATTATTATCATCCCCATTTTAAGTTGAGGAAGCTGAGGCAGATAGCAATTAAGTGTCTGAGGCTGGATTTGAACTCAGGTCTTTCTGATTCCAGGCCCAGTGCCCTATCCACTGCACCACCTAGCTGCTATTGGGGCAAGAACTCACTATTCGACAAAAACTGTTGGGAAAACTGGAAAGCAGTCTGGCAGAAACTAGGTATAGACCAACATCTCATATCATATACCTAGATAAACTTCAAAAGGGTACATGTTTTAAACATAAAGGGTGACATCATAAACAAATTGGAGGAGAAAGGAAGAAATTATCTATTTGATCTTTAGCTAGGGGAAGAGTTCATGACCAGATAAGAGATAGAAATGTTCACAGGAGGTAAAATGGACAATTTTGATTATGTGAAAGGAAAGGTTTTTTTGCAAAAAGAAAACCAATACAGCTAAAAATAGAAGCAATAAATTGGGGGGGGGGATCCTTGTCCCAAGTTTATCCTATAAAGATCTCATTACTAAGATAAGATAGTTGTGATTAAAATTTATAAGAACAAGAGTATGTCCCCAGTTGATAAAGGGTCAAAGGATATGAATAGACAGTTTTTAAAAGAAGAAATCCAAGCTGTCAATAACCATATGAAAAAATTAGAAAGAATTATAATATGGGTGGTTTTTCTTTTTGGCAAGGCAGTGGGGTTAAGTGACTTACACAAGGTGATGCAGTTAGGTAATTATTAAGTGTCTGAGGTCGGATTTGAACTCAAGTCCTTCTGACTCCAGGACTGGTGCTCTATCTACTGTCCCACCTAGCTGCCCCCAATAGAGGTTTTTTTTTTTAAAAAAAATTGGAATGCTTTTTAAAATGGATGGAACCAGAGAATGGGACTTGAAATTGGTACTCTAAGCAAAATTTTGATTTAATAGGTTGAATAAATTGGTACGTGTAGAGACATCATGTAGTAGCAGAGTGGTGTCAGGAAGACAGCCATTTGAATCTTGGCATTGTCGTTTAATATTGTGTACCCTTAGGCAAGTCACTTAAATTTCCCATTGCCTGGCTCCTTTTTTGTAAAATGAAATATTCAAATGGGCTAATTTTTAGTTGGTACTATCTTTTGTTTTACAATGACCTTAATTTTCAAATATATGCCTCCCTACTTCCTGCCTATCATGCCATTTCTTATAAGAAAGAAGGGCAATTTAGCAAAACTATCCAGCACAGTTGACAGTATCTAATTTATTCTCTACTACCCCTGATCCCCTCACCACAGTTGCAGTCCAACAGTTGAGGGAGAAAAAGGTACATTATTTTACCTTTATCCTTTCATCTAGTACCAGATTCGGTCATTTTAAGTAGCAGCCTTAGGTTTTGTTTTTTTAAATTTACATTGTTGTAGTTATGGTGCATTCCAAGTTCTTTTTATTTGACATTGCATCAGTTCATATAAGTCCTCCCTTGCTTCTCCGACTTTATATTTGTTATTTCTTACTGCACAGTAATATTTTATTCTCATTATCTTTTGTTGAACCATTTTCAAGTCATTGCATATCTATTTGTTTCTTTGTTGCCAAAAAATACTGCTATAATTTGGTTAAAATGGAATGTTTCTTTCTCCTTTTGACCTCTTTGGAGGAGGACTGTGCCTATCAATGGAATCTCTAGGTTAAATAATTGAACATTTTTGACACTTTTTAAAAGAGAATTCCAAATTGTTTTCTAGAAACTTTGGCCCCATCAAACAGTGTGTGCATCTTTTCATAAATTTCCATCATTGTATATTTCTACTTGTTATTTTGTTGTCTTGTCATATATGAGGTAAAATTTCCTGATTATTTTGATTATTTGGATATGGAATAATCTTTCATATGGTTTTTAATGTTTGTAATTGTTCCTTTTAAAAAACTCTTTGTTCATGTCCTTTGACTGTTGATCCATTGAGGAATGAGTGTATTCCAAATAATGGTGGGTAGGGTGAAGAGTAATAATATAATTACAATAAGTACTTGAACTTAGATACTTAGTGAATGATAAATACTTATTAAGCACCTATGTGCCAGGCACTGTGCTAAGCCAAGAGATCTAAAAAAGAAGCAAAATACAATTCCTGATCTCAAGGATCTTACAGTTTAATTGGTGAACCAGAACTTAAATAAATATTTAAGCTATGAACAGGCTAAATAGGAAATGATTAAAAAAAGAGAATTATATTAAAATTAAGAGGGGTTGGGAAAAAGGTTTCCTATATAAGGTTTAAAGGAAGCCAGGGAAGGCAGTAGATGAAGATGTGGTTTTAAAATAAACCGCGAACATTCTAGGCATAGAGAACTGCCAGAGAATGTGACTGTACTTTTGACCTTTAGCTATAATAAAACATATGCAACGATTAAATCTTGTGAGAATACTAGATATATTTTGACATTTTAAAAGGGTCCCTCGAAAAGCTTGGGAACCACTGCTGAAAACTGTTGTGGTCATTCTTTAATTCTCCCTTGCAGCTGGATTTTGGAGTCGGAGGATCTAGGTTTGTATACAAATGTTTCCACTTTTAAATTATCTATGAGATTGGACTAAGATGAACTCTTTGGGCATTTCCTATACAGAGCTTTGATTTTTCTATCTTAAATGTTAGATGCTTGTCAGAGATACTTGATTAAAAATTTTTTTTTCCTGATATCACCCTGAATCCCTTTGTCCTAGTGGCAGAGATTTTTTTTTTCTGGGAGAGAGTTTGTGTTTCAGATAATTAAAATTATCTGTTTCACCTTTTGTGATTATCTCTATAATTATGTGGTCCCTAAATTTACAAAAGATACCTAATTTCATTCTCTTTTTAATTTTTTGTGATGTGACCATAAATATTCAGAACAATATCCATTCTTTCTGTCAAATCGTTTTCCAGTTTTCCTAGCAGTTTTTGTCAAGTAGGAGGTTCTTGCCTTTCAATAATTTATCATGTTTATCAAATTCTGGTTCATCGAGTACATTTGTTTCAGATTCATTTTTATCTAGAATGTTATATACTGTTTTTATTTTTTTAATTTTTAGGCAGTACTAAATAATTTTGATGATGACTATTTCATAACTGAATTTGCAATCTGGAAATGTTATTTCCCTTTTAGTTTTATTTTTTTTTTCCTCCTTGAAAGTCTAAAACTTCTGTTTCTCCAAATGAATTATCATTATTTTGTTTTAACTCCGTAAAATATGCCCTTGTTGTTTGGCCTTGACATATCCTTAAATATGTTCATTAAATATGGTGACAGTATTTTTTTTATGTTGTGGTGCCCCATTTATGAATCATGATTGTCTCTCCAGTTTTTGTTTGTTTCCTTGAAAAATGTTTTAATGCCGTCTATTTATTATAGTTATTGAGTATCTCTTGGTCAATTGATTTGCAAATTTTATTATTTTATGCTTATTTGGAATGGGATTTTCCTTTCTATTAACCTTTGATTTCATTACTCTTATACCAAAATGTTGGTTTTTCTGTGTTTGCTTTGTATTATATTACTTTGCTGTAGTCGTTCTCTCATTTAATTTATTTGCTGACTCTGGGATTTCCTAAATAAGCTATCCTGTTGTCAACAAATTAGAATAAGTTTTGGTCTCCTCTTTACCTTAATTTATGTGTTTAATTTATTTCTTGCCTTATTACCATGAGGAGAATGTCTAAAACTATGATGCTCAAAAATGGGGAAGAATTCATTCTTGTTTTCTTTATTTTTTATCAGGAAGCTTTCTATTGTTGTTTCCTTATACCATAAATCACAAAACTTTTCGTGTTAGCATATTAAAAATGCTCTTCTATAATCCGTTTTGTAAAAATTTTTAATTATTAATGAATGTGATTTTTTTATATTCACTGATTTAATCATATATTTTGATATATTTGTTTTTATAAAGTTCTAAGAGTTATACTAATTCTTTCACTGATCTGAACTATCCCTATATTCCTGATATTAAATACAAATTTGACATAGTGAGTAATTTTAGATGTGTTGCTGTAGACTTTTTATTTCAGATTTTATTTAAAATTTTTGTATCATTATTAGTGTGAACCAGAGTCCCTTCCAGAACAAAAATTCTTTGAGGAAAGGTTATGTTGTTCAGTTATTAATATTAATGAATGACATTGAAAGATTTTAAAAGTGAAGAAGAACCATAAATTAAAAGGTTTTTTTTTCCTGCTGATCTGTAATAATCTGTCCATGTTGAGCAGTATATTTGATATTGGAATTCACTGCTTTCTTGTCAGTCTTAACAAAGAACTTTATGGAATTACCAGTCTTTGTTTACAGTGAATTAATTGGAGTAGGTCATATCTTTTTGCAAATATATGCTTGTTGAAGGTAGAGAAAAAATAAGACTATATTTACATTACCCTTTTTCTTGTGTGGGAATATGTAAAGTTTTGGTTTTTATTTATAAGGATGTATTAATTCCAACATAAGTTTCCTTTGGAATGGTAGGGCTTGCTTGACTTCTCCATTAAAATTTCTTCATAATTTTAATTATATTGTTTTAAAAATATCAACTTTTAATGCTTTGAGACTGATTTTTCATTCTTTTTCTCTCCCCTTTTTCTCTCTCCTTCCCCCAACCCCCCATCCCCTTCCCAGAATTTTAGTGAATGGTTACACAAATTTGAAAAGAAGGCAAATGAATATGTAATCGAAGCTTCCATTTCAGAAGATGTCAAGGTTAGTTTGATTCAACAAGTGTTTTTTAAGTATTCTTTTCAGAAAACATGTTTCAAACGTCTGTGACAAAATGCTGTTAAGTCTTAGGTTTACAGAGATAAAAACTTCTGCCCTCAAGTTTATGTTCTAGAGGGAGAGAAGAAGTATCAGGAAGTATTCATATAAATGGCTTTGCTTTTGACAAAAGCTATATGACTTCTTGGAGGAAAAGGTGAAGAGATTTAATGCTAAAAATGGATTATCGAATTCAGGAAATAATTTTGTTTAGTAGGTTAGAGAAACCTAAAATTAGTGAGTATGTGGAAAGGTAGAAGAGAGTAAGATTGGAGGGAACTTCATATATATTAGGCTGTTGTGTTTTTTTTCCTATGTACATTAGGGAGCTGTGGAAATTTTTTGGGAAAGGGACTAGGACTGTATTTAAGGACTGTTCATGTGACTGTTGTGTGGAAAAGGTAGAGTCTAAAATTGCTAAAACCCATTTGGAGAAGGCTATTGCAGTAGTACAGATGAGGTATCATAATAATAGTGACTATATTAGGAGGCAGATTTAAGATATATTATGAAAGAGTAGTTGACAAAATTTGGCATCCAGTTAGAATGGGAGAATTGGGGGGTTGAGGTAGTATTGGAAAAATTTTGTGTACATTATAGGAATCTATTTTAGTTATAAGTAACTTATAAATACCTATGCTCTGAGCTGCTGAAAGGTAAAAAATATCATGAGTAGTTCTCTTTTACTGTCATTTCCCTACTTTTCGAGTAAACTAATAAAATGAGATGATGGGACTGTGAAAATTTTACTATGCTTGCTGTCTTCAGTTTGATTTTGTATATTATCTATTTGGTGAAGAATCCTTTTGCTTAGTGACTAACATGGTTTTGAAATTTAATTAGTATAAATTATTTACTACTATATAATCTCATTTCTAACACATCTTTGGTTTTACTTTTTATTTAGAGAACCAAATATGCAGTGGAAACAATTTCTAGAGCATGCTACCAATGATTACTTGCATGAGAAGGTGTTGTTAAAATATTATTCAGGCTATTTAAGACCCAAAATAGTGGTGGACTTAAAATGCTGTTCTTAAATGAGGTCACATACCTAAATTGAAGAAAGATAGGTAATCTCTCCAATCTCCCCAAGGTAATAAAAGAATTAATAGAAAGGTCAGGTGTAGTTGGCACATTCCTATAATCCCTGCTTCTAGGAACACTGAGGCTGGTGAATTACTTGAGCTTGGAAATATGTCTGGCAGTGGGTAGGCTAAATGGAATGATTGCATTAAAACTGGCACCAGTATGATTAGACCCTGGGTGTGAGGAGCCATCAACTGGTCCTGTTTGGAAACTGATTAGGTCAAAGCTGTCCTGCTGATTAGTAATGAAATTAGGCCAGGAGTGACCAGTGCATTTCCAACCTTGGTGAGTAAAGGCAGATGGGTCACCAGCATATTAGGTAGATTCTACTATAGAATCTTAAAATCTCTTAGCATTCCCTATTTTCTTCAAAACCTTGGTTAGGAATCAACATTTTCATGAAAATTTTTCCTGATTTCTACTAATATATCAGTCTCAAGCAGCATGCTCCTTACCCTATTTAAATTCATCTTCCACAGAAAGTGATTTTTATTTTCCTAAAGCATAGGTTTAATGATATCATTCTTCTGCTCAGTAAATTGTAAGTTACTCCTAGCTAGGATCATATTTGAATTTTGTTATCTTCCATGTAATAGTGTCCCCTGTTTGGCATTTTCTTTCCAGTCTCTTAAAAAAAAACCAAACCCAAACTTTTTTCTTTTATATTATGAACTTGACAGACAGCAACAAATAGGAATGTGTATGTAATATATAACTGTACACATATCATCTGTATACAGAGAACAGGATGAGAAGAGATTGTGAAATTGTATATCTTAATACAGCACGATTTGTAAAAAATATATTTTACATTTAACATGGCAGTGGCAGTTGTCCTGGTTTTCTGCCTCTGAACTTTGCTTCTATTCTCTACGGTATATTTTTAAATTGTTTCATTGATACTTCTACTTATCCTTGTTACAATATACTTATATGTAAGTATCAATGTCCTATATATCTTGAGTATAAAACCATTATCAGAGAATTTTCCTACAGAAATTCCTTCCTACCCTTTCCCCCTTACTCCCAGTAAGCTATTTCTAATCTAATTCTAACTGCGTTGATTTTGTTTGTTCAGAAACTTTTTTCTGTTTTAAGTAGTCTTAAATTATCCATTTATCATTAATTATTCTTCTCCTTACCCTATCTTTCTTTTGGGTCAAGAACTCTTCCAATGTATTCCCTTCTTTGTTTATAATTTGTTTATAATATAATCTTTTATATCAAACATGTATTCCTTTGAAGCTTATTTGTGGGATAAAAGAATTATTGACTACTATGTTGCCGTGCTCATTTGTTTTGGGATCTTGGGTACCTAATCTCTTATGTTAATTAACTTGATAAACTTAAAACTCAATATTTTAGTCATTATTATTAAATTATTTTAATTACTCTGTTATAGTAGTATTTGAGATTTGGTTCTAATAAGATTCCCTTTTTAACGTTTATTTCATAATTTTCTTTTAAATTCTTAATCTTTTTTCTCTAGATAAATTATTGTTAGTTTGTCTAGTTGTATAAAGAAAATTTTTTGGTATTTTGGTTTGGCATGAATTGCTATATTAGTTCAGGGTTGTATTGTAACTTTTATTATGGCCATTCTTATGGCCCAAACTTGATCAATTATTGTCTTAAGTTTTTATTTAGTGTTTTATTTTTTCCCCAGTTACATATAAAAACAGTCCTTAACATTCATTTTTAAAATTACAAATTCTCTCCCTTCCTCCTTTCCCTAACCCTCCCTCATTGAGAAGGTAAGCAATTCAATATTAGTTATACATGTACAATCCTGCAGAATTTCCATAATAGTCATGTTGTGAAAGAAACTATAGACTCCCTCTCTCCTCTTCATCCCCCACCTCCCCATCCCCCTGTCAAAAAAAAAAACACCCTTCAAAAATAAAATTAAAAAGTATGTTTCATCCTTGTATTCAGAAAATCACAGTTATTTCTCTGGGAATGGGTAGCAATTTTCATCATAAATCCTTCAGAGTTGTCTTGGGTTTTTGCATTGCAGAGAATAACTAAATCATTCACAGCTGATCATCTTACAATATTGCAGTTACTTGGTTCACAGTATATTTCACTTTACATCAGCTCATGTCTTTCCAAGTTTTTCTGAAAGCATCTTGTAGCACAGCACAGTAGTATTCCATCACAACCCCAATTGATGGGTATCCTCTCAATTTTGAATTGTCACCAAAAAAAGAGATGCTATACATATTTTTGAATATATGAGTTTATTTTCTTCTTTGTTTTTTTATCTCTTCGTGGATTCAGACGTAGTAGTATTATTGCTAAGTCAGTATGCATGGTTTCATAAGCCCTTTGGGCATAGTTCTAAATTACTCTAAAGAATGGATGAATAAATTCACAATTCATAATGCCTCATTTTTCTTGAGTCTCTTCAACATTTGTCATTTGACTTTTTTATCTAATTAGCTAATCTAATAGTTATGAGGTAGTACCTTAGAATTATTTTAATTTACATCTTGCTAGTCCATGATGAATTACAATATTTTTTCATATGACTATTATTTCATCTGAAAACTGTTCATATCTTTTTATCTTTTATCATTTGGGGAATAAATTTTACTCATTTCTCTATGTGTTTGAGAAATAAGACTTTTACATGCATAATTACTGTATCTTTGATTATGTCTCCCCTTATCTCTGAAAAGTATTTTGTAGTTGAATTTATTTGACTCCTGTCTGTCCGAACTAAACTCTAGATATTTTGCATATTTTGTAATTCTTTTAAAAGGAATTTGATTTTCTCTTTTCTTCCTGTTTTGGTTTGTTGGTTATTATACAGAATGATTGATGACTTAAATGGATTTTTTTCTGATATTTTTGCTAAAGTTATTAAATGTTTCATTTAAGATTTTTGGATCTCTGAATTCTCTAAATAAACTATAATATTATCTGTAAAAAAGTTACACCACTATCACCACTATTTGTTTTAGAAATGTTCTATTTTTCTTGATTTAGGTATAGATTTTATTTGACTCAAAGGAGACGTTTGGTAGAATATCTTTTCCTGTTTTTGCAAGCTGTGTGATATTAGAATTAATCAATCTTTGATATTTGATAAAATTAATTTACAAATTCTGAGTTTGTTTTTATTTGAGAATTCCTTTATGACGTATTCAATTTCTTTTTGAGATTATTTAGATGTTCTTTCTTTTATTAATTTGACATTTTAAATTTTCTTTTTTGCTTTTTTGCAAGGCTTTGCAAGGGTTACGTGATTGCCCAAGGTCACACAGCTAGGTAATTATTAAGTATCTGAGGTCGGATTTGAACTCAAGGGCTGGTGCTGTATCCACTGGACTAGTTAGCTGGCCCCAGCTATTCTGTTTTGTTGGATTAAAAGTTTCCAATAGTTCCCTTTATTTAATATGTTGTGATTTCTATTTCATGTTTATTTTGGCAAACTTGGCTTTCTTATCTTTTTTTTTAAATATAATAGCCACCTGTTTGTAAGATTTTCCCCCTTTAAAATTAAATTACTAATCTCATTGATGAAGTTAATTGCAGTTGATGAAATTAAATGATGTTAAAACTCTTGAGTTTTGTAATATAGTTGTATTTATCTCGGAGTTATGTGTGTGTGTGTGTGTGTGTGTGTGTGTGTGTGTATGTGTGTTTTAATTGCATGACAGATTTATTGAGCTATTTTTTTGTTGATGAGAATGTTTGGAAATAAAAATGTTTCCCCAAGAACTACTTCCTCTGCATCTCAAAAGTTTTAAATATATTCTCATAGAGAATATATTTAAATATATTCGTCATTTTCTTTGATTAAGCTAATCTTTTTTTAAATCTATAAATTTCCCCCTACTTACATATAATAATAAATTTTAGCATTCATTTTTAAAACTTTTGAATTTCAAATTCTCTCCCTTCTTATCACCCCACCAACCTTCATTAAGAAAGCAAGTAATTTGATATGGGTTAAAAATGTGTAGTCAAGCAAAACATTTCCATAATGGTCATGTTGTAAAAGAAAACGTAGACCACCCCCTTCCCACCAAAAAAAGAAAGCTCAAAAAAACTGTCCTCTTACAATAAGTATTTTGATGAAGTTATTCTTTATCTGATTTTGTTTGCCTCACCAATTCTTTAGGAGTAAATTAAACTTGAATGGTTTAAATTCCCTTTTTTGATTCTAATTTTTAGTATTTTATGATTGGTAAAGGTTATTAGTTGTTATAAATTTATTTCTATGTTTTTTACCCTAACTAATGGTTATTTTCCATAATGATGTGCTCATCTGTGACATATGTACTCTTTTATGATTCAGTAATTAATGGAGATCTTTTCATATCTGATAACTGCCCCCATCATTATCTTTTAAATACTTTTTCTTTTCCTTTCTGCTCCCTCATCCTTTTTTATAGAGAAAGAGTGTGGAGAAAAATCACCATGAATGTGATCAGTACAAATAATGTATAATTGATGCTTGTTTGTATAAAGAAACCTAACCAACTTTTCTAGGCAATTGGTGCATCATGTAAAGTGCCAGTTTCGGATTCAGGAAGATTTATCCCCGAGTTCACACATCTGGTATCAGACATTTAATGTGTGACACTAGTCACTTACCCTGTTTGTCTCAGTTTCCTCAGTTGCAAAACGAATTGGAAAAGGAAATGGCAAAACACTCTAGTATCTTTGCCAAGAAGAGTCAGGTACAACTGAACTACTCAGCATTCACATATGCAATCAGACCCTGATTTCAGGCCCTGCACTTTTATCCACTGCAACACCTAGTGTGACCCTTGGCTCCCTTTACTCATATTTAAAAGCTTAGTTTCCAGATCAGGATTTTGGTGGGGCTAGGTTCAGATCATTTGGGTGCCCACCTATGTTCTTTAGCTGGATTGTCTCTTACCAGGGCTCATAGTGATTGTAGGCCTACATAGCTGACCCTGGATAACCTTTAAGAGTTGGTTTTCTCCCCTACTTCTGTTCTGCCTAGTCAAGGCAAGGCCTTTCCTGGCTTCAGACTCTAATTTCTGAAGCTTGGGATGCTTTCCAAACTTCTGGTACCCATCAGAGAGCCCACTCATTCCCATTTATTGGCATTAGGCTAATTTGTCTGTTGTAAACTCTTTCCTAGTGTTGGTGGGCTTCAAGTCTCTGTAATGATACTAGTACTGGTTTCTCTGGTGTGAATCCTTTCTAGCACCTTCAGACTTCTAGCTGTTTTTTGATCAATATTTATTTTTCCATTTACATATTATGAAAGCTTTTTAGTATTCACCCGCTGTCATATTTATAAGTTAAACATTTTTTTTATTATCCTCTCTTCACTTCCATGGTAGCCAACTGTATTGTAAAAGTTGTAGTTGTACATTTATGTTTATTAGTCATTTTGTGTATGAGGAATTAGGGCTAAGGGGAAAGAAAGAAAACCATGGGATAGGAAGGAGAAATATAAGAGAAGTTTTAAAAAAGTGAACATAGTATCCATTCAGATTCTTGTTTTTGTTTTTTTTCTCTGAATGTGGATGGCATTGTCCTGGATCTTTGAATTGCTGAGAGGAATTATATCAACTGATCAACTTATAGTATTATTGTTAATATGTAAAATATTCTCTTGGTTCTGCTCCCTTCCTTCAGTATCAGTTCATATAATTCTTTCCATGCTTCTATAAAGTCTGACCATACATGGTTTCTTATAGAACAGTAGTACTCCATAAAATATACCATAACTTGTTCAGTCATTCCCCAATTGATGGACATCCTCTCAATTTCTAATTGTTTGCTACTACAAAAAGAACTTAAATATTCTTGAACATATGACACTCTTCCAATTTTTTAAAAAATTTCTTTTGGCTATTGACCTAGCATTGGTATTATTGGGTCAAAGGGTAAGATCAGTTTTATTACTCTTTGGGCATAGTTCCATATTACTCTCCAGAATGGTTTGATTACTTCAAAGTACCACCAATAGTGCATTAATGTTCCAATTTTCCCACAACCTCTCCAACATGGAATATTTTCCCTTTTTGTCATCTTAGCCAACGTGATAAGTGTGAGGTAGTACCTCAAAGTTATTTTAATTTGAATTTCTTTAATTGATAATGATTTGGAGCATTTTTTCACATGATTATATATAGCTTTAATGTATTCATTTGAAAACTGCCTGTTCATGACCTTTGACCATTTATCAATTGGGAAATGACTTGTAACCTTATAAATTTGATTCAACTCTCTATATGTTTTAGGAATCAGAACTTTATCAGATCCACTAGCTATGAAAATCATTTCCCAGCTTGCTATTTTCCTTCTAATCTTGGCTAAATTTTTTCTTTTTCATTCACAATGCTTAGTGTAGTGCCTGGAACCTAGTATGCAGTTAAAAAATGTGTTTTGAGTGCTGTAATTTTCTATATAATAATTTATTTTTATGTTGTTTCATTTATAAATGTAAGTTCCTTGAAGGTAGGGACTGTTACTTTTTCCCCCACTAGAACCAAATATAGTACCTGGTATAGTAAGTGCTTAAATGTGGACTTAACTGTGATTTACAACTTAAATGATTAACAAAAATATATAGATAAGTATTCAACAGGAATTCAATTTTTAAATTTGTATCAGAGGAAGGAATACTCATCCTGATCAAATTATGACCTTTTCTGTTATATCATCTCTTTTTTTTTTTTTAACTGGGTAGGAGGCAATATTTGTTAGGGACATGATGGGAGTAGTTTCATGTAGAATAGATTTTATTTGTTTTGACATTTGTCTATGTGCTTAGATGATGTTTTAATATGTTAGATGAAATGGATGGAATTTCTATGGATAATTATTTCCATGAAAGTGAAACCTTTGTAGACATGTGTTTGCTGTAGATACTTGTTCTCTCCATGCTGTTATCAGTGCTGTATTTGTTTTGGGGACTTTCCTAGGTGATCATCTGGAAGTCCATTTGGTGTGATTTGCAGTACTTTGGCTTCAAAGAATTTTAGAGAGCATATTTTACTTCTGTTTTAGCCATCTGTACTATCTTGCTTACTTTCTTTAGAAGTATTCAGTATATTTTAACTGTAAACTCTGCCTCTTAAAGACTGATTGACTTCCAGTATATTCTCGTTCTGCCTAGAAAAGACTACAGGGAATTATTAACATGTTAACAATATCTTTAAGAAAGCTTCAAAATTTCTTAAATAGAATTGTTCAACCTTTTCATTTAAAAATTAATTATGCTGTCTGTTGATTGAAACTTGGAAACTTAAAAATTTTAATAGCAGAAAAGTAAATTGGGGGGTATTGAACTTATTTATCCATTACCAAAGTTGAGTAGTCTAAGGACTGTTTTCTTAGAAAACAACCAAAAATTATTTATCTTGCCTCATAATAGTTATGATTGAATATTGCATATTGAGAACAAAATTATGGCATAAAATTTTTGTGTACAAATAAATGAGCATTGTTATTTTGTGATTTTTATTGTTATAGGAGCTGCAGCAAAAGTTGAAAGAAGCTGATGATATGCACATGATGTTGCAGCAAGAATGTGAAAAATACAAGTCTGTTCTTGCCGAAACAGTAGGAATTGTTTTTGATCCACATTACCATGTTTTCACATAACTTCTAATGTCTAGTAATATCTTAATATTTTTTCTTTAATATGTATATGTCAAAAAGCAGCTAAGCTTTTTTTTTCTTGTAGGAAGGAATTTTACAGAGGTTACAGCAAAGTGTGGAACAAGAAGAAAACAAATGGAAAATTAAAGTTGAAGAATCACAGAAAGCTGTTAGACAGGTATTTGCCAAGAAGGATGTATAATGCTAGGAAAGAATATTAATATATGAAGTGATTTGAAGTACTGTAAATTAATATGACTCAAAACCTATTTAGAGGAAAAAGTAAATCTTTAAAAAAAGTTAAATGACTATTTTCTCTTCTAAGGATTGAGTGGATTTCTGATTTCAATGATGGAAGCCCTTCTAATTATGTACAACCCAACTCCTACTCACCACTCAGCTTGTACACTCATTTTGTACACTGATTTTGACATTGAAAATAAGATATTTCTCTGTTATGGGAAAATTGGTAGCTAGTAATATTTACTACAAGGAATACAATTCTGATGGCCTGGTCACCTTGTTTGCTTGCTAAATGCACATTTGCCAAAAAAGACTATTTTCTGGAGAACTCACATGGGTCATGTGCTCATGTGGTGGTCAGAAAAAGGTGATATAAGATTTCTCTTAAAAACTTTGGAATTGTTTATGCAACATGGGAGACACTGACACAGGACTACCCAGCATGGTATGCCTTCATCAGAGAGGGTACTGTGCTCCATGAGCAAGGCAGAATTCAAATAGTGGGATGTGCTATAAAAAAAAGCTTTTTAAAATAAGTTTGTATTTATTGATCCTTTTCCTTTTTCTTTGCTTTCTTTAAAATGTAGACCTAGTAGTGGTATTGCTAGATCAGTAGATATATATGGTTTTATAACTTTTTTGGGTATGGTACCATATTCTCCAGAATGGTTAGATCAGTTCAGAATTCCTCCAGTTCATTAGTATACCTGTTTTTCCACATCCCCTCTGGCATTTTCATTTCTGATAGGTGTGAAGTGGTAGCTCAGAGTTGTTTTAATCTGTATTTTTATAATGAATAATGATTTAGAAATAGTTTATAAATTTTTAAATTTTACATGTATGATTAAGAGTGTTTTAATCATAATCTTGGTCAGCTTGAGAAATATGAGTTCCTAACTTTAATTTAAACTTCATTTTAATACTCATTTTGACTCATTGACAGTTGAGTCAAAACTCATTGTAAGCAATTTGCTATGTTGAATTGGCTCTAAACTGTATTGTGTTAATAACTGCACAGATATTGGTTTACTGGGGTATTTACATCAATATGACTTTTGATCTCTTTGAAACTACAGATACATTCTTCATTATGTTCTTTGGAACAGGAGGTAGAGAGATTAAGAGGAGAAAATAAGGAACTCGAAACTGTACGTACAGTTAAGTAAAATCAATTATTATCATTATTTGATACACTTGAGCCTCTTATGCTGTTAACTGTAATAAGAATTGAAATTAAAAATTTTTGTTTTAACTGTTGAATGATGATTTGCTGAGTAGATTTTGAGATGGTAGTTTTATATTCAAGAGCAATGTTATGAAATTTTTGTTGTTTTTGTAGGGAATCAGCAAAAATAGAATCTTCAAAACTTTGTATTTTTAACCAATTTTTTCCCTCCATCTCTAGCTGAGAAGAGAGAGAGAACATTTGGAAAGTGAACTAGAGAAGGCAGAAATAGAACGGTCAACTTATGTTTCGGAAGTTAGAGAGGTAAATATGATTTGTCCCAACTTTGTTGCCCATTTGAATTTAATTTTCTGAGAAATGATAAAATAATTCAGTATAAGATTTGGGAAGTTCATGACTAAGGTTCTGTCTAGGTGGATATCCTAATTATCTTAGCAGAAGAAAAATGGAACATCATAAGGAGATCAATCTTAAACTCTAAACTTCATTTCAGCTGAAAGATCTGTTGACTGAATTGCAGAAAAAACTTGATGATTCATATTCTGAAGCAGTAAGACAGAACGAAGAGCTAGATTTGGTAAGAAGTTTCTTCTCCACTGGGTATAAAATAGGCTCTCAAAATACTTGTTCTGGTATGTGGAGAAAACCACCCAAACTTTTTCTTTCTGCTAACATCTTTAGCTTGGCCTTTTTTTCCCCTAAATTATGATAATTTTTGTATTCTGGTGGTCTTTAAAATTATATTCTTTTCTTAGCTCCTAACAATGGCATGTTTGCTTCCAACTCTTTTCATATCTTTTTTTTATATTTTATAAAGTCTTAACTTTTCAGACTGTCATTTTTATGCACAAAAGTTATAAATATACAAATAAAGAATTGTTGAATTGCAAAGATTCATAGGATCATAGATTTTGAGATAAAAGGGACTTTCACTAAATCTTTTAGATACAGATAACTGAGAAAAATAAATATGGAGTTTTTGTTAGAATTTCAATTTGAAAAGAAAATGATGTATATTTTTAAGAAATGTGCTCCATTCTTGTAAAAACGATTAAAGCTGCTTAGTTTATTAGCATATTTTCCCCATAATATCTAGACCCATCTGGCAGGTAGGGCTGAGAAAAGCAAATTATAAATCTTGATACTATTAAGGTACCATTGAGACTACAAGCAGTGTATTTGTTGCTAAAATATATATAGTCTCAGTGGAATTAGTTATGCTTGGCCTTCTGTATCTTGAAAATCTTATACTGTGTTAGAGTCAAAAATCTGATTCTAAATGGACCCCAAATATATGATTTGGATTGTCCTAGTTTTTGTAATAGGCGCAGATGAAGCTGTCTTTTAATTCTATTTATTTTATTTTAAACAAGCATATTAAATTCTTCCTACCAGTTTTTATTTTTTGATTTCCCTAAAAAAAAATCAGCTTCTTTAAACAGAGGCTAGGCTTTCATTAGGATTCCTTCATTAAACACTGTTACCATGACAAAATTGGAACACTTGCTGTCTTCGTTCATGTGCTTCATGTGCATTGGTATTCCAAATCCCATTTTTCTAGTATTCCTATAAGAAGTGCTTATGTTATTTTCAGGAAATAGTGTATCACCACTGAGCTATGTTATGCCAGCAAACTGTTGTCTATTGCCTTCATCAAAGATGAAGGATTTGTTTGTACTATATATGCAGTCCAAATTTCCAAAGAATGTTACAGTGACTGCCTATTGCATGGGAGGTCATGCTACCAGACTATATAAGCAACTATTTTTACTTTAATTGTTCTCTAAATTTATATGTTCAGAAAATAATTTCTTCTGTTTTCAATAGAATCTTCCTTGAACTTCAAAACTTGTTGCATTTTATTTTTTCAATTATAATATGTATTTATGTTATGATAGGATATTTTTATCATATTTATATTGGTTCAAAGGTCACTTAGAGGAAGTAAATGAGTATTTACAAAAATATAGACTAGCCATATTAATAAAAGGAGAAAATAGTATCAGAAAAAGAAACTGAACAAGCTATAAATGAACTAACTCCCAATGAAAAATCTTTTAGGACCAATTATATTCACATGTAAATTCTACTAAAAATCAAAAGATAATTCCAGTACCACATAAATTGTTTACATTAATAAGAAGGCACTCCTCCAGTCTCTTCTTTTTTTTTACAATTTAATAAGTTATTATTAATTTAATATTTTTTATTTTTCCAATTACATGTAAAACCAATTTTTGACACTCATTTTAAAATTTTTGAGTTCTAAATTCTCTCCCCCCACTCCCTTATTGAGAAGACTTAATAATTTGATGCACATTATAAATGTTTAGTCTTGTATATTTGTATATCAGTCATGTAGAAGAAAATGCCTATGTGGCACGCCCATGCCCCCCCCCCCCACAATGACAACCACAAACAGAAAAACATGAAAAAGGAATAAAGTTTTAAAAAGTATGCTTTGATCTCCATTCAGACCCCTTCAGTTCTTTCTCTAGAAGCAGATAGTATTTTTTGTTATAAGTTCTCTAGGATTGTCTTATATCACAGTATTGCTGAGAATAGCTAAGTCATTCATGCTTGATCATCCTGCAGTATTGCTGTTAACTGTGTTCAGTGTTCTCCTGGTTCTGTTCACATCATTTTGCATGAACTTATGTAAATCACCTCAGGTTTTTTTGAAACCATCCTCCTCATTTCTTATAGCACAATAGTATTTCATCACAATCATATACCTCACCTTATACAGCTATTCGCCTATTGATGGGTCTCCTCCTCAATTTCCAGTTCTTTACCAAAACAAAAAGAACTGCTTACATATAGGTCCTCTCTATTTTTCATTTTTATCTCTTTGGGATACAAACTTAGAAGTGGTATTACTGAACAGAGAATATGCATGGTTTTATTGTTCTCCAGAATGGTTGAATCAGTTAACAAATCAGACAGTGCACTGGTGTCTCAGCTCCCTCCTCATCTTCTCCAACATTTGTCATTTCCCTTTTCTGTCATATTAGTCAATCTGTAGGGTTTGAGGTGTATAAGATTAAGAATAGTTCAGTATATAGAACTAAGAATAGTTCAGTATATAGAATCATATATAGAAATACATCACCAATTCAGGGTAAGCACTAACTCTATAATCAGTGGCTGGGGAATCCCAAGTGTTGGCTGGTGAATCCTGAATGGGAAAGTAGCCCCAGGCAAAGCATTCTTTCCATGGGTGAGATTCCAAAGAGGGGAGCTTAGCTGGGGATTTTTGTAGGGTCTCAGACAAAGAAGGCATTCTACCAGGGAACCGAAATATGGTTCAATTAATTGACATGAATTATTAAGGATGTGTTCTTAGGAATTTAGCATAAAACATCACTATCTGGAGCAAAACCTTCTTCTTTTGAAATAGGCTCTGAACAGATAGCTAGTCCCTCAGAGTTTAACATGGTCTAAGAATGGCTAGTTCTTGGAGTTCAAGAGCTAACACAGATGGTGAGGTTCATGTAAAGGACAAATTAGTTCATACGGTTCATGGGCCTTCATCCCTTAGATATCATCCCTTAGAAGGATATTAATTTATCTTTCAAGGTGGTATCTTAGAGTTGTTTTAACTTGGATTTTTCTAATCAATAGTAATTTAGAGCAATTTTTATGACTATAGCTTATTACTTCAGCTGAAAACTACATATATATATATATATATATATATATATATATATATATATATCCTTTGATCAATTGGGGAATGGACTTATATTCTTATAAACTCAACTCAGTTCCATATATATTTGAGAAATGAGACTTTATTAGAGAAATTTATTATGAATTTTTTTCACTGTTATGGCAGCTGTATATTTCCCTCTATCATATTTTCCCTGTTTATCCTACCCCTCCTTCTCCTTTTACCATCTACTATTAAAAGTGTTATGTTTCTGACTACTTATTGTCTTTCCAATCCACTCTCCCTTCTATCAACAATCCCCCATACACATACTTTTGCTTTCCCCTTCCCCACCTCTTATAGGATAAGATAGATTTCTGTATGTAGTAAGTATATATATCATTTCTTTTTTGAATCAATTCCAATGAGTGTTAAGTTCTCCCCATATATCCCCCATCTTCCCCTCCATTTTTAAAAGCTCATTGGAACTTATCCCCTTTCCCATTGCCATTCCTCTCTCTCACCCCCCCCCCCCCTTTTTGATATCATCCTGTCCTAGTCAACTCACACCCATGCCCTTTCTCTAGGTATACACTTTCTAATGGCCCTAATGATAAAGGTCTTAGGGATTACAAATAAATTTTCCTATATAGGAAAGTAAACAGTTTAGTTTAACCTTATGATTTCTCTTTCTTGTTCAACTCGCTATGCTGTTACTGAGTCTTGTATTTAAAAATAAAACTTTCTATTCAGCTCTCATCTTTTTTTATCAGGTATAATTGAAAATTCTCTGTTTCATTAAATGTCCATTTATTTCCCCCAAGGGGTTTCTATTCTGTTTTTCTGGCTAGGTTATTCCTGGTTGTATGCCTAGCATCTAGAATATCATAGTCCTTTGATGTAGGAACTGCTAAATATGCCATTCTGACTGTGGCTTCACAATATTTGAATTATTTCATTTTGACTGTCTGCAATGTTTTATCCTTTACCTGGCAGTTCTTGAATTTGGCTATAATATTTTGGGCCTTTTCATTTTGGGATCCCTTTTGGAATGTAATTGGTGCATTCTTTCAATTTTTATTTTACTTTCTGTTTCTAGAGTATCAGGGCAGTTTTCCTTGATAATTCTTGAAAGATGAGGTCTAGGCTCTTTTTTTGATCATGGTTTTTTTTAAAGAGTTGTTTCTTAAGTGAATTTTTTTTATCTCTTTTGCCAGAATTTGCCACTTGTGTTCTTTCATGAGTTCTTATCTTCAGTGGATTTTTGTGTCTCTTTTTACCATTTGGCTTGTTTTGTTTTTTAAGATGCTACTACAGTTTTGGGGGAATTTTTGTCTCCTCTTTTTCTTGTATCACTATCATTTCTTTTCTCAGTTTCTCTTCTACCTCTCCTATTTGGCTTTTAAAATTCTTTTTGAACTTTTCCCGGAAATCCTTTTGGGGCCTTAGCTCAAATCCTATTTTACATTAGAGGCTTTGGATGTAACCATTTTGACTTTGTTGACCTTCGGAGTTTGTGTTTTATCTTCCTGTCACCATAGTAACTTTATATGGTTAGATCCTTTTTTTTTATTTGTTTATTTTTTCAGTCTATTTCTCAACTTTTCATTCTTAAATTTTAATTTAATGTGAAGCTCTGTTCCTGGGATGGAGGGGTAACTGTCTCAAACTTCAGACCTTTTTTGCTGCTGTTCTTTGAGTTAGTTCTGGGGGTCTATAAGTCTTTGGTTCTTAGCAGGTGGTAAGAAAAGTGCATTTACTACTCTTCTGATCTATATTCTGGTCTGTAAATGGACCACAAGCACCCCTTTCCACCCTGGAACTGTGACTAGGGTTTGTGTTCCTGTGCAGCCTGCAATGTCTGGTGTACCAGTGCTTCTTGCTCTGTGACTAAAACCTGTTTAGGCAATGAAACAAAGCCTGCACTTGGAGCTAGTAAAGAGCCCCCTGTAAATTTTTTTTTTTTTTGATTAGCTGTTTGGCTACTTTGCCACTTTTGAACTGAGACCTTTGGAAGCCACTAAGGCTGATTGAGTTGCCCCAAAGGCTTGCTGGTCAACCTCCTTGGACTGTATTCCATTCTCACCTCAGTTCAATATACTTTTTTCTGCAGATTGTTTCACCTGTTATTGTGTAGGTTTTGCCACTCTAGAAGGATTATTTAAAGTTATTTGGAGGGAAATCTAGGATAACTCAAGTGAGACTCTGCCTTTTCTCTGCCATCTCAGTCCTATATTCATTTTAGCAAATTGTATAACATGAGGTCCATAGAATTGTAGTTTAAGTTTCTTTGGTTCTTGATAGTAACCTCCAATTTGTATAGTTTAAGAACACTTTTGATCTTTAAGTCAAATGACCTGATATGTAATCACTCTGTTTATTGCCTTTATACGTAACATAAACCAAACAGGTACCCCCCAGAGTTTGTTTGAATGACCATAATAGTTATCCTAGATTGGTGGAACTGAACTAACCTTAAAGGTTAATTCAACTGTTACCCAAATATTGAATGTTTTCTGTATATAATAGTAGAACTGATGAGTATTCAATGGTATATCTTCCACTGAAAAATTTCTTGTTATGGAGAAGAGATATGAATGTATATATGGAAACAATGTACTTGAATTTGAGGATCTCAAGCTTGCTTTCAGATCCTACTTTCCAGTGAATTTCTGAATTACCTTCCTTTTGAGGCTTCAAAATAACAAGAGGATCTTGAGCATTTTTCATATCAGAGCTTTTTATACAAAATATGAATGAGAGAGGAAGCATAGCTTAATGGATAGAGGGGAGGACTTCAGTTTCAAATCCAGTCTCTGAGACACAGTAGATGAATGACCAAGACTATTAGTTATACACAAACTGTTCATCTATGTGTATGTGTGTTGTGGGGGGGGGGGGATTTCCACTCTAGGAGTACCCAGTATACAAATGTAATGAATGGAGATGAATGTGCCTGCATATATATATATACTTGTGTGTGTTTCTATGTGTAAAATGGGAGTAACAGTGATTTTTATTATGTTCTCTATATAGTATTTTTAGGGATTTACTGAGACTAGTAATCAGAGATGAAAGGAGAATAATTTTAAGTGACTCACAGAATTCCTCTTTTGTGATTAAGAAATTTTTAAACTTTGTCCAAAACTTTGACTTTAATACTACTTTTTAAAGATAACGCCTAATAAAGCTTTAAATAATATTTTCCATTTTTTATCTTACAATAATGTATAAATTAGCCTTTTGGTTTTTAGTTTATATTCTTATTGATTAACATTATACATTTATTTGATTTTTTGTAATCTTTCTAGTTGGAGGTTTTAGTAACTAATCAGATTAGAGTGTATTTTCAAAATCACTTATTTTAGATAATCTTAAATAGCTGCTTCATGAATAGTGAATAAAAATGCCTTCTTAAAATATTTTCCTCATTTTGTTTTTGCATTTGCAATTTTCTACACTTTCTAAACACTTTCATTCCTATGGCTTTCTTTTCTTGCATTTAGTATTACAGATGGAGCCACCTCTGCCTCGCTTTCCTGTACATCTGTCTGGTGCAACATATTGACTAATGCCTTGTTCATAGTAACTGTTAGTAATCACATTCTGTTTACAGTTAATGAGGTACTGGCTTAATCTGAGAAGAATAAAAAGTAATTTCGTCATGGTTTTGCTTTATGTTCACAGTTGAAAACTCAATTAAATGAAACACTTACAAAACTTAAAATGGAGCAAAGTGAAAGACAAAAAGTAGCTGGAGACCTGCATAAGGTAATACAGTTCTTTGTATTGAAGGTTAATTTTGCATTGACATTTATATTCAAAAAAGTTCAAAGTAACCTCAATTTTTGAATTTTCATTTGGCTATGAAATTTTAAATGTTTTATTCTGTAGTTTGTTTTTCACTGAACTTATGGATATTTTGCTGCAAATTTCAAAGCAGTTTGTTATGTTATTGTTTAAGGTATTTAAAGGGTACTCTTGTGGTTTTATTTAAAATTTTTTAATTTAAATTTGTTTATTATTACAGCTACATGTCAAGATAGTTTTCAACATTCACCTTCTTTGTAAGATTTTGAGTTCCACATGGTTATTCCTTTCTCCTTTTCCTTCCCCCTCCCCTTGATAGTGAGCAATTTGATATAGATTATGCATGTATAAATATGTTAAATACATTTTCATATTAGTCATGTTCTGACAGATGAATCAGAACAAAAGGGAACAAAAAACCATGAGGTTAAAATTATAAATCATAAAATTTTTAAAATGGATTCAGACTACACAGTTCTTTCTCTGGATGTGGATGGTATTTTCCAATACAAGTCCTTTAGAATTGTTTTTGGTTATTGTACTGCTGAGGAGAGTACTGTATCATATTTAATCATCATACAGTGTTACTGTTAATATGTAGTTTGTTTTCCTCACTTTACTCAACATCAGTTCATGTAAGTTTTTTGAGGCTTTTCTGAAGTTCACCCATTCACAATTTCTTATGGATTGATAGTAGTCCATCACATTCATATACCACAATTTCTTCAACCATCCACCAATTGATGGACATCCCCTTAATTTCCAGTTTTTTCCCATTACAAAGAGAACCACTATAAATACTTTTTTGCAGGTGGGTGTTTTCCCCTTTTTATGATTTTCTTGGAATACAGACCTATCAGATGCTTTGCTGATTCACAGGGGATGCACACTTTAATTGTCCTTTGGTTATGGTTCCAAATTGCTTTTAAGAATGATTGAATCATTTCACAACTCCACCAGCAATGCATTAGTGACCCAGTTTTCCCATATCGTTTCCAACATTATCAGTTTTCCTTTTTTGTCATATTGACCAATCTGATTGGTTTGAGGTGGTACTTCAGAGTTGATATAATATGCATTTCTCTAATCAATAAAGATTGAGCATTTTTTATATGACTATAGATAGCTTTAATGTCTTTCTTTGAAATCTGCCTGTTCATTTCTTTTGACCATTTATCAGTTAGAGAATTAAAAGTTATTCTTCAATAGACTTTTTTTAGGCTGCCTATACTTAATGTAATGCATACATATTTTTTTTGAACTGTGTATAGGTACTTGTTTAGAAAGCATATTCTGTTTGTTATATACGTCAAGTGTAGAACTAGGAGATAAGTATGCAAATGACATATATCAACAATATATTCCTTCTAGTTATCATTTCTGTATAGAATTAAATTGCATTTGAGTAATTAACTTGCCATGCAGGGAAATTTTACTTTTAAGACCAAGTTTTACTTATCCTGGTTTAACAGTTCTTGCTTTATATGTAACACTTACATATATTATATGTATATATATTCAAATCAATTTTTACTAATTTTTGAGCTACAGTGGTATTCATGGCATTAGATGTTTGATTGCCTTTCATAGTTGAGGATAAGGGATAGCTTTTGCTGGTATTACACTCTCTGAAATTATTTCATCAGTTTAGTGAATGCATGATGATTATTTTAATGATATATATATATATGTATACATATAGGCTTAAGGACATTGTGTTTAAATCTTTTTGATATCTTAAAACACAAATTTGCATAGAACTTTTCTTTGATACTTTTCTTTTCCTTGAACAAACAAGTAAATATTTGTAGCTTTCAGTCAAAGCTTCTTAATTCCATTAAATTGACTTAGAAGTTATTGTTGATTTTCAAAAGCTGGCTAATATTTTTCAGAGGTGGTGATATTAAAGATAGGAATATTTTTCTAGGCTCCAATTTTATGTCTAACTCGTATTTTGTTATACAATTTAGCCTTAATAAATTACTAACTTCTTTCTTGTAATTTTTTTACAGGCTCAGCAATCATTGGATCTTATTCAGGCAAAAATAGTAAAAGCTGCTGGAGATACCAGTATTATTGAAAATAGTGATATTTCTTCAGAAGTGGTGTGTATTTTCTTCAAGCTTCTTTCTTTAGAAACTAATTGCATTATTATCTCTGAATGATTTTTACTTCAAAAACCTAACTATGACTAGTTAAAATCCTCTGGAAAAATAATTATGCCAGCAGTGATGTTGTACTCATTCACTTTCTTATTAGAAAGTAATTTCATCTTTTAAATTTCTTACTCTAGAATTGCATCTATTGGATAATTTCTGCTTTTGACATTTTTGTTTCATTAAGAAGATTGATATTTTTTGCAGTTGAGAATATTAACTTAGGGAATCTGAAATAGATCACTACTTAACACATATCTGCTTGGTGAAGTAGAGAGAGAGATTTCAGAGAATGGAATAAGCAGGAGTGAAGCCAAGATGGCAGCATGAAGGCAGGATTTCCCAGAAGCTTGCTCCCCCAAAATTCCAAAGGCCTTAAAATTTTGACTCCCACAGAAAGATCTAGTGAGACAATTCTCCAGCTCAAGGTAACTTGGAAAATCTGTGGGAAGGCTGTGTTCTACCAGGGTCTGAGAGGGTAGCAGTGCAGGTAGGATCACATTGTGCCTGAGTAAAAGGGTCCCAGCCTTTCAGGAATAACCTGTGGGGTGCCTGGGTCCCTGGGGCACCTGGGCTTGTGGCAGCAGATGTGGTTGATAATTGATAAAGACTAGGGGAAGTAGGAACTGTTTTCCTTGTAGTTTAAATGGAAAATCTTCAAAGAGTCTCTGGTCTAAAATCATGGCCTTTCTAAAGAGTTTTTTTATAATATAGTCAGATGGAATCTTAAATTCCCTTATTCTCAAATGATATTTTTTTTTGTGATTTTTGAAAAGGATTTTGATTTTCCTTTTCATGTCTAGCCTAGCATAGTATTTTGCATATAGTAAAGGATTAATAAATTGTTGAATGAATAAGTGATTTGTATTCATGACTAATTTGTTATTCTTGATTTTGTACAGGCTGATTTGTTTATGACTCAAATGAGTTTTCTACAGTGCTATTATCAGTGCAGTACTTAACATAAAGACCATCTTGGTCTCACAAAAAAAAATCTCATATTTTTGATACTTGGGTTTAAATGTCAGAATGAAAATTTCTAGGAAATTTTTTGACTTAAGTTTTAGGATGTTCCTCTGAGTGGATGGGTTGTTTATTTTATGGATAAGATACTTTAAAAATTTTGTCCATTCTTAAAACTAAATCTGGTTGTTTTTCCCATTTCACTTCTCCTTAACCAAAAATATGCTGTTTTTTCATTATTTTTTAGCTGCACTGGTCTAGCATTATAGGAGCTCATTTTCTGCTCTTAAGCAATATTTCTTATGGGATCTTTTAGGTATTATTAGAATTTCAATTGTAAGAGAAATGATATATTAATTTGTTCAGTTTATTCTTCAACTTGTACTAATTTTGAGACTGAAATTTCAAATAAATTTACCAGTGTTTAATCAAATATGGGATATACTTTAATTCTATTGAGATGGGAAGGAGTATGGTAAGAATTACATCTTTATTCCTAAGAAATCTCAAATATGTGACATACTCCTCCTTTTCTCCCCTTCTTTTTGCTGTCAAACGATAGAGAAATATTTTTTTTTCTAGTAGATATTTTACAAAGGCAATGAATTTTTCAAATATTCTTTTATCATATAAATTTTTCAAATATTCTTTCATCCATTTTAAACTTGTCCTTCATTGAAAAGCAACACAAAATTGATTGAAGAACTTTTTGAAATATAGTAGGTAAGAGAAACTGTGATGTCAAGTATACGTACCAACCTTGGAGTCAGAAAGACCTGGGTTTAGGTCATATCTGTGACCCATGTGGCAAGTTGCTTAAACTTTAAACAAACTTTAAGACTCTTGAATTGCAGAACATTTGCAGATTTTCATTGGTTTTGTCATTTAAAATTCCTTAAAAGTCACTTTAAAATTATGGGTATGGAATTTTAAAAAAATTAATAAATACTACTGTTGTTAGAATTAACCAGGGGTGGCCAGGTGGCACAGTGGATAGAGCACTGGCCCTGGAGTCAGGAGTACCTGAGTTCAAATCTGACCTCAGACACATAATAATTATCTAGCTGTGTGGCCTTGGGCAAGCCACTTAACCCCACTGCCTTGCAAAAACTTAAAAAAAAAATTAACCAGCCCACACTCCCATATTCATCTCTCATCTCCCATTCTTTTAAGTTCTAAAACATTTTTCTGTGCTTTATTTGTAACACTCTACTTGTGGTGTGACAAAATGCCCCTTAGAAATAGCCCATCTGTTATTTTACACCATTTTGGGGCCTCATTTGTCTATTTCTAAATTAGAAATGCATTGAGAGAGGCATAGATGGTTGAGATGATACACTGTACTATACTCTGAATTTTGAATATGTGTTCAGTTCTGGATACTACAGTTTGAAAAGAGCTTAGATAAGTTAGAAGTCAACTAGAAGAAGATAACCACAATGGTGAAGAACTTTACATCCTTTTTATTGAATGACTGGTTGAAGGGGCTTGGTTGAAGGAAGATTTAATTTGGGGAGGAGAAGAGAGACATGACAGCTGTGTTAAGGTATCTAAAAAGCTGTCACATTGGAAGGGTTGTTTGTTCTATTAGCCCCAGAGAGCAAAACTAGATGGAATAGGTAGAAAGTTGCAAAGGGACAATTTTAGGTTTTGTGTCAGGAAAAATGTCCTAACAAATAGAACTATTATAAATGGAAAGGCAGCCTATGGAGGTGGCAGAAACTAGATGACCACTTATCAGATAAGTGAGAAGTCTTCTTTATTATGAATTGCATTGGGCAGCTAGGAGGTCCAATGGAGAGAGTGCTGATGCTGGGCTCAGGAAGATTCATTTTTCTGAGTTCAGACAATGACTATCTGTGTGACCCTCAGCAAATCACTTTATTCATTTGCCTAAGTTTCCTCATCTGTAAGATGAATTGTAGAAGGAAATGGCAAGCCACTCCAGTATTTTGCCAGGAAAACCTCAAATGGGGTCATGAAGAATCAGACATGATTGAAAATTACTAAACTGAAATGAATTGCATTAGAAATTTGGTACTTCAGGCTGTGATTCTTGGTTTTGATTGCTGAGTAAACTAATTTATTAATTATACAATAAGTTTTAAATGATGCAATATTATATTCAAAAATGAAACTGTTGGGGCAGCTAGGTAGTGCAGTGGATAGAGCACCAGCCCTGCAGTCAGGAGTACCTGAGTTCAAATGCAGCCTCAGACATCTAATAATTACCTAGCTGTGTGGCGTTGGGCAAGCCACTTAACCCCATTGCCTTGCCAAAAAAACAAAAAACAAAAACAAAAAATGAAACTGTTGACTCAGTGCTTAAAAAGTAAAAGCAAATGTCCTGCTACTCATAGGTATTGATTTATTTACTTCATCCTTGTTTTGATCAAACACTTTTATGTGGTACTTTAGTGATACAGGTGCCTATCTGCCTTTGAAATATAATGATGATATTTTCCATGCTTGGTAATTTTTTAGCTTACTCATATCTTACAAATAAAATATATAAATTATTTCTGGGTATTGCTTGGAAATTGTTTTGCTTTGAATTATAAATAAAATTATTTTGTCTTTTTGCTTTTGTTTCAGGAATCTTCTGAAAAAGAGACAATATCTATAAGTCTAAATCAGACTGTAACACAGTTACAGCAGCTACTCCAGGCGGTAAATCAACAGCTCACAAAAGAATAAGAAAACTTTCAGATAGTAGGTAAGAAATGAATAAGAAATGCTGCACAATTTATTAAGTGCTACATAATGGTTATTTTAATATAAGGTAGGATCCATTAAAATCAGACAGGATTTATCATAACATCACTTTTAGAGCTGTTCTACTTGGTGTCATCAGAATAAAAATGTATAGTATCTGATGAATAGAGATTTCCTTCTCTTTAATATTGTCCAAGGGTTTTTGGCTTAATAAAACACACCTGTAATTCTTGTTAAAAGTTAACTTTGTGTAACTATAATTCTTTGTCTTCTTTGAGCTTGGTTTGCCTTTTTTTTTAAAGGTTTTATTTATTTTCATGATTGCTGAAGTTTTCCAGCATGTCTGTTAGTTTATTTTAATTTTGATGTATGCTAATACCATGTGATTCTAAAAAACAAGGAATTATGCTCTGCTGTTGACCTAAGATATTTGATGCAATTTTGTAGTTATTGAACTTTGTTTTTGAAAAAAAAAAATTAGAGGGCTTTGAATATTACTTTGAAATTTAACAATTTTAGCTTTTCATATTTTCATATTTTCTCTTTGACTTATAAATACTTTTGGTTAAAGTTAAACCCATTATTGTTAAAATGTATAGTAGTGTGATATTTTCTTAAATTCTGCTATGCCTTGGTAAGTTGATTTGTTTTAGTATTTTTGGAGAGATAGTCTTTTTTGGTCTTAGGGATTCAAATAACTACGGGTAAAACTAATAATCTCCAGGTGACTTTCCATGCACCAAGTTTTCTTTACACTTTGTATGTACTAGGCTTTTGGATGGTTCTCCTGAGACTCTTAAAGGTATGTACTTTCCAGAAAGACCATTACATCTATGGTCTGCTGGTTATAAGATTTAGGTTATAAATGAATCTAAACCTATTAGGGAGCTAGGTACCCATTCTTTTTATAGGAGCACCAGTTCCATTTAAAGTTCTGATTTCTTATGGTGGTACTGATGACTCACTTTGACTGAATATCCTCTATTAATGAAGAAGAGCATTCTGTCACACCTTTCAAGAATGACCTACTTTTCCCTGCCTATCTCAAAATACCCGTTTTTGAGGTTGAAGAGTTAGCCTTGTTAAGAAAAAATAAAAACCTAAGGATCTAGAGTAAGATTTCCTCCTATGTTTTATGTTTATTTGTGTTTGTTAACTGTTGTTAAGTTTATGATAATGTTTTAAAACTGCAAAAATAGTCTCATTTCCTCCAAAAAGTTGTTCTGAGCAAGTCCAGAACCTGCTCTAATTATGTCAGCAGAATTCCTTCCCTGTCTGTCTTAACACCCCCATAAATTATTGTGATTATATACATCTTTTTTCGGGGGGAGGCAAGGCAGTGGGGTTAAGTGACTTGCCCAAGATCACACAGCTGGGTAATTATTAAGTGTCTTAGGCGAAATTTGAACTCAGGTCCCCCTGACTCCAGGGTCAGTGCTCCATCCACTAAGCCACCTAGCTGCCGCGATTATATACATCTTAAATGTTTGACTACATATTCTTGAGGGTAGAGAGTGTTTTCACTTTATATATATATATTGTATGACCTTTCACCATAGGTATGTATAAAACAGCCCATGTACCTTATTTTGAAATTATTTTGTGATATTGAGCAATCAGGAAAGATTGGCAATACAAAATATGAGGAATATCTTTCAGATTTTTTGTTATTAAATAATACTTTTTAAACTTGAAGCACTTGTTTGAAATACTCTTAGCTCTAGTCTTGACTTCAGTACATTTCTATTGAACATGCAACTTATCCTTTCTTGAAAAAGTATTGAAGAGACCTGGGAAGGGCTTTCAGACTATATAAAGATTTATTAGCATTTTTTTTGTAGTTCCCTGGAATCAACAGTTCTAAAATATCTCATTTTAAGTCCCCATACATCTTATTTTGAACATCTTCTACCTGTATTATTCTGGCTTTTCCAAAAAAATTTTTTTTGACATCTAAAGTTTATGTTCAAGTAAGCCTTTTTGAGTTATTGTTTTCTCATCTGTAAAAATATAGGGATTAGGGATGACCTCAAATGTTTCTTGCCGCTCTAAGCAGATTTTAAAAACATAGTTGGTCACCTTGATCCTCCAACTTATTAGTCAGAGAATTTTTGGAAACTTTGAGGCATGCTAATTGGTTTCTCAGAGTTTTTACTAGTATATTTATTTTTTCATCTCTGAAGGCTTTTTTGATTGTTTCTGGTTTCTTTTTAGTACTTCAAACATAGTTGAAATACTCATTACTAGACAGACTCAAGTAAGCTGTGAATATATGGTATATTCAACAGTTTTCTTTTGAATATTTCTCCTTTCTTTGTTTTGAATGGCTATATTTCCTTTCTTTTACAGAGTGACGTCACTGGGAAACCTAAACTGTTCATTTGAGGATAGCAGAAGGCATTGTATTATATTTTGCCAAATTAAAGCCTTATTTATGTTTTCACCCTTTCTACTTTGTCAGAAACACTGAACAGAGTTTTGTCTTTTCTAATCCTTGTTAGACTACTGATTTAAAGAGAAAAATAAAAACCTCAACTCTGTAGACACCTTCAGAGTTTAGTTTTATAATAAAAACTATTTGGATAATTAGACCTTTACATTCCTGAAGATAAACATGTAATCTTTTACCTTATTTTGCTCAATAAAATTTTAAAAGATTACAAGGCTCTAAAATGCTAACCTTTTAATACTGATGTTGTACACTGTTTTACTTAACATTTTGGGGAGTAGCAGCCTCTGACTTCAACCTCAAGTAAACACACTTTTTTGTTGTTGCTCATGTTAATCAGTTTTTGTACTGGTGTCAGCAAATAAAGGGATGCTTATTATTCAAACCTGACTTCTATTTTTATTTTATTCAAATAATTTCAATATTGTTTAGCCCTTTCAGTATGTATCTATACATAGAATAAGGGCAAAATTATTTGTTGAAATAATTGCTCAGTTAAAGAGAGAGCTACCAAATTAACTAATTGCTGTTTTTCCTTCTATCACACTGCTCCATGCTTCCCTATCCTGCTTCCCTCTTCATCCAAAAATGGTGTTTTATAGGACTAATGGAGGTTTTACTCATCTGTTCTTGAAAGTGGCTTTTTTTTTTTTGCCCATGTTCCCATTTAGCGATAGCACTGTTAATGTGCAGTACCTCTTGGCTAGCCAAGTCCTATTATTGGAGAGAAGGGCAGGCTAGGTGGTGCATTGGATAGAGCACTGGCCTTGGAGTCAGGAGGACAGGAGTTCTAATCCAGCCTCAGACACTTGACTCTTACTAGCTGTGTGACCTTAGCAAGTCACTTAACTCTGATTGCCTTGCATCCAGTGCCCTCCAGTTGTCCTGATTTGTATCTGGCCACTGAACTCAGATGGCTCTGGAGGAAAAAAAATGAGACTGGTGACCTAGCACAGCACCCTTTTGTGCAAATCCAATTCATGAACTTGTCATGGCATCACCTTCTTCAAAAATGAAGGACAAACATTATTATTGGAGAGAAGAAGAGTATGACTGAAAGAAAAAGGTACTGATAAGTGTTTACCAACTGCAAAGTACTGTGTGAAGTCTTGGGGATACAAATAGAAAAATAGAGCAACCCCTTGTTTTCAAGGAACTCATATTTTATTGGGGAATCAACATGTAGAGGTGACTTTAGCTGCAGGTCAAAAGGAAAGGCCAATGTCCTTAGAATGTAGTGACAAAACGGAAGGTAAAGCATCTTTAATGACACTTCCATAGGTAAACACTATATGCATTTTTGATGTCAAACCATTTGACCATATAGTAAAGGTACTGGCAAGAATTTTTCTCTTCTGAGTCTTTAGTAGCTAAGGGGCCAAGGCTGTAGATTCTGTAGAAGCAGTTGCCAATTTGCAACTCTATATGGGGTCTTACCCTCTGTGATGGTCATGGGAGTTGAAAAGGAAGCAGAGCCAGTAGTCTAGGGGTCACTATATTACCAGGGCTCTTGAGTACTAAGTCCAGAGCTAGCTCCACTAGGGTCTGAGAGAAGATAGTGGTTGAAGGCAATGGCAGTGGTTTGACCTAATTCCTGCTTCAGCTAGACTGACTTGCTTCACTCATTTGGAATATGAAATAAAGGGAATATATACCCCACTTCATCTAACACCTCTCATTTTAGTTAAAATGGTGGAACCCAACTATAATGGATATGAGATTGCATAAACCTCAACTTCCTCTCTTTCTTTTCCCCCCTTCCAGCCTTCTCTAATGACTAGAAGGAATATATTCAGCATCATCAGATACTACAAAAGTACTTTTCTCAGGGGGTCAGGGTGAGGTATAGAAGAAATAGGAGGAACTAAGCAATTTGAGCAATAAGCTGGATATCTGATTATCACTATTTCACAACTCAAACAGAAATTATATAGAAGAAATAAAGCAATTTCAGCTATTTCCATGGTTTAGACACAGGGATGTCTAGCCTTTTAGCTCTTCTGGGTTATATTGGCCCAACCAAAAACCCTCAAGGATTGTATACCCATTCATGAATCAGATGCAACCCACACCACCGAGAGCACAATAACAAATGCAATGGGGCCAGTGATGGTACATGCTATAGGTTGGACACACTTGGAGGACATCAAGAACCAAAATGAGACAAAAGTTTCAAAGAACCCCACAGAAAGCCAATAATTCCAAACACCTAGCACTTGGCACTGTTTTCCATCACCACTATGCTCTGGTAGCAGGGCTGATTCAAGCTTATAAAAGTATTTTATATACCTATTTCTCCTAGTTTCACAAAGATACAAAATGCATACATTTAGAATAGTATTGTGGCTTCACTTTGTACCATAACATTGCTCAGCCAAAGAACTGAGGACCAGGGATAATTAGAGCAGAATAGAGTAGGAAGATAAATAATGAAGAGAATTAGGGAAAGAAATCCTTTTTGGAGAAAGATGCATAAAATGAAAATATAAAAGCTGATATATATATGGACCAGAGCAACTTTAAAGAAAGAGTATCTCTATGAATGCAGGAGGGTTGGAAAAGTGTAGACCTAAGACAAGATATTTAACCTATTTCCTATTGAAGTTGCATGTAATTCTGTTAGTTTCTAATATAAGCCCTTTTCCCATTGTGCAGAATCCAGATGACACTGGTTAAGCCACAACTTTTGATTTGTGTGAATAACTAGGACTTCTGATGATCTGGTTCACAAAATTATAAGTCATAAAGGGGGTTTCTAAAAGTACAAAATACTTGTATCTTAGAAGGAATTCTTTTGCCCTTATTAAGAATATTGTTCAAGTTTGGTTATTCTGCTGTGTGCAGGTCAGTACTTTATGCTTAGACTTAGTCTCTTACTAACTACTTTTTGCCTTCTTGTGTTACCAGTAGCAAAAATAATGAATTTCTAGGTTAGATTTAGTTGACTTCATAATTTGAAAAGAAAAAGAAGATGGAAATAAAGAAGAGACTTACAAGTTAACATAAGGGCAATGTTTTGATAGGAAAATTTCCTTGAATGTAATTTAAGAAGACACTTCTCCAACACTGAATGTTAGCATTAAAAAGGAACATAAGAAGTCATCTTGTAGCAAACACTACTCTCTTCTTCCCTTTACCCCCCTGCTTCAGCTTGTATTAAAAAGTGAGGAAATGCCAGGTTTCATCTTTGTGGGTTGAAGTGAATGGGAGGGAGAATGATATTTAATGTTGCTTTCAGGCCTCACAGATTAAAAAGCTACATATATTTGTGTGTGTGTGTGTTAAAATTTAAACTCTTTAAAACAAATTTTGCCATTATGTTTGTGAAAGATAAGAAGGGGAATACCTTTAGCACTTACCAATTAGCAGAGACACTGATCCTTATTAGGAATGTTTTCATCTGTGACAAAAACATTTGAAGGGGGAGTAAGACCAAATGGTGCAGAGGATAGTCCAACATCAGATTCACTTGCACCCAGAGAGAGGAAGTGGTTTGACTCTCACTCTCAAGGACTTCAAGGGAATGTTGGCTTTCTGGAAATTCATGGGAATTGTTAGGTTCTTTGGAGCTTTGCCTCCTTTGGGTTCTTGATGTCCTCTTGATATTCTTGTGTCCAATCTATAGCATGTACCAGTACTGGCCCCATTGCATTTGTTACTGTGCTCTCGGTGGTATGGGTTGCATTTGATTCAAGAATAGGTATATAGTCCTTGAGGGTTTTTGGTTGGGTCAATGTAATCCAGAAGAGCTTTGCCATCCCTATACCTAAACTATGGAAGTAGCTGAAATTGCTTTTTCTATATAAGGAGATTGAGAGGTCTCTGGGACAAAGCCTTATTTATTTGTCTTCTGCTGAAACATTTAGAAATTCTATAATACAGCAGTAAGAAGCACCTGGTTTCTTTGAATCTAGTCAAATGCCCTACTACCATTGAGTGACCTAAAAATCCTAAAGCATTCAGATGAGAGGAAATAATTAAATTCTTGGCATTGGCTTGAACCAGGAAATTATATTGATAAATATGAACCAGGGTAAAGCAAAATCATCAAAATTAGATGCTTTTTTTGAAATTTATTAATTTTAGCTAGTAATGTTAACCAAAGTGTGCTAATTTACAGATAGCAGTTTATGATTATTAACTTTTTTTGATGATGAATCAGAAAAAATCAAGATTTCACCTCACTCTAAAGTAGTTTTATATCTCAGTTGAAGCTGGGGTGTTTGAAAGTACTTTGGTGTCTGTTATTGATAATTTTTGTTTATATATATATTTGCTAATGCTTAAACAAAAAAAGTCCAAACAGGGACAGCAAAAATTGAAGAACATTTTCAAATACTGAAAATAAAATAATTTAAAAATTTAAACTTTAAGGTTCTTTAAAAATCTATTTAATACATATTTAAATGTTTCTCCAAATTAGGTGACACAGGCTTCTCCAAATTAGGCAACATTTTAAACATCTTTATGAGGACATGACATAAATAAGGAAATAAATCCTCCAGCTGGAAAATAGAAAACTGGAATGAGAATCCTAGGGTATGAGATAAATAATACCCTGTGAAAATAATACTATGCAAGTAGAAACTCACATTTCTATATAATGTGAAGATTTACAAAGTATTTGTCATTCCTGAGGTAAGATCTGCAAGGGAAGTTGAGCTATTATTAACTTCATTTTACAGGAGAAGAAATTGAGGCTTAGAGAGTTTAAGTGACAGACCTCAGGTCAGACAGCTAGTCATGAATTTAAAATTTTTTTTCCCCTTATTTAATGTAAGCCTGTTTTCTCTCCTTTCTATTCCCTGTTCTATTGAGGAAAAAAAGAAAAGAAAAATTTGTTGTGACAAGCATGCACAGTGAAACAAAGCAACTTCCCTCACTGGCCATGTTCAAAAAAATATGTCTTATTCTGCACCCTGAATCTCTCACTTCTCTATTAGGAGGTGGATAAATAGCATGCTTCATCATTAGTCTTCTTGAACTATGAATGGTTACTTGTAAGGTAAACCATTTGACCCGGATGGGAATATGAATTTCTCTTAATCACAGTGGTCCAGCTTTACTGGATGTAATGCCCATATTTGGATATTCACTTAGTAATGGTTATATAATCAAACCGGACATGGAGTCTTTATATGGAATCCAGATATCCAGTTACACAAGTAGTTTTTAGTTAATAACACTTATGTAAGTCTCAGGTTTGGCACAATGCCAGCTTTGTTCTTTTTCTAGGCCCCTATAAACGTCCAGACTAGGGGGCAGACCTGGCAGTGTGATGGAAGTGGAATTAGTGTGTGGAGATGGGGTCATGGAAGTGAATGCAAGTAGACTTGCCGTGAGTGAACAAGTATGAGAAATGGAATAGGAACTTAGGGAACTGATAAGCAAATTGGGGCTATGCAGTTTATACAGATTTATGTGTGGACTTGACCCTGCAGCTTCCTGCCAAGTCAGTATAATGAAATAAATCTCTCCAAGTCTCATCAATATTTCTTTGGTCTCTCTGAATAAAGAACCTCTGAAGCAGAGGCAGCTAGGTGGTGCAGTGGATAGAACACCCAGCCCTGGAGTCAGGAGGACCTGAGTTCATCCAGCCTCAGACACTTAATAATTTCCTAGCTGTGTGACCTTGGGCAAATCACTTTACCCCATTGCCTTAAAAAAAAAACCTGCAAAGCAGCCAAGAAATGGAGAGAACAACCTGCATTACACTTTGTGTGCCTGGCAGGATTTGTCTGAGGTCAAACTCTTCTGCACTTGAAATTGGCAATGAGGATGGGATTTGTTTGGAACATCCTGTTCTCAATTAGCTAAGGACTTCCATTTGGCAACACGATTGACAAATTGAACTAATCTGAATTCTTAGAATTTTCAAAGTTATTTAAGAGAATAAGGGCAACTTTTTGACTAGGAAAATTGCCTTCAATATAATTTGAAAAGAAACTTGTCCAATGCAGAATGTCAGAGTTAGAAGGGAATTTAAGAGATCATCTTGTTGGAACATCCACTCCCTCATCCCCACTTTTATGTATGTCCTCCATCACAATGGTGAATACTGTTTGTGTGTGTGTGTGTGTGTGTGTGTGTGTGTGTGTGTGTGTGTGTGTGTTACAAGAATCTACTAAATTTATTTTTGGAAACTCAAGACTTTTTATAACTTTTTACAACACTTATCTCAGGAATTACCTACCTGTTAAAGGGGACCTGGTTTCACAATTTCCTGGGTAAATTTACAATATTTGTTCTTAGAAATCTGCATACTTCTCTATCAGAAAAACCTTTACAACCACCTTTGGAGTCACAGATTATTCCAGGTCAGGGTTCACTGGAGAGCTAACAAATCCATAAAATGAGCAGTGATACATACATATCTCTGATGGAAAAGGTCACCAAAGATATGTGAAAATCACTCCCAGGAGCTGGCCCACTATACTCTACAACTTACTTCTTTACCTCATCATCTCTCACAATGGTGAATACTTTTATTGAGCATACATCTCCCCTTTTTTTCCCATCTGATATTTAGGCATAGTGATTTCTCTAGTTACAAAAGCCTCTTAATTGATCTTCATGACTCACATCTCATACCACTAAAATCCACCTTACACATACCAATAAAATGATTTTCCTTAAGTAACAAGTCTGACTATATGACTCTCCTACTCAACCAACTCAAATAATTTCCTATTAACTCTAAGATAAATTAAGGACCGTGGAAGAGAGTAAAGCTGATGGCTTTAAGCAGCTCTGCCTCACTCAAATCCATATCACAGGCAGGTCCAAACATGACCCTGTGATGCCATCAGCCCTCTTCAAGGAAGAAAGACAAAAAGTAACGACAGACAAGTGGTCTTAAGCAGGTGATGTGAGTTAAACCTTATCATATATTTTTCACATGTGTTGCCTTATTACTCTTATACTATAAGTTTAAGCTTACTCCTCCCATGGATGCTATGGATATTTGTGGGAAGGAGTGGACCAGGTTTCTAGGAGAAGATTTGACTATGTTTTTAAATCCAAATAATTCTGACTTTTTGAATAATCTTCCCAATCAAAGCCCCCTTGGCTCATTATTTAGATTTTTGATGGCTTAAATGACTGTTTAAATAGCAATTGTATTCTTGTTCTGACCAGAACTCTCAGGATCTTCCTTCTGTGACTTACCTCTGATTTATCAAACACACACACACACACACACACACACACACACACACACGTTATATATTGAGCATATATATCATACATATGATATATAAACATTCCTATAATTTTGTTTGCATGTTCTCTCCCCTCTACTCTCTTTGAGAGTAGGAACTGATTTTGATTTTCTTTAGAAACTTAGCAAATAGCTTAGCACAGTGCCTAGCTTCATAAATGTTTATTGACTGGTAGGTTTTACCAAAATGAAAGACTTTGAACACTGCCCTAGTTATAAATTTTGTCTGTTTGAAGACCAGCCTGCCTAAGTCTCTGATTTCTGAAAAAAAAAATAGCCACTGGGTGATGAACTTTGGTCCAGAGCTACCTCTTAAAAACAAACTTTTTTCATTCCAAGGATTGATTCTTATGTTCATCAATACTGCCACCAGAGGGAGACAATTCCTATAAAAATTTTCTCTTGAAAAACTAAAGGACATTTTTCTTTTGAAGGACAATGGAAATGGCTTTGAGAAAATAAAGGTATACCTTTAGTGGGTCAACAGTATTTTTTTTTTGCCATATTAATAATTTTAAAAATCTATGTTTGGAATTAAGTTTACTGTCTTCCACAATATTTGAACTGATGCCATTTAGTGTCTATATGAAAATATTTGAGTAAAACATAAACTTAGAGTCAAAAGATAGATTAGAAATTATCATCAGTCATCAAAACTGTTTGGTATTGGCTAGGAGATGGAGTGGTGGACCAGTGGAATGGACTAGGTGTAAAAGCAGGAGATGATTGTAGTGGTCTGCTGTTTGATAAACCCAAAGAGTCTGGCCATTGGGATAGGAACTCCCTCTTTGATAAAAATTGCTGGGAAAATTGGAAGTTAGTATGGAAGAAACTTAGATTAGACCAACACCTCACACCCTTTACCAAGATAAGATCCAAAAGGTTACAGGACATAGACATAAAAAACAATACTATAGGCAAATTAGAAGATCAAGGACTAGTCTATCTGTCAGATCTATGGAAAGGGGAGCAGTTTATGACTAAGGAAGAGTTGGAGAACATCACCAAAAACCAATTAGATGATTTCTATTGCATTGAATTAAAAAGCTTTTGCACAGACAAAACCAATGTAACCAAGATCAAAAGAAATGTAGTAAATTGGGAAACAATCTTTACAACTAATGATTCTGACAAATGAGTCCTTTGTAAACATACAGAGAACTGAGTCATATTTTTAAAACTAAAAGCCATTCCCCAACTGACAAATGGTCAAAGGATATGCAAAGGCAATTTACAGATGAGGGGATCAAAGTAATCCATAGCCATATGAAAAAATGCTCTAAATCATTAATTATTGGAGAAATGCAAATTAAGGCTTCCCTGAGGTACCACCTCACACCTCTCAGATTGGCCAGTATGACCAGGAAGGATAATGATCATTGTTGGAGGGGATGTGGGAAATCTGGGACACTATTACACTGTTGGTGGAGCTGTGAACTCATCCAACTCTTCTGGACAGCTATTTGGAACTATGCCCAAAGGGCAACAAAAATGTGCATACCCTTTGACCCAGCAATAACACTACTGGGTCTGTACCCTGAAGAGATGAGGAAAGGGGGTAAAAACATTACTTGTACAAAAATATTTATAGCAGCCCTGTTTGTGGTGGCAAAGAATTGGAAATCAAGTAAATGTCCTTCATTTGGGAATGGCTTGGCAAACTGTGGTATATGTATGTCATGGAACACTGTTGTTCTGTTGGAAACCAGGAGGGACGGGATTTCAGGGAGTCCTGGAGGGATTTGCATGAACTGATGCTGAGTGAGATGAGCAGAACCAGAGGAACACTGTACACCCTAACAGCAACATGGGAGTGATGTTCAAGCTTGAAGGACTTTCTCCTTCCATCAGTGCAACAATCGGGAACAATTTAGGGCTGTCTGCAAAGGAGAGTCCCATTTGTGTCCAGATAGGGAGCTGTGGAGTTTGAACAAAGTACAAGGACTATTCCCTTTAATTTAGAAAAAAACCAGATAGCTTATTGTCTGATCTTGTTACCTCTTAGACTTCTCTTTAAGGATATGATTTCTCTTTCATCACACCCAATTTGGATCAAGGTACAACATGGAAACAAAGTAAAGACTGACAGTGCATTCTGTGGGGGGGGGGGAGGGGGGAGGGAAGCAAGATTGGGGGAAAAATGTAAAACATAATATCTTTAATAAAAAATAAATTTAAATTAAAAAAAGAAAGAAAAAAGAAATTATCTAGTTCAACTTCACAAATAGATTAAAGGAAATCACTCTGTGTTATCCCCTTCACATTGTTAGCTACTTTTATATTATGATTATTTGTTCACCAAATGAGAGGGATCAATTTAAATAAAGGAAGCCAAAAAATAAAACACAAAACATAACTCCTTTCATTATTTTCTACAGGCTCTCATCTACAGGCATCACCTCACCTCACCTCACCTCACCTCACCTCACCTCACCACATCACATCATCGCATAAAATTGCTTTTAAAAGTATTTTCTACTACATTACTCCAATTCAATTTAGTTAAAGTCTTATGGCATAGCCTTAGCAGAGATTTCATCTCAACTATTCAGTTGAATAATCATTTATTGAACTGAGGAACTATGTTAAAGATAAGGGGATGAATTCAAAGACAATGAGATTGTTTCTGCCCTAAGGGAGCTTATCCTCTAGGTGACATAACATCTATACAAATAAGCAAATGCAATTTGAAGAGGAAAGGAGCTTAGAGTATGAAAGATACAGTTTTTTCTACTTATCTTTAGTTGATTTACATTCTATTTCCAGCCTCTAGTGGATATAGTATTGGACATGGAGTCAGGAAGGCCTATGAGATATCTACTATATGACTCTGAGCAAATCACTTAACCTCTCTGTTTCTTCATTTGTAAAATGAGGATATTAATAGCACCTGCCTCCCAGGATGATTATGAGGATAGAATGGGATAATATTTGTAAAGCATTTCACAAATGTTAAAGTGGTACATAAATATTATTATTGTTATTTAAATATTTATATAGTTAATGATAATAATAATAATTATTATTAAGCATCTGGCCCACAATACGGGGGGAAAGTCACTTGTTTTTCTTGGAATAGTCATTAGACTATTAGTCTAATTAGACTAATAGTCATACAACCAAAGATGTATAATTGATTAAAGTTCTAGAGACACTCCGTATTTGTCACCAATCATTTTCATTCTAAAAGGATTTTTGTTACTTGAAACCTTGAAACCCCATCTTTACTTTTTGCATTTCAAGTATTTTGTATTTCAAGAATGTTAGCTCATGCAGCTATTTGGAATCTATGGAACTATGTTAGTACAATGTGAATCTCATTTGAATGTACATTTTAAGTCCATTATAAATGTGAGCTACTATTTCATCTCTAGGTCAAATAAACTACTTTATTAAACCTAGGAACTCTTGCATTCACTCACTTTTTCTTAGACATTCAATCCAAGTCAACTCTATAGCATCATGTGCTTGTAGGTGGTTCTCTGAGGGATGTCCCCATGCTGATGTGTATAAAGAGGAAGATATGACTCCTGAGAGTTGGAGGGAGGGAGAATGGGGAATGAAGAAAGAAGAGAGGTGTAGAGAAAAAAGGAGTAAAGAGAGAGAGAGAGAGAGGGGAGGGAAGAATAAAAGGGAGAGAAAAGAAGGAGAGGACAGTAATGATGACATGGTGCAGTGTGAGAGAAGTCAACAAATGAAGGGCAGAAGGAGACCTCCCTGAAGGAAGACAGGTGAGGAAAGCCAAAACTCAATACAAGCCCTTTGATTCCCAGGACCTTATTGCCAAATACTGACTCTCAACTAAAATCTCCTCTACAAGAAGCCTTCTGTAACTCTTCTTAATACCAGTACCTTCCTTCTTTTCCTATTTGTACTGAATATAGCTCACTTTGTATATATTTGTTTGCATATTGTTTCCCCTATTAGCTTGTAAACTCCTTGAGGAAGGAACTGTTTTTTTCCTGTTGTTTTTTACATCTCCAGCACTTAGCACATGGCATATAGTAGGGGTTTAATAAATATTTATTGATTACAGGGATTTAGCAAAACCAATTTTGTTACTCCTTGCATGTGATACCATGTCTCCCATTTCCATCCCTTTTCACTAACTGTGCATAAAATATTTTCCATCCTTACTATCAAATTTGATATTCCCTGACTTCTTTCAATTCTCAGTTAAATTTCTTTTGGATAGGTGGAGTCAAGAAAGTGGAATGAGAGGTAGCAATTTTCCACAACCAGTTCCATAGCAACCTAAAAAATGAATCAAAATGAATTCTGTTCAGGAAAGACAAGGAAAAAGTCAGAGAGTGCTCTTTCCTGCCCAAGTCAGCTTTGGAAGATAGAGAAGTCTGCAGACTCTAGAGTTGGAATTGGACAGGCACACAGCCCAGAAGATGGAAGTGGACTGTACCATTGTGGCAGCAGAGGTGGGAAGCAGTCCACACCTAGAGTCTGTAAGAGACTGATCACCTGCCAGTCCTATAGGACCCCTACATTAGAACAGAGAATAGGAATGGGTACAATCTGGGCTGTTATCTAATTCCAAGTCACAAAAGGAGTGGTCACAGTGATAAGGGAGCGGGGATTCTGTTTATGTAAGGAGTGAGGAACAAGTTCTAGAAAACTTAGTTATATAACTCTTGAGTATAACAATAGAGTAGGGACTTAGTTCAGACTTGTAGCCTACATTGCAATAAATCCTTGGAATAGCCAACAGTACATTTGCTCTAAATCTGCAGAACCTTCAGTTAACAGTACCTGAGTCTAGCAATAGTGTACAAAAACTCAACCACAGATAAGCTAACAGATCTAAATCAGATCAAGTATTTGCAGAGTACAGATCAAGAGGGCAGCAACCAGATGTCTTCCTGGATCACATCACTTTGGAAGCAAGACTTCTCCCCCCCGCACAGTGGTGGAAGCAGCAGAAAAACATAAAAGACAGAAGTTCGGGCCACATCTCCCCACTCCCCAAGGTGATCAGAGCCCAACATTAATAGAAAATTCAAAGTCAAGAAGTAGTCTGGATTCTGGCCAAGATGGTGGAGAGAAGAGAGGCACTCTGTTAAGTGTTCCTCTTTTCCTTCAAAAACAACATGAAAGAAACCTCTTAACAGAAATTCGATCAACAAAACCCAGAAAGAGAAACTAGGAAAACACCTATCAAGAAGGTCTGTCTCAGGGCCCATGGGTGAACTAGGAGTCAAGAGCAGAGGGTCAGGTTGAGGATAGCAGCTGGGGGAAGCAAGAAGTCCAGTCTCCGCCATTGGTGAGTGCCAGTGTGGGTGTGAGATCCAACTTTAGCTGTGTCTGGTGGGGTGTGTGTGTGGAGAGGAGCTACATGAGGGTGAGTTCCAGCACAGAGTTTCAGAGCAGGCCTGGAGAACAACCAGCTGGGCCAGGGACCTGAGCTCCATACTTTCAGTGGAGCCCTTTGCCCAGAACAAACAATAAACAGCCCCCCACCCATCAGGCATGGGCAACAGAGTTCACTCAGTGGAAAGAGATTAACTCCCTTCTCCAGGACTCAGCACAGTGTTCAGGGTCAACTCAGACCCTGATGCTGAGGGCCCCAAATACTCCAAAGAAAGCAACCAGCACTCCCTACTGGCTGGCCCTTAGAATTACTAAGCCAAGTGAACAAAGCCTCTAGGATCTTCAAAAGCAAACCTCTGAAAGCTGCCCCCCCCCAACACAAGATCCTAGAATTATGAAGAATGGCAAGAGAAAAGGGGAGCCCATGGAGAAATCCTTAGAAGAAATAGTTTCTAACCTGGAGAGAGATCTAGCACTTCTGAGGAGAATATAAATTGGTCTCCAGTCCAGAAAGACTTCCTTAAATCAGGAAGGAGTTTAGAAATCAGTTGGAAAAATTGGGAAAAGAAACTCAAGAGAAAATCAACACCTTGCAACAAGTTTGCAAAGAGCTCTACAAATATTATTTCATTTGATCATAATAACCCTGGGAAGTAGGTTATTTTTAACTTCATTTTGTGGTTCAGGAAACTGAAATGATTTAGAGGTTAAATGATTTGCCTAGGATCACACAGTTAATGAACTTTAGAAGAAGGATTTGAACTCAGGTTTTTGGACTCCCAAGTTCAGCACTCTATCTATTGAGTCACATAGCTTTGTTTATCTGCTTTTTATTTTTCCTTATCATCTTTGTTTGAACCACACAATTTCAGGATCTGGGTTTGAATTCTATCTAAATTTAGCTTCAGCTTTCTAACCTATAGTAGGTATCTTGTGAACTATAGTGCCCCATATTAGGTATCTATAATAGAATGATGTGAGATCATGTATGTGAAGTGCTTTACAAATGTTAAACTTCTATACAAGCTTATTATATAAACTCTTAATAAAGTATTTTTTAGGAAAGGCAGTTTAATGTACTAACCTGAGCCCTAGACTAAATTTTAGTTCTCAGTTTGCTACTAATTATTAATATAATCTTGGAAAAGTCACTTCATTTATTGGGACCTCGGTTTATTCACCTGTAAAATGAAGACCTCAGACAAGGTGATTAAATATCATTGTTAAAAGCAAGTACAGACTTCTGGCCAAGATGGCCAGGCTCTGTTCTAAGTGCTCTTTGGTTCCCTCTCAGAAATAACATGAAAGAAACCTCTTAACAGAAATTTGATCCACAAAACCCAGAAAGAGAAGCTAGGAGAACAGCTACCAATAAGGTCTGTCTCAGGGGACTGTGGGTGAACTGGGAGCAAAGAACAGAGGGCTAGAGCAGGGACAGCAGCATGGCGGGGGGGGGGGAGGGGGAACCAGAGGATGGTCTTAACTACAGAAGTTTTGGTGATTTGCAAGTCTGAGAACCAACTTTAGCTGCAGGAAGAGGAGCTCTGGCAAGCCCCAGTCTATGGAAGGGTGAGTTCCAATTCAGAGAGCCACAGAGCACTCTTGGAAAACTACCCAATGGGCAAGGAACCTGAGCTCCATACTTTTTGAGGAGCACTCTTCCCAGAATGAATGGTAAATGCCCCACCCCCTCAGGCTCAGGTGTGGGCAACAGGAGTTCACTCAGCTGAAAGGGAGATTAGCTCCCATCCCCAGGGCCCAGCCTATTGTTCAAGGTCAACTCAGACCCTGCTGCTGAGGGCCTCAAACACTCCAAAGAAAGCAACCAATGCCCCCTACTGGCCATCCCTTGGAATTACTAAGCCAAGTGAACTAAGCCTCTAGGGCTTTCAAAAGTAAACCTCTGAGAGCCAGCCCCCCCAACAAAAGATCCTAGGAAGATGAAGAAAGACTAGTGAAAAGGGGGGCCCATGGAGAAATACTTAGAAGAAATAGATTCTAACCCAGAGAGATCTAGCACTTCTTAGGAGAATGTGAATTGGTCTCCAGCTCAGAAAACCTTCCTTGAAGAAATCAGGAAGGAGTTTAAAAATCAAATGGAAAAATTGGGAAAAGAAACTCAAGAGAAAATTAACACCTTGAGACAAGAAAATAAATCATTGGAAAATACAATTGGACAAATACAAAATGAGACTAATTCTCTCGGGTCCTCAGCTGGGAAAATGCAAAAAGAAAATAATTCTCTCAAATTCTCAATTGGGCAAATGCAAAAAGAAAATAATTCTCTCAAAACTACACTTGGGCAAATGGAAAACTCTTTTCAAAAACAGAATAAACCAACTGGAAATGGAGTTGCAAAAAAATAAAGAAAATTCTTCTCCAAAAAAAAAAAAGAATGGAATCAGTGGAAACTAATGACTTCATGAGACAACAAGATTCTGTTAAACAAAACCAAAAGATTGAAAAAAATAGAAGAAAATGTAAAATACCTCATCAGCAAAACCACTGACCTCAAGAACAGGTCAAGAAGGGACAACCTGAGAATTATAGGCCTTCCTGAAAACATTGAAGAGGAAAAAAGTCTGAACTTAATATTACAGGATTTAGTGATGGAAAATTACCCTGATATCATGGAACCAAAGGGCAAAATAGTTATTAAAAGAATATATCAATGCCCTCTGGAAAGAAATCCTAAAATGAAAACACCAAGGAATGTTATTGCCAAATTCCAGAACTATCAGATAAAAGAAAAAAAATCGTGCAAGCAGCCAGAAAGAAAAAAATTAAATACCAAGGAGCCACAGGAAGGATTATGCAGGACCTGGCCACATCAGTATTAAGGGATCAAAGGACTTGGAATGAGATAACCCAAAGAGCAAGGAAGCTTGGAATACAGCCAAGAATCTATTATCCAGCAAAGCTGACCCTTCTCTTCCAGGGAAAAGATGGACATTTAATGAAATAGAATTCCAACTTTTCCTGATGAAAAGGCCAGAGCTAAATAGAAAATTTGGACATCAAGTGACACGTGAAAAGGTTAAAAATAAGGGTAAAGAAAAAAACTATCCAATATGATGAAACTGACTATATATACCCACTTGGGAGAAAGAGTCTCATAACTCTTGAGAACTGTAACTCTATTAGAGAGAATATACTTAGCCAGAAGTGATGGACACTCATAACTTTTCTGTGACTCAGAATGATTTAAAAACAATACCTCTTAAAAAGGGGGACAGTAAGGAGAATGGAGGATGGAGAAGACTGGGTGGGGTAAATCTCATTGTATCAAGAAGTACAAAAGACCTAATGTAATAGAGGGGGAAGAAGGGAGGAGGTGAGAACCACTTGAATCTTCATCTCAGCAGCCTTGGTTTAAATCAAGAAACTTACCTTACCTTTCAAGGATTAAAGGGGGAAGAGGGGAGGGGGCACAAGGAGGGGAGAAAAAGGGGAACAAACAGAAGGAAGGGAAGAAGGGGAAAGGGGAAAGAAAGGGAAGGGGGGGTTCATATAGGAAGGCAAACACAATGAAGGTGGCAGTATTCAGAAACAAAACACTGGGGAATATGGATAAAGGGAAAAGGGGAAAAATACAAACAAAAGGAAGATAGCATGGAGGGTAATAAAGAGTAATTATAACTTTGAATGTGAATGGCATGAACTCTCCCTTAAAACATAAGTAAATAGCAGAGTGGATTAAAAAGCAGAATCCTACAATATGCTGCTTACAAGAAACTCATTTGAAGCAGAGAGATACATATAGAGTAAAGGTAAAAGGTTGGAGCAAAACATATTTTGCTTCAGATGAAGTGAAAAAAAGGGGTAGCAATCCTTATCTCAGACAAAGCAGCTGCAAAAATAGCATAAAAGGAGAAAAGGAAGGAAATTATATCCTCCTAAAAGGTACCTTAGACAATAAAGTAATTTCAATACTAAATATATATGCACCCAATGGGACAGCATCCAAATTCTTAGAGAAGTTGAAAGAGCTACAGGAAGACATAGACAGCAACACTCTACTAGTGGGAGACCTCAACCTCCTGCTCTCAGTTCTAGATAAATAAAATCATAAAATAACCAAGAAAAAAGTTAAGGAGGTAAATAGATTGTTAGAAAAACTAGATATGGTAGACTTATGGAGGAAATTGAATGGGGATAGAAAGGAATATACCTTTTTCTCTGAAATACAAGGTGCTTATACAAAAATTGACCATGTACTAGGACATAAAAACCTAATGATCAATTGCAGAAAGGCAGAAATAGTGAATACATCTTTTTTCAGATCAAAATGCAATAAAAATCATATGCAATATTGGGCCAAAGAGATACAGATCCAGAACCAATTGGAAACTGAATAACCTCATTTTAAAGAATGAGTGGACCAAAAAATAAATTATTAGAAAAAATTAATCATTTTATCCTAGATAATGACAATAATGAAACAATATACCAAAACCTATGGAATTCACTCAAAGTGGATGTCAGGGGCTACATCTTTAAATGCTTACATGAATAAATTAGAGAAAGAGGAAATCAATGAACTAAATATGTAACTAAAAACATTGGAGAAAGAACAGATTAAAAATCCCCAATTAAATACCAAATTAGAAATTCTAAAAATTAAAGGAGAAATTAATAAATCAAAAGCAAAAAATTATTGAATTAATAAAACCAAAATTTGATTTTATGAAAAAAACCAATAAAATTGATAAACCCCTGATAAATCTGATTAAAAAAGAAAGAAGGAAATCAAATTGTTAGTATCATAAATGAAAAAGGCGAACTCACCACCAATGAGGAGGAAATTAAAGTAATAATTTGAAATTATTTTGCCCAACTCTATGCCAATAAATTTGATAATCTAAGTGAAATGGATGATTATTTACAAAAATGTAAGTTGCCCAGGTTAAACAAAGAGGAGATTAAATACCTAAACAACCCTATCTCAGAAAAAGAAATTCAACAAGCCATCATTGAACTCCCTAAGAAAAAATCTCCAGGGCCTGATGGGTTCACAAGTGCATTCTACCAAACATTTAAGGAACAATTGGTTCCAATTCTATATAAACTCTTTGGAAAAATAGGGCAAGATGGAACTCTGCCTAACTGTTTCTATGAAATCAATATGGTGCTGTTACCTAAACCAGGAAGAGTTAAAACAGAGAAAGAAAATTATAGACCTATCTCCCTGATGAATATAGATGCAAAAATCTTAAATAAAATCTTAGCAAAATGATAACAACAAGTTGTCACTGGGACAATACATTATGATCAAGTAGGATTTGTCCCAGGACTGCAAGGTTGGTTCAATATTGGGAAAACTGTTCGTATACTCAATTATATGAACAACAAACCTATCAGGAATTATATAATCATATCAATAGATGCTGAAAAAGCTTTTGACAGACTATAGCACCCATTCCTATAAAAAAAACACTAGAGAGTGTAGGAATAAATGGACTATTCCTTAGAATAATTAGCAGTATCTATCTGAAACCATCAACAAGCATTATATTCAATGGGGAGAGGCTAGAGGCATTCCCAAGATCAGGGGTAAAACAAGGGTGCCCATTATCACCACTACTATTCAATATTGTATTGGAAATGTTAGCATCAGCAATTAGAGAAGAAAAAGAAATTGAAGGAATTAGAATTGGGAAGGAAGAGACAAAACCTTTACTCTTTGCAAATGACATAATGATATACCTAGAAAATTCCAAGAAATCATCCAAAAAAACTACTGGAAACAATTAGCAATTATAGCAATGTTGCAGGATATGAAATAAATCCTCATAAATCCTCAACTTTTCTATATATGTCCAGCAAGATACAGCAGGAAGAGCTAGAAAGAGAAATCCCATTCAAAGTATCCTCAGACAATATAAAATACTTGGGAGTCTTTGCCAAGACAGACTCAGAAATGTTTTGAAAACAATTATAAAACACTTCTCATACAAATTAAATCAGATTAAAGTAACTGGGCAAATATCAACTGCTCATGGATAAGTAGAGCTAATATAATAAAAATGACAATTCTACCAAAACTAAACTATCTGTTTAGTGCCCTACCAATCAAAATTCCAAAAAATTACTTTAATGAGTTAGAAAAAGTTGTAAGTAAATTCATATGGAGAAATAAAAAGTCAAGCATTTCCAGGAATTTAATGAAAAAAAGTGCAAAAGAAGGAGCCTTTATCCTACCTGATCTAAAATTATATTATAAAGCATCAGTCATTAAAACTGTTTGGTATTGGCTAAGAAACAGAGTGGTGGACCAATGGAATAGACTAGGTGTAAAAGCAGGAGATGATTATAGTAATCTGCTGTTTGATAAACCCAAAGAGTTCAGCTATTGGGATAAAAACTCTCTCTGATAAAAACTCCTGGGAAAATTGGAAGTTAGTATGGAAGAAACTTAGATTAGACCAACACCTAACACCCTTTACCAAGATAAGATCCAATTGGATACAGGATTTAGACATAAAAAGCAATACTATAAGAAATTAGAAGATCAAGGACTAGTTTACCTGTCAGATGTATGGAAAGGGGAGCAGTTTATGACTAAGGAAGAGAAGGAGAACATCACCAAAAACCAACTAGATGATTTTGATTACATTAAAAAGCTTTTGCACAAATAAAACCACTGTAACCAAGAGCAAAAGAAATATAGTAAATTGAGAAATATTGTTTACAACTAATGATTCTAACAAAGGACCCATTTCCTAAATATACAGAGAACCGAGTCATATTTAAAACAAAAAGCCATTCCCCAATTGACAAATGGTCAAAGGATATGCAAAGGCAATTTACAGATGAGGAGATCAAAGCAATTCATAGCCATATGAAAAATTGTTCTAAATCATTACTTATTAGAGAAATGCAAATTAAAGCTTCTCTGAGGTACCACCTCACACCTCTCAGAGACTGACTAGTATGACCAGAAAGGATAATGGTCATTGTTGGAAGGGTTGTGGGAAATCTGGGACACTATTCCACTGTTAGTGGAGCTGTGAACTCATCCAGCCTTTCTGGAGAGAAATTTGGAATTATACCCAAAGGGCAACCAAAATGAGCATACCTTTGATCCAGCAATACCACTACTGGGTCTATACCCCAAAGTGATTATGAAAAAGGGTAAAAAATATCACTTGTACAAAAATATTCATAGCAGTCCTATTTGTGGTGGCAAAGAATTGGAAATCAAGTAAATGTTCTTCAATTGGGGAATGGCTTAGCAAACTGTGGTATATGTATGTCATGGAACACTATTGTTCTATTAGAAATCGGGAGGGACAGGAATTCAGGGAAGCCTGGAGGGATTTGCATGAACTGATGCTGAGTGAGATGAGCAGAACCAGAAAAACCCTGTATACCCTAACAGCAACATGGGGGCGATGATCAACCTTGATAGATTTGCTCATTCCATCAGTACAACAATCAGGGACAATTTGGGGCTGTGTGCAATGGAGAATACCATCTGGATCCAGATAAAGAACTGTGGAACTTGAACAAAGTTCAAGGCCTATTCCTTTTAATTAAAAAAACAGATATCTTATTGTCTGATCTTGTTATCTCTTATGCTTTTTGTTTCTTCTGGATATGATTTTTCCTCTCATCACACTCAATTTGGATCAATGTACAACATGGAAACGAAGTAGAGACTGACAGATTGCTTTCTGTGGGTGGGGAGGGAAGTAAGATTGGGGGAAAAATTATAAAACTCAAAATCTTTAATAAAAGAAAAAATGAAAGAAAAGAAACTCTGAAGGTCTTCTCAAACTAATTTTTTTGACTAGATAAGAGGCCATTCTTTACTTAATTTCTTTCTAATCTAACCAATGGGTATTGCCTCAGTGTAACTGAGACTTCCTGAAGACCTTAGCTTAAAAAGATTAAGGTCTCCCACTACTTGTAGTCATCCTGATTCATATTTGGCCTCTAGACCCAGATGGTTTTAGAGGAGAAAATGAGGCTGGTAACTTTGTACAGTCCTTCCTCACTTAAATGCAATTCACTAGCATGTCATGTCATTGCATCCCTGATGTTTTGATCCTCTTAGAGAATGAAAGACAAATAGTTTTTCTCTCAATTTTTCTCTATATCTCATTTAACTTTTCCTTAAAATATTTGAATTTTATGCCATTTGATATAAATTGATAATTTTGATATATTGATAACATAATATTGATATTAATTCACTGTCATCATTATCTTTTAGAATAATGTACTTCTCCATTTTTAAAAATTAAGTTCATTTTTATGATTGCTCTGCTTGAGACCATTATTCTCTCTGACTTTTTTGTTAAACTTCCGCTAAAGCATGTTAGATTTTGCTCCAGTGCCTCATTTTTATTCTTTGGGTGCCTTACTTTCCTAATATATTCTGCTTAATAGGTAAATTCTGCTTTCTTAAGATATTCTGCTTTATAGATAAATTCATCCTATTCAGATTTGTAATTTTTACTCATTAATTAGTTAATTCCTTTAATCTTATACTCTTATATTCTTCCTTCTTTTTTTTTCCCTTCCTCTCTTTATAAAGAAAAAGATGGTGACAGGAGAGGAGTGAATTCAGTGTCAATGTGCTAGGTTTGGTGTAATATTCTTTTTCTTTGACCCTTTTCTCTATTCTTTATCCAGAGCTAAATAACATGTTCTTATTTTTTTATTGTAAAAAGTTCACTTTTTTTCTATTGTAGGATTATACAGTTTTTATATTTAATATTTATTCTCATTTTGTACAAATATTTTTTCACACATTAATAAAATATTCAGGATTATACAGTTTTACTAGGTATGCTATTTTGCATTGAGATTCTATGTATCCTTTGTGTCTTGGAATATTATATTTAAGCTCTCTGTTTCTTTACAGTGATGACTGCTAAATCTTGCGTGATCTTAACTGTGACCCCTTAGTACTTGAATTCTTTCTTTTTACTGCTTTCATTTTCTCTTTGCCCTGAAAGCTCTGAAATTTGGCAAAGATGTTCTTAATAATTTGAATTTTGGAGTTTCTTTCAGGAGGTAACATAGATTCTTTATAGTTTTACTTGGCCCTCTAGTTCTAAAAGATCAGGACAACTATTCTTTTTTTTTTTTTTTTTTTTTTTTTTTTTTTTTTTTTTTTAGGATTTTGCAACGCAAATGGGGTTAAGTGGCTTGCCCAAGGCCACACAGTTAGGTAATTATTAAGTGTCTGAGGCCGGATTTGAACTCAGGTACTCCAGACTCCAGGGCCAATGCTCTATCCACTGCGCCACCTAGCCACCCCCTGGACAACTATTCTTTTAAGAATTAAGTTTTTCTTTTAATATTTCTTGAAAGATGATGCCTAAGCTATTTGTTTTGGTCATGAATTTCAGGTAGCTCAATGATTCTTATAGTTTTTCTCCTTGATCTGTTTTCAAGGTTAGATTTTTTTTTTTGTTTTTATTTTTGCTGTGATGTCTTCCATTTTCTTCCATTAGGGGGGATCTTTTGACTTTGATGTAATATTTCTTGTCATCTCATAGAGTTATCATCTATTTCATCTATTCTAATTTTCTGGAAGTTTATTTCTTAGGTAGGACTTTTTATTTGCCATGCCAAGATATTAGTTTTCTTTCCAAATCTGTCCTCTGTAGCTTTTATTTATTTCTTCACATTTCTGTAACAGTCATTTGACTTTTAAAATATTAGCTCTTTTTTTAAAAACAAACTCTTGGGGTGGCTAGGTGGCACAGTGGATAGAGCACTGGCCTTGGAGTCAGGAGTACCTGAGTTCAAATCCGGCCTCAGACACTTAATAATTACCTAGCTGTGTGGCCTTGGGGCAAGCCACTTAACAACCCCATTTGCCTTGCAAAAACCTAAAAAAAAAAAACCACACTCTTTCTTCATATTTTCCAGAAATTTTAGTTGAACTTCTGTCCAAGATGTGTTTTTCTTTGAGACTTTGTAGATGTTTTGGAGTCATTCTCTTCTTCTGGGTTTGTATTTTTGAATTTTCATGTTGAGATGCTTTTTTTTTTTTTTGCTTACTCATTCCTAAACCTTCTTCCTGACTCTAGACAACTTTATTCTGAGCACTTCTCAGGGATATTGTGTCCTGTTGCATCCTTCTGATACCTTCATGGGGGGTATGAGTGTTGTGATTTTCCAGGCTCTCAAGAACAACTTAGGCACCTGCAAACATTTATCAATACCAAGATAGTCTAATCCAGAGAGAAATCTAATCCTTGCCTTCCTTCTTTGAGCTCTGCAGGTTCCTGACCTGGATTTGGGTCTGAACAACTTATCTGTGAGCTTGCTCTTGTTTGGAGTTTCAGTAGACTGCTTGCTGGACTCAACCATTGCAAAGCTCTGCAGACTCAACGGGTAGAACTGTAGCTTCCCTTTTGTCTGGAATCCCTGACTTGGTTATTCTGTTGCAGGCTTTAGAGTGGACCACAATGTATAATGAAGCCCTGCTGTCAAAGAAATACAGTTCCTATGTTCTTGTTCCTTGCCCACTGGAAGCTACCCTTACATGCTGGTTCCTTTTAAAAATATTCCCAGCATCAGTAACTTGAAACTAGGAGGTAATGACAGAGCCACCAGTTGGCATCTGTTGCTGCTTCTTCCACAAAGTGTTTCAGACCTATCTCTCTGTCTCTCCCTTGCTAACTTGGGTTGGAAATATAACTCACTATGATTTTTTCCCTTAGATTTCCTGAACAGAATTCAATCTGGCATGTTTTGTGGAGCTTGACTGTATTTCCTCCTACTATTTTGACATCTTGGCCCTGGTCCAATTCTCCTGCTTTTCACTCCTTTCCCCAAGGCAAAAAAGAAAAATCCCTATTTAGAGAAATGGGCAGTTAAAGGAGTTGCTCCCTTCCCTTACTCACCAACTACTGTCCTTAGATATCTTAGTCTCTTGGCACATCTTCCACCTGACCATCACCAACAATAACATCACTTGTATCTGTCAAAGTCTCAGAAGGAGTAGCAAAAAAAAAAAAATGCTTAGAGGTATTGTTTGACCCTTGCTTGCCTACCTGGCCAGAAGACAGAAATTCTCTTTTGACCCCTCTCACAGTATTCCCCAAAAGTCTTTTTTTTAATTTATTTTTTATTCTCATTTTGTACAAATTTTTTTTTACATTAATAAAATTTGTTTACAAGTAAACAAAATACCTCTCCCCCCATGAATATAGATAGACTTGCTTGGGCGAAAAAAAGTAAAGGGGAGAGAAAACAATTAAAATTAAAAAAAATAATAGTAATAATTGTAGGTATGGCCAGGTGGCGCAATGGACGAAGCACCAACCCTGGAGCCACGAGCACCCGTGTCCATATCCAGCCTCGTAAACCCAATAATCACCCAGCCATGTGACATGCAAGCCACCCGATCCCCATTGCCCTGCAAAAACCAAAAAGAAGGAAAAAAAAGACCCAAAATAAAATAAAATAGTAATAATAGTAGGGGTGGCTGGGTGGCAGACAGAGCATTGGCCCTTGAGCCAGGAGCACCTGGGTCCGAATCCGGCCCCAGACACCCAAAGATCACCCTGCTATGTGGCCCCAGGCAGGCCACCCAGCCCCACTTGCCCTGCACCCTCCCCCAAATAATAATAACAAAAAATGTGCTTCAGTCTTTGTTCCAACACCAACAACTCTGTCACGGGTGGATCACATTCTTTATGATAAGTCCATCACAAAAGTTACTTCCATGTTTTTCCAACGTTGCCATTACTGATTGCAACTCCCTCCTTTCTTATTTCCACACTACCATGTACTATATTTTCTCTCTCCTTTCACTGTGACTCTACTGTAGGGTCGCTGAGTGGCGCAGCAGACAGATCCCTGGTCCTGGGGCCAAGAAGCCCTGAGCCCCCATACCAACCCTTAGGCCCAGAATCCACCTGGCCCTATGGTCCTGGGCAGGCCATCCAATCCCAGCCCCTTGCAAGAAGTAAAAAAGAAAATGTGTTATATCTGACCACTCTCCCCCCATGGTCCATCCTCTCCTCCTTTATTCACATCCCCACCCCTTTCTCCTGCTCCCCCCCCCTTCTTACTCCAGATGTCTATACCCCATTGAGTATATTTGCTATTTCCTCTCCTAGCCATCTCTGATGAGAGCAAAGGTTCCCTCATTCCCCCTTGCCTCCCCCCTTCCATATTATTGCAATAGCTCATTGTAATAAAAAAAATCTTATTATGTGAAATATCTTGGACTATTCCCCCCTCTCCTTTTTCTTTCTCCCATTCCATTTCCCTTTTTTTCCTATTGACTCCATTTTTACACCATATTTTATCCTCGAATTCAGCTTTCTCCTGTGCTTCAACTATAAAAGCTCCCTCTACCTGCTCTATTAACTGAGATGGTTCATATGAATATTATCAGTATCATTTTTCTATACATGTAGTTCATCCTCATTAAGTCCCTCATATTTCCCCCCTCTCCTCCAATCTCCATGTTTCACCTGAGTCCTGTATCTGAAGATCAAACCTTCTGTTCAGCTCTGGCCATTCCAAAAGGAACATTTGAAATTCCCCTGGTTCATTGAAAGTCCATCTTTTTCCCTGGAAGAGGACATTCAGCCTTGCTGGGTAGTTCATTCTTGGCTGCATTCTAAGCTCTTTTGCCTTCTGGTATATTGTATTCCAAGCCCTATGAGCTTCCAATGTAGTTGCTGCTAAGTCCTGTGTGATCCTGACTGCAGCTCCACGATATTTGAACTGTGTCCTTCTGGCTGCTTGTAATATTTTCTCTTTGACTTGGGAGTTCTGGAACTTGGCTATAATATTCCTGGAGGTTGGTTTTTTGGGATCTCTTTCTTTGGGGGATCGGTGGATTCTCTCCATTTCTATTTTGCCCTCTGCTTCTAGAATATCAGGGCAATTTTCCTGTAGTAATTCTTTGAAAATGATGTCAAGGCTCTTTTCCTGATCATGACTTTCAGGTATTCCAATAATTTTCAAATTATCTTTCCTAAGTCTGTTTTCCATATCAGTTGTTTTTTCAATGAGATATTTCACATTTTCTTCTAATTTTTCATTTTTTTAGTTTTGAAGTATTGATTCCTGATTTCTGGTAAATTCATCAATCTCCCTGAATTCTATTCTTTGTCTGAAGGATTTGTTCTCCTCAGAGAGTTTTCTTATCTCTTTTTCCATCTGACCAATTTTGCTTTTTAAAGCATTCTTCTCCTCAATAACTTTTTGAACTGTTTTATCCATTTGACCTAAAGCTGGTTTTTAGCATGCTGTTTTCTTCAGCATTTTTTTGGATTTCCTTGACTAAGCTGCTGACTTCATTTTCATGTTTTTCCTGCATCACTCTCCTTTCTTTTCCCAGTTTTTCTTCCAACTCCCTCATTTGATTTTCAAAGTCTTTTTTGAGCTCTGTCATAGCCTGAGCCCAATTTCTGTTTTTCTTGGAGTCTTTAGATGCAGGAGCTTGTGCTTCCTCATCTTCAGACTGAGTATTTTGATCCTTCTTGGGCTCATTTGCAAAATATTTCTCAATGGTCTTCCTCTTGTTTCTTTGCTTGTTCATTTTCCCAGCCTAAGCCTGTTTTTTGGGGTGCTTCCTGAGCTTTTAGGACACTCCCACAAGGGTCTCAGTGTGTGAGGTTCTGTCCTCCCTCCTGGTCTGTGAATGACCATAAGTACCTCCCTCTGCCATGGGGCTGAGGTGGGGGGGGGCCCTGCTGTTCTGTGGGGGGGCCTAGACTGAGATCAGGATCTGAATGTGGTCAGAACCCCAGAGTCCTGTTCCAGGGGCAGAGGACAGAGCTCTGCAGTCTCTCTTCACTCCCCTCCCTCAGCTCAATGGGCTCATGCCCTGGAGGCTCCTGCTTACAGGCTCCACCTGCTTCTATTTCCGGGTCTGGGCTGCAGAAAGACCAAGTTGCTGGCTGTGTGCCCTGAGGGATGGGCTCCATGTGCTTGCTCTGGCAGAGGTCCCCCGCTGTTCCCCCACTTTGTGCCAGTGCTCCCCGGGGTGCAGTTCAGGAGACTCCCCCACTGCTGTGAGCCGCAGCTCCCAGCACCCTGGGGCTGCCTCTTGGAGGCTGAAGTTCTTTCGCTCTGGCGGGCCACCCCTCTGGTGGGCCGCCCCTCCGACCCTGGGGAGCAGATCCTTTCTGCTTTTTTCCAGGTTACCTTGAGTAGGAGAACTGCCTCACTGGGTCCCTTTGTGGGTTCTGTCTCTCAAAAGTTTAGAGTCCTTAGTTTATGAGTTTTTATCAGAGAGCTCCTAAGACTCGATCCCTTCATGTCGCCATCTTGGCTCCACCCCCTCCCCCCAAGTCTTAGTTGAAAGTGTGTCACTAAATGGTAAATTCTGGGACAGTATCTATGGTAAATTCTGGGACAGTATCTACTTGATTATTTCATCTCTCTAGCAACACACACACACACACACACACACACACACACACACACATACATATATATATGTTATCACCTCCCCTTCCCCATAGAATGTAAGCTTTCTGAGGGTAAGGTCTATTTCGTTTTTGTGCCCCATATTGCCTGGAAGATAGAAAATGCTTAATTGTTCATTAATTGATGGAATATGATTTATTAAAGTTTGCTCAATGCAGTTTCCTTTAATATACAAAACAGAGAAACCCATTTCTCATTTCATCATAGTAATTTTAAAGGTCCATTATCTTACTCCAACCCCAATTCTCTCACTACCACATCTTCATGGCTTAAGAAGTCTCCTTGGAAATCCTGCTGGCTTTGTTTTTATTCCAGGACCAACAGATTTAGACCATCAAAATCTGAGCCCAAAGTTGCCAATCCTTCCATTATTGTCAGTAAATATTTAAATGCCAGAACTTAGCTGCAGTTATCAAACCTTACTGAGTTCTCACTAACTTTTATTAATTTGTATTTTTTAATTGGATAAGTGCACCATACAGTAGAGATGATCAGTAGAGATGTTGATATGTGATGGACAGATGTTTTTGGAAAAAGAAGTTTGGATTACCTTTGTGTTGTTGCAAAAACTGCCATTTACTTGAACCAAACTAGTCCTTGTCTCAGCACATTTCTGATTTGAGCCCATCCCAGGGTTAAATAGAAGCACTAGCAGCAATTAGGTAAACTTTCTTTGAAAAACAATGCTATTTCCCAAATATAAGGGAATATATTGCTTGTTACTATTAGGAGTTTTGGGAGGGGCACTTTTTTAAGCTAATGGGAATTGTCAAGGAAAATGTTTTCCTTTGAGAATGAGTTGTGTGCTCAAGACTACCTGATGTTTTATGAAAATTAAAGTAGTCAAAAGTGATGGAAATTGAAATGCCCTTTTATCCATGGATAAATGAAAAATCTCAGTTGCTCAGATGTTTCAACATCAACATACTCATTACCTTTCAGGCAGATGAATTGTACTTTGTGTAACAGAAAAGAAAACAAAATCTATTGCCACTCTAAGAGAGAGAGAGAGAAGGGGGGTAGGGGCAAACTGTCACAGAGACAGAAAGAGACCGATATTGGGAGATAAGATTCAGAGAGACTGAGAGAGAGAAATTCAGTTTGAAAGTATGAGTGGAAGTTGTCTCTCTCTCTCTCTCTCTCTCCCTCTCTCTCTCTCTCTCTCTCTTAAATACTGCTGTAGCATTCCCTGTTCTCAGCTAATTAAATGAGGGTAAATTGACCCATATCACCAGTTCTAGAAAGGTCTCTGGACTCCTGGAGGGAGAATCAAGTATGGTCCTTTCAAGTGACTCCCTCGGGCCTTTCACTGATGAATCAATAAATTCCATATAGAGCAATTCCCAATAGCCTCTCAAATTCCAAATTTAAAAAAATCTCAAACAGTTCATTCAGCATAGTTGTTAGGCAATCCTAAAATTCCAGGGATCGACTCTGGTTTGCATTACTCACTTGTGATCCATCATGCCAGCTCCTGAATTGGAGAACTATGTCCAAAAAAGACTTTGGACTATAAAAAAGCTACAATGAATATTTTTGTACATGTGGGATTTTTACCCTTTTTCATGATCTCTTCAGGATACAGACCCAGCAATGGTATAGCTGAATCAAAAGGTAGGCTCAATTTTATTGCTCTTTGGGCATAGTTCCAGATTGCTCTCCAGAACTGGGATTAGTTCATAGCTCCACCCACAATGCCTTAGTGTCCCAGTTTTCACATATCCTCTCCAACACTGATCATTGTTCTTTCCAGTCACATTGACCATTCTGATAGGTGTGTAGTACCTCCGAGATGTTTTAATTTGCATTTCTCTAATCAACAATGATTTAGAGCAATTTTTCACATGACTAGAGATAGCTTTGATTTCTTATGAGAATTGCCTTTCTATATCCTTTGACCATTTATCAATTGGAGAACGACTTGTTTTTTAAATAAATTTGCCTCAGTTCTTTATATATTTTAGAAATGAGTCCTTTGTCAGAAACACTAGTTATAAAAATTGTTTACCAATTTATCACATTCCTTTTAATCTTGCTTGCAGTGGTTTTGTTTGTGCAAAGCTTTTTAATTTAATATAATCAAAATTATCCAGTTTGTTTTTTATAATGTTCTCTATCTCTTCTTTGGTCACAAACTGCTTCCCTTTCCATAGATCTGGCAGGAAAACTATTCCTTGTTCTCCTTATAGGCTTATAATATTAACTTTTATATCTAAATCAAGGTACACAGAACACAGAATATATTCCCATTGTTTTCTTGCTGAACAATCACAGTTTACTCATTCATTCCTCAAGAGATAGTTTCAGAATAAGTGGCTTCTTTTGCCAGGAAAAAATAACAGAATCATGGGAACCACTTAAAACCCATATTCCTCTGTATCATCCTGTCCCCTGTCAAGAAGATTATCCCATTCTAAAAACTTCTATGACAGTTCTAATAGACTGGTCTTGATTGAAGTCATTCTTTGGGTAGTTTAGGTCCAACACTGGAATGAAATATGAACAAACAATTAGTAAGGGTATTTAACTAGCCATGACAGTTGTTTTTCAGGTATTTCAGTTGTATTAACTCTTCCTGACCTCATTTGAAGTTTTCTTGGTGAAGATACTGGTTTGCCATTTCCTTCTCCAGCTTATTCTACAGAGGAGAAAACTGAGACAAATAGGGTTATGTGACTTGCCCAGGGTCCCACAGTAAATATCTTGGACTCAGTTCTTAATAACTCTTTATTAGGTACTTTATCATTTCATTTGACACTCACATCAACCCTGGGAGGTAGATGCTATTAATGCTCCCATTTTATTGTTGAGACTTACTACTAAAGAGCAAAAATTCAGGACAAAGAGGACTAATAAGTTATTCTTATAAATATATGAAGGTAGCAACACCTTGATGAATGATCACTGAAGATCACCAATGGCTTCAAGGTGGGGACACTTTTATAGCTAACTAAGACAATCCAGGTAGATTGAAGTCAGCAAAAGAGATTAGGTCTTATATCTCAGTTCCTTCCCAAGATAGCAAGAGTGTTACCCTTTGTAGGTAGAGGTACCTGACAAGGAGCAGGTAATACAAAAAGCTACTGCAGACTTGGTATTTCCTTCTCCACCAAAGGTCCTCTTCCCCCCAACATTGACTGATACACAGACCTGGGAACAATGTGATCCTGAGTCAATACTACTTTTAACAAGTTTCTAATGAGCTCAGGTCTTCCCCACTCCAGGTCTGACACTTGGTTCACTGTGCCATTTAGTTGTCCTTATCTTTGCTCTAGCAGGTGGAGGATATTCAGAACAGGGAAAGGATGTTCATACAAGATAAGGTTAGGCAAATATGAGCACATCTTCCCAACTAGAGTAGGGTCTAAAACTTTAGGAAGGGATCCCGGTCTTTCATGTTGTGATTATTTTGTATTCAGATGACCAGGTTCAAGGATTATTCCTCCTGAGATAGTTCAAGGATTATTCCTCCTGAGATAATTAAAAATATCAAGGATAGGGGCATCTAGGTGGCACAGTGAATAGAGTACTGGCCCTAGAGTCAGCCGGATCTAAGTTCAAATCTAGTCTCAGACACTTAATAATTACCTAACTGTATGACCTTAGGCAAGTCACTTAACCAAAACTTAAAAAAAAATCTCAAGGACAGTTTCAGTCCCTTTAATGAAAAATTACTTAGCTTACATGAAGTTGGGTGTAATTAGGAAATTACTCTGCTAACCTTTTTTTTACAGTGGTTAACCTTAACCTTTGAATAGTGACTGTTCAGGAAGTATCATTGTCTTTGCTTTATCCTTGTTCCTGGTGCTACTTCTGCTAATAGTCACTTAAAAAAATTAGGAAACCTACTGTGAATTGTAAAGAATTGGAATCATATGCCACCATATGGACCAGATAATTAAAATTCAGGACTTGGTCCTGAAGCTGGGAAATAAAGTCAGATTTCTGATCTTATATTCAGTTACTCCTTCAGAGTTGTGTTGCATATTATCTTGTTGTTGATGTGTCATTTTGGTGATATTTCTGTGTTCTTCTTTACCTCCTCTCTTTCTGTCTCTGCATGGCTTCGCACATCTCCAAAGTCAAGGTGGTCCAGTAATAGTGCTGGATGACATTTCAGCAGGAGAAGATCCTCAGTGTGTCAAGCTCATATAGAAAAGGGGCTACTAACTACAATTGTGGGCCACAGAATGACTTTGACAATCATATATTAACATTATCTGTGTTCTGTTGTTTTTTAATTATTTTGCTGATTTCCCAGTTAAATTTTAATCTGGTTCTGTCCAACTTGGAATTTGGGTTATGATACAAGCCTGTAGATAATGTATTTGATACCTTTGCTATAGAAAACCTTTGGGACTTTGTCACCAAAAAATAGGGTGTGGTGGGGACAATGGCATAAGACTTTAGAAAGCATTGAAAGTTTCCTTGAGACTTAATTGGTTCAAGGAACCAAAGGTTTGGGCTAATCTTTGCAGCTTCATATAAAAGTCCTCAGGTTTCTGACAACACACAGGACTATAAACAACATAAAGGTAAGGAGGTTATGCTGAATGAATAAGTGCTAAATCGTTGCTGAATATCCTTTCCCCATTATGAATATCAATCCCCTGCTTTGGTTTAATAAACCTCCTTTTGTTAATTTCTAGATATTTTACCTTGTCTCATTTTGTTTGAATCTTGAATCTAAGTTACCAAATTGAGCCATTTGTTTTATTAGAGGTATAAATGAAATGACTATTTTTTTATTATTCCCCACCATGTTATTTTGCAGTCTGGGTGAAGGTTGCAGTAAATATTAACTGTTATCACTTATTGTCATATTGTATAGAAGCAATGGGCAGAAAAATAAGGATGATTTTTTTTATGTGAGAACAACTAGATGAAACATTATCATTGAATTTCTAAAAAATTGGAGACTTTCTTTTTTCACATTACCCAATCTCTCTAATTGATTTTTTTTCCTAAACATCTTCTCTTTTCCAAACCCTTCCTCTAAGTTCCAGTTATTTCTTCACTGATGGAATTTTGGCCTCTCATGCATCAACTGATAAGGTCAGATTAAATACCACTTTCAGATTATGTTATTTACAAAGTAGAATTTGAATGAAAGGCTTATTGTAGATAATAAGAAGCTCTTGTATGATGAATGTTGAATAGAAGAGGGGTATTATTACCATGAGGACAAGAATTTAGATTAAGAGTATATTCCTCAGACCAAATTGCAATCACTTTGTTTGGAGAAAACCACTCTGAAACCCTATTGTAATCTTTTCAGATAAATTGTTACCAAATATATTAACTATATTTCAGATAGAGCCCTACTGTAGCTTGAATTTTTCTATCTTGGAATGGTTTTGAATTCTGTCAGAATGTAAGCTCTTCGAGAGTAGGAATGTTTATTTTTTTTTGTCTTTGTATTTCCTATTCATAGTTTTTGGCACATAAAAATACTTGTTGATTTATTGAAGGCCAAAATTGTTACCTAAAAGAAAAATAAAATAATTTTAACATAACAGTAATTTTAACTTCATAAATAAATTTTATCTTTTTCTGTCACAATATGAACTTAACTGCTCCCCATCACACTTTCTCTTGACATTCCTGCATGCCATCAGCTTCAATAATGCCCACTTCCCCTGCCTTTTTCATGAGCATTAACTTTAACATCTTATTGAATAATTTGTATCAATTTGTTCTTCTGATGTATTGTGTTAGCTTGCTATGATCGCAGCAGAGTTGTAAGTCTTTCTTTCCTATGTTTGGTAAATTTCTCCCATAGATTTATCCATCACATATAATCATTCTGTAAAACTCCTAAAGCTTAGAGGTTTTTTTAAAAAATATATATATAAATCATGAGTTTCCACTTTAACCATAGGACCCTTACGTGTGATGGCCTCCTTTTCCTCTTTACCCCTCAGGGAAGTACTAAAAATTCAGGAGAGGCAGATAAAATGGTAGTTCACAAAAAAAAAAAGAAAAATGGAGCCCTGATGGTAAGTGATCTTTATGGCCCACCATTTCAGGAGAATTAAATCACCCTTCTATGGTGTCCTATGGTAATAAATGAAGTTTGAACAACAAATCTCTCCTAGGAGAATCACTTGGGCTCAGAGCATCTGAGTCAGACTCTTCCTTTTGGATTTCTTTTCATTAAGTCTCATGGTACTTTTGATTAAAGTAGCTTGGCTATCCTGAAAATGGAAAATCAGCAGAGCTACCTTTCCAAATCCCAGGGTCCTATTCCCAAGCACTGATGTCATATCTCCTGGTTGTAGTTGAATTAGCATAGTGTAGTGGAAAGAATATTGTATTGAGAATCTGAAAAGTTAGGTTCAAATCCCAGTCTGCTGACCTAAGTGCTACAGAAATGAAATTCTAGGCTTAGAGTCTGGAAGTCCTGAGTTCAAATTCAAATTCAGATACCTATAAGCTGTGTAAGTCACTTAGGCTCTGTCTGAATTTCCCTAACTGTAAAGTAAGGATAGCATTGGTATCTACATCCCAGGGTCATTATGGAGTTTGAATGAGATAATATTTGTAAAGCTCCCTTTTCTCTCAGCCCAGGATGGTAACAGTATGGGTAAGTGCCATGGTCTTTGCACAACTAGAAAGCTTTGCAACCACAGAAGAGACTAAAGGTAGCATGACAAACAATCAAAGGAAGCTCATTTGGGCACTGCCTTGAAGGTCAACCCATTTGGAGGAGCATCTATGCGAAAGAGATTGTCTTGGGAAAAGTTGGTATGAAAACTAAGCACCCCAGTTCTGCCCTCAGGAAGAGAGTCCAGCTGATTAACAACAGCAAAAAAAAAAAAAAATCACTACCTTTGTCCTCAGTGATGGCTGCTTGAATTTTATTAAGGAAAATGATGAAATTTTAGTTGCTGAATTTGGACACATTTATAATAAAAACCTATTAGTCCTCGTTGTCCTGAGTTTTTCTTCTTTAATAGCAAATCTCAGCCATAAAGGTCATGCTGTTGGGTGATATTCCTGGAGTCTTCTTCAAGGTTGTTAAAAGTCACAAATGTTTCTCTTTTAGCCTTGCACAAATGCAAGAAGAAAAGACCAAGATCACAAAAATTGTATAATGTAAATTTTCATCTTAAAAACAAAATCTCAAACAATTCATACAACACAGTTGTTAGATAATCCTAACTTTCCAAGGCTCTTCCTTGGTTTGCCTTCCCTCACTTGTGCTCCATTCTGCCACTCCTCTAATGACATCCAATAGAAATTTTCAAGAATTTGGATATGTGGTAGGCCTACACAATGTAACAAATCAAGTTGAAAGCCAGGCAGGATAGAGTCAAGACTTATTCTTATACACGGTGGGGCATTTCGAGAACCTCTGTCATGACGGAGTCAACACATGGAAGACAGTGTACCCATACTCAGAACAGAGTCTGTTTGCCACATGTCAAGTGAGAAATAATCCAAATGCAATTCACTAATAGATAAACTGAGAAAAAGCTATGCAAATAGACTCCATCTCCTAATGATTATCACATTTGTTCAATTGTGGATGAACTTTTGTTTATTGATGAAATTATTAAACAAGAGTTATAATTTGAACCAGTCAGAAAGCAACCTATCAATAAAAGTCCATTGTGTTTGTGGGGAAACTGATCCAATTCCCCATTGGCTTCAGTGTCACAAGAGTTCCATTCCTTTCACCAATTGGTATGTAGCTGGCCATGCAACTGCCACAGTATTTATTCTAACAGCTTTTGTCAGAGAAACTTCTTATAGCTGCATTAATAACAGAGAATATTGAAACCAATTTAATTATAATACATCATTGGTCAGAAGGATCAAAGTTTAACTTGGAAAAATAAATAACATGACTGTGTACTTATATTCATGTTGGAAACCATTACTCTGTGACAATGTTCTAATCTGTGACATAATTATATACTTGATAAATTCTGAGGATTATACTCCACCCATGATCACACATGTAGAAATTATGTTGGATATAGTGATGGTTAATAAGGTTATGATAAGGTCAGAACCAGGAAAAGAGTGATTTAAGAGAGGATAGAGTTGGGGAGAGAACAGTTACAAGAAAAACAAACTATCTTCAGAGGGTAGATCATAAAATGTTACAAGAAAAGAAAGGAAATATGAGAATTTTCACCTGGGATTAGAAGGAGAAGAACAAGCAACTCAATTATAGATCGATCATATTTATTTTCTTCAACCATCATCATTTTCCTCTGTAAAGTAGTAGGAAGGGACAAATAGAAGATGTGACTTAAAAAAAACACAATATGCACAATTAAAAATTATAACTATGAATATGGATGGGATGAACTCATCTATAAAATAGAGTTTAGTAGCCTAGAAACCAACAAAATATTGTTTTACAAGAAAAACATTTGAAACATATATAGAATTAAAATTAGGAGCTCCAACAGAATTTATTATGTTTTAACTGAACCTCTCCTTCCCCCCCAAAAAAGCAGGGATAATAATCATGATCTTAGACAAGGCAACTATAAAAATGTATAGTTAAATGAAATAAATGGAAATTATGATACTTTTTTAAACTCACAGATTTTTATTAAATATCTGCTATGTGTTGTACAGTTTGCTAGGTACTATGAATATAGAGATAGAAAGGATCCCAGTCATCAAAGAGCTCACATTGTATTAAGATTATAACAAAATACTTGTATTGCATAGAATACTGGGCTTGGAATCAGGAAGCCCTGAATTTAAATCCTACCTCTGACATCAACCAACTATATGTCCACAGGCAAATCTCTCTAAGCCTCATTTGACTCAACTCTAAAATGAAAAGGTTGTAATAGATGGTTTCTAAAGACCTTTTCAGATCTAAATTTATGATTCTTTGATTTACCTGAACTACCCATGCAGTATATTTCTTTTTATTTATTAATTTTTTTTATTAAATTTAATCTCAAATACAAAATGAAAAAAGAAAATCTATACAGCAGAACATAAGGGAGGATTCAATATAAAACAACAATTTCTAGGAAATTATAATACATTTGAAGGCACCATAGGCAATGAATTAATATCAATACTTAGTATAAATGCATAGAAAAGGGATAGCATTCAAATACTTACATAAAAAAGTTAATTGCATTACAGGGAGAAATAGGTAGGAAAAGTTATGATAGTTTGGGACCTCAACATATCTTTTCAGACCCAGATAAATTTAACAAAATGATCAATAAGAAAGAATTTAAAGACTTGAATAGAATTTTAGAAAAGTTATGTATAGATAATAGATCTCTGGAGATTACAAATGGGATTAGAAAGGAATATGAAATCAGGTATTGGTTCCTTTCTGGTTGGGTTGAGGCATGGCAGCTAAAGTGACATAGGAAATATATCCTAAAGGATGAGGAAGCAGTGAATAGGTTAAGATGAGAACATTTCAGGTATAGGACAGGATAGGAAAGCAGAAGTGTTTGTACGATGTTCAAAAAAGCATGAATCTTGGATAGAATAGATATACAAGAATAATAGGAAGTCAGGTTGGGTAGGTAAATTGGTCCCAGATTATGGAGGAGGGTCTTAAATGTCAGTTTATCTTTTTAAGGTACTTTCAATATTTTTTATTATAAAAATGTATTATTTAAAGCATGTTTCCTACCCTACTCCAAGCTCCTATTAATCGATTTAAATTTCTGTGAGTTAAAGAATCCTTTCTTCCAAAACAATGTTTATTTAATAATGAAATCTATTGCTATGACCTTAGACTATAAAAAAGTAATAATTTCATTGTCAGTCTGATAAATTTGAAACATATGTGTGTGTGTGTGTAAATACAATGATTAGAATTGAAATCATTTACAAAAATTCTCCACATATGTTCTTCCTCTTTGACAGCTTCTTTTTTTAAAAAAATTATTTTAAATTTAAATACAAAATAAGATAAGAAAAGAAAAAAAACAAATTGCCACATGCATAGCAGAACATAAAAGAGGATTCAGAATAAAACAAATTTGCATTTCAAAAAAAACTAAAAAAAAACCTTGTAGATTGTTTTCAAAGCTGTCCATCTTTTCTTTATTTCCATGTAGGTTTTCTTTTGTTCTCTGCTGTGTACTTTTTACCTTATCCTCCCTTCCTCTCCAACTCCCACCCCAGAAGGCTACAATTAAGTGTGAATATACATAGACACACATGTATTATTTAGATATTTTATATTTATGTATTATTTATATTTATTAGTTATAATACATATTTATTTATATATTATATATAAGCAATACATGTGTGGATATATGGATAATGGGTATATATAGACATATATACACACATATACACCTATCTGCATACACACACATATATCTATATACCCGTACTTAGGCACAGATATCTAGAATCATGCACATATATATTCATAGGCATATATGTAAGACCATACTATGCTTATTGCCACTTGTCCTCTTTCTTTGAAGTCTTTTCCATATTTTTTCTAAATCCATCAGCTCACCATTTCCCTGTCTAGTTATTTTAAATTGTCTAAAACAATATTGATTAATATGACTGACATGTCGTGTAGTATTCCTATTTTTTCTTGATTAAATGTTTTTGCTTTATCTGATTTCATGATTACAACCTTTTCTTTTATTTACATGATAAATTCTACTCTTGATCTTTATTTTATGTTTGCATATCTCTCATTTTTACAATATTTTTATAACATTTCCTGAAAGTAACATGTTATTAAATTCATTTGGGGGGGCGGGGAACGTGAATTCTTCCAGTTCATCCAAATAATTGTTGTTTATTTTACTCCTTATTTTTCTCACTGGCCTCAATTCCCATTTCTCCTCACTCCTCTGCTTTACGTCTATCCACTACCTTGCCTTTCTATTCCTTAACTTATATCTCCTCCAAGAATTTCTCTTTTATCCTTTCTCCCTTCCTATCCTCTTGTTCTTTTATTCCTGTCTGAATGAAGGTTTTTATACCCTTCCAAATGTACAAGTTGTTCTCTCTTTATCCCATTTCCATTAATCTACCCACCCTCCTATACTCCCTTTATCCTATTCCCTCACTCTCTAACTCAATACCTTCCCTATCCCCTTACCCTCATTTCTTTCTATATGTGTATACACACACACACACACACACACACACACACACACACACAAACACACACAAACACACACATATTAGATCTTCTTTAACTCATTCCCAATGAGAGTAGGGTTTCAGAACTACCAACCCTCCTCTTCTTTATAATTCTGTATCAGTTCTTCCTCTTATACCTCTTGTACCATCAGATATTCTTATTTTATTTTTCTACATCATTTTACTTTTTAGAATCACATCATACTTAGTTCTACCCTAGTCTTTCTTTTGAACTACTCAATTACTAATTACAGTCTTAGGCATATGATTTACATTTCCAGGTATAAAAAGTAAATAATTTGTTGTTATTGGTCATTGGTCTTTGATGTTTATATTTATTTTGGATCTTGCATATAAAATTTTCTATTAAGTTCAGGTCTTTTTGCAACAAAATTCTGCAAGTCTGTCAATTTATTGAATTTATCCATTTTGTGTTGTTGCTCAGTGTTATGCTTAACTTTGCTGGGTGTGATTGTTTTGACCACAACCTCAGTTCTTTTGCTCTTTGTCCAAGACCTGAAATCTTTTAATGTAGCCACTGCTAGGTCTTGAAATTCATGTTGTGGTCTGCTCTATTTGAATTTTTTTTTCCTTTTTTATCATAATATTTTTTCCTTAACCTGAGGGGTTTCAGAATTTGGCTATGATATTCCTGTAGGTTTTCCTCTTAGGGGCTTTTCCAGGTAGTGATTGATTGGTAGATTTTTTCCTATTTCTATTTCCTCTCTTGGGGAGAATATCAGGACAATTTTCTTTAATTATTTCTTGGTTTATTGTAACAAGTTTTTTTTTATTTAATCAGATAGTCTGATTATTCTTATGTTTTCTCTTCTTGATCTGTTCTCCAGATTAGTTGTTTTTCTTATGAGATGTTTTGCATTCCATTCTATTTTTTTCATTCTTTATTTTTTGTTTTATTATTTCTTAGTCTCTGATAACTTCCCTGGCTTCTCTTTGCCCAGTTCTAATTTTCAAGGAGTCATTTTCTTTCTTAAGATTCTGGATCGGGGAAATTAGGTGGCACATGGGGCAGCTAGGTGGATAGTGGATAGAGCACTGGCCCAGGAGTCAGGAGTACCTGAATTCAAATCGGCCTCAGACACTTAATAATTACCTAGCTGTGTGGCCTTGGGCAAGCCACTTAACCCCATTGCCTTGCAAAAACTAAATAAAAAAAAAGATTCTGGATCTCCTTTTCCAATTGATTGACTTTCTTTTCACAATTTTGTTTTTATTAGATTATTCTTAATTTTAGACTTTTTCCCTCAATCTCTTTGATTTTTTTTAATTTTTTCTAAGGCATTGGGGTTAAGTGCCTTGCCCAAGGTCACACAACTATCTCAAATTGATTTTAAAGTCTTTTTTTGAATTCTTTTTGGGCAGGTAACTATTTGACAGTTTGGTGTCAATAAATTGACAGTTTTCTTTGGTATAGGAGAAACTTTTTTTGCTTCAGTATTCTGTTCTGAAGCTGACCCAGTCTTTTTATTGCCATGGTAACTATCTGTGGTTATTTTTTTCTCTTTTGCCTGCTCATATTTATTTTTCATTTTTAGTAGCTTGTTACTATATTCACCTCTAGTCATGGGGTTTGGGGCATGTTGCCTCTGGCCTCAGGTTCTTCTTCTTTTGAGGGGGGATTTACAAGTCAATGGAGGGGTTAAGTGACTTGCCCAAGGTCACACAGGTAATTATTAAGTGTCTGAGGTCAGATTTGAATTCAGGTCCTTCTGACTCCAGGGCTAGTGCTCTATCCACTGTGCAACCTAGCTATCCCATCCTCAGGTTCTTCTTGATGTTATTTTTTGAGTTGGGTCCAGGGCCCAACTTTTGTACTCTTTTTTCCCCCTTCAAGTCATAGCCAAGGCCCCTCAACACACTATGGAAATGTTCTTATTCCCTGAGAACCCTGCAGTGGCCGTAACCTTCAGTTCTCCCTCTGATCTGGAACCAAGACCAAGAACTCAGTTCTCCTGTAAGTACTCATAGTCAACAAAGTTCATGCACTACTGCTTTTTGCACTCACTGGGCTTGTACTGATTCCTTCTTTGCCCAGATGTGGTCCTGGGAGGAAGGGGTCGGAATGCTAATATTTTTTGGAATATCAACAAAAGATTTAATAATCTAGATATACTAGATATACACTTGATGTTCTGGTGAAATCTATATTGACCCACAATTGCCACTTTCTTCTCTGCTTTTTCCTACAGAATAGGAGAAATTTCTCAGGTTACAGAGTAAAGCTGTCATAGGATTAACTATTTTGGGGAAATGTAATCTATAATTTTGCCACCAGGTGGTACTATGTTCAGACCAATAGCCCAGTGGCTACAATAGATACCCCTACTCCAGCCTTTACCAATTGTTTACGTCTCCCTAGCTGCTCACCATCAGACTCTACTTGAGTAAGCTCTTACTCTCTCCAGCATTTTTTTTTTTTAGGTTTTGAGTAAGCTCTTACTCTCTCCCTGATCCTGTTCTTTCCAACCTTTAGCTGTCCTAAGGGTCTGTATAATTCTGAATCTAATTTAAAGTATATTAAGGGAAAAAAGAGAGAAGAGAAAAAGAAAGATAGAAAGAAGAAAAAGGACAATCCTTTGAACTCTGCTTTGAACCTCCATTCCTGCATTTGGAAACTTTTCTTCTAAATGACCCCTTCTTCATTCATAGGTTAAAACAATTTTATTTTTTAAATGACTGTTATTTACTGAAACACCAAAAGACAACTAAAATGCTATGACAAAGCAACACCAAAAAACTGTAAAAATATTTCAAATGTCAATCTTCAGAATTCATTGCAACCTGGATTAACCCTCTTATCCTCACATATCCTTTCAGTTAGTGTATGTGAGGAAAGAATAAGGAACCGTTAAGGAAAAGCTTAGAACCCACTAAGATTTTCATGGTATCTGCTCTAAGCAAAATAAGAGGAGAAGCTGCAGTTGGGCTTACTTAATCTCCTTTGACTATAATTCATAAAAACTTCATTTCTCCCTACTTTCTGTAACAAGAATGTCATGCCCATAGGACTTCACAGTTACTCAGAAGGAAAACACAAAGTAGAGTCCAGATAGTATCTCTTTTCTGTCCCTAACTTGGGCTGGAAACACCTTTAAGAGCAAAGGAAAATGGAAAAAAAAGCAAAAACATATATATACTTTCCTAACTTTCCTATTTTCATTACCTGATGTCACTTGATAGTTATGATTTGGTAATTATCAATCATGTCCAACTCTTTGTGACTCCATTTGGGGGTTTTCTCAAAAAAAATGCTGGAGGGGGCGGCTAGGTGGTGCAGTGGATAAAGCACCTGCCCTGGAGTCAGGAGTACCTGGGTTCAAATCCAGTCTCAGTCACTTAATAATTACCTAGCTGTGTGGCCTTGGGCAAGCCACTTAACCCCATTTGCCTTGCAAAAACCTAAAAAAAAAATGCTGGAGCAGTTTGCCATCTCTTTTTCTAGCTCATTTTACAGATGAGGAAATGGCGACAAACTGGGTAAAGTGACTTGCCCAGGGGCCCACAGATAGGAAGCATCTGAGGCAGATTAGAAATCAGGTAGATAGGCTTCCTGTCTCTAGGCCTGGCACTTCCCTGTCCCTTGCCAGACCTATTAGTAAAACTTTGTTATGCAACTTTAAATCTGGAAATTCTTTTAGTATATAGGGAGAGAAGGAATTCAATTCAAATGGACAAGTGTTAATTCATTTCATAAAATTCAACACAAATTTATTCATCTCTGCTCTAAGCACTGGTGATACAAAGGCAAAAATGAAAGCTGTCTTTTTTAAAATTTATTTTTATTAAAGATATTATCTGAATTTTACAATTTTTCCCCCCAATCTTGTGTCCCTCTCCCCCCACGGAAAGCACTCTGTCAGTCTTTACTTTGTTTCCATGTTGTACATTGATCCAAATTGGGTGTGATGAGAGAGAAATCATATCCTTAAAGTAGAGAAGTCTAAGAGGCAACAAGATCAGACAATAAGATATCTGTTTTTTCCCTAAATTAAAGGGAATAGTCCTTGCACTTTGTTCAAACTCCACAGCTCTTTATCTGGGTACAGGTGGCACTCTCCTTTGCAGACAGCCCAAAATTGTTCCCAATTGTTGCACTGATGGAACGAGCAAGTCCTTCAAGGTTGAACATCACTCCCATGTTGCTGTTAGGGTGCACAGTGTTTTTCTGGTTCTGCTCATCTCACTCAGCATCAGTTCATGCAAATCCCTCCAGACTTCCCTGAAATCCCGTCCCTCCTGGTTTCTAATAGAACAATAATGTTCCATGACATACATATACCACAGTTTGCTAAGCCATTCGCCAATTGAAGGACATTTACTTGATTTCCAATTCTTTGCCACCACAAACAGGGCTGCTATAAATATTTTTGTACAAGTAATGTTTTTACCCTTTTTCTTCATCTCTTCAGGGTATAGACCCAGTAGTGGTACTGCTGGGTCAAAGGGTATGCACATTTTTGTTGCCCTTTGGGCATAGTTCCAAATAGCTGTCCAGAAGAGTTGGATGAGTTCACAGCTCCACCAACAGTGTAATAGTGTCCCAGATTTCCCACATCCCTTCCAACAATGATCATCATCCTTCCTGGTCATACTGGCCAATCTGAGAGGTGCGAGATGGTACCTCAGAGAAGCTTTAATTTGCATTTCTCTAATAATTAGTGATTTAGAGCATTTTTTCATATGGCTATGGATTACTTTGATCTCCTCATCTGTAAATTGCCTTTGCATATCCTTTGACCATTTGTCCATTGGGGAATGGCTATTTGTTTTAAAAAATATGACTCAGTTCTCTGTATATTTTAGAAATGAGTCTTTTGTCAGAATCATTAGTTGTAAAGATTGTTTCCCAATTTACTACATTTCTTTTGATCTTGGTTACATTGGTTTTATCTGTGCATAAGCTTTTTAATTTAATGTAATCAAAATCATCTAATTGGTTTTTGGTGATGTTCTCCAACTCTTCCTTAGTCATAAACTGCTCCCCTTTCCATAGATCTGACAGGTAGACTAGTCCTTGTTCTTCTAATTTGCTTATAGTATTGTATTTTATGTCTATGTCCTGTAACCATTCGGATCTTATCTTGGTAAAGGGTGTGAGGTGTTGGTCTAATCTAAGTTTCTTCCATACTAACTTCCAATTATCCCAGCAATTTTTATCAAAGTAATCAAAGCCGGACTCTTTGGGTTTATCAAACAGCAGATAGCTATAATTATCTCCTGCTTTTACACCTAGTCTATTCCACTGGTCCACCACTCTATTTCTTAGTCAATACTAAACAGTTTTGATGACTGATGCTTTATAATATAATTTTAGATCAGGTAGGGCTAAGCCACCTTCTTTTGCACTTTTTTTCATTAAGCTCCTGTCAATTCTTGACTTTTTATTTCTCCATATGAATTTACTTACAATTTTTTCTAACTCATTAAAGTAATTTTTTTGGAATTTTGATTGGTAGGGCACTAAACAGATAGTTTAGTTTTAGTAGAATTGTCATTTTTATTATATTAGCTCTACCTATCCATGAGCAGTTGATATTTGCCCAGTTATTTAAATCTGATTTAATTTGTGTGAGAAGTGTTTTATAATTGTTTTCAAAAAGATTCTGAGTCTGTCTTGTCAAATAGACTCCCAAATATTTTATATTGTCTGAGGTTACTTTGAATGGGATTTCTCTTTCTAGCTCTTCCTGCTGTTTCTTGCTAGACATATATAGAAAAGTTGAGGATTTATGAGGGTTGATTTTATAACCTGCAACTTTGCTAAAATTGCTAATTGTTTCCAGTAGTTTTTTGGATGATTTCTTGGGATTCTCTAGGCAGACCATCATGTCATCTTCAAAGAGTGAGAGTTTTGTCTCTTCCTTCCCAGTTCTAATTCCTTCAATTTCTTTTTCTTCTCTAATTGCTGATGCTAACATTTCTAATACAATATTGAATAGTAGTGGTGATAATGGGCACCCTTGTTTCACCCCTGATCTTATTGGGAATTCCTCTAGCCTCTCCCCATTGAATATTATGCTTGTTGATGGTTTCAAATAGATACTGCTAATTATTTTAAGGAACAATCCATTTATTCCTACACTCTCTAGTGTTTTAAATAGGAATGGATTCTGTATTTTGTCAAAAGCTTTTTCAGCATCTATTGATATGATCATGATTTTTCTGATAGGTTTGTTGTTGATATAATTGAGTATACTAACAGTTTTCCTAATATTGAACCAACCCTGCATTCCTGGAATAAATCCTACTTGATCATAATGTATTATCCTAGTGATGACTTGTTGTAATCGCTTTGCTAAGATTTTATTTAGGATTTTTGCATCTATATTCATCAGGAAATAGGTCTATGATGTTTTTTCTCTGTTTTAACTCTTCCTGGTTTAGGTAACAGCACCATATTGGTTTCATAGAAAGAGTTAGGCAGAGTTCCATCTTTCCCTATTTTTCCAAAGAGTTTATATAGGATTGGAACCAATTGTTCCTTAAATGTTTGGTAGAATTCACTTGTGAATCCATCAGGCCCTGGAGATTTTTTTTTAGGGAGTTCAATAATAGCTTGTTGAATTTCTTTTCCTGAGATAGGGTTGTTTAGGTATTTAATCTCTTCTTCATTTAACATGGGCAACTTATATTTTTGTAAATAATCATCCATTTCACTTAGATTATCAAATTTATTGGCATAGAGTTGGGCAAAATAATTTCAAATTATTACTTTAATTTCCTCCTCATTGGTGGGAGTTCACCTTTTCGTTTATGATACTAGCAATTTGGTTGAAAGCTGTCTTTTATATTAAGGAGTTTGCAGTCTATTGAGAGAAAACAACATAAATAGATAAGCAAATGCAAAATAAATAAACAGGAAATAGAAATAATTTGGAGAGGGAAGAAGCAAAAACTAAATGGAGAAGTCAGTTCATGTTGAGGATAGCTCTTGATTTGGGCCAACAAAGAGTAAGAGCTGCCTGGCATGAGGGATATGACCTATATAAAGTCAGGGAAGTAGGGTTCAGAACTTAATATACAGTAATCTGGGTGAAATATTTTGGTCTTCTCTTTGTACCAGAGAAGTCAGAATTTTTCTTTTTCTTTTATGGGTTTTTTTACAGTATCATAATATTAAATTTGGGTTGATATTATATAATGCTATGCATATATTTTATACATTTACATATATATATATATATATACATATTTCTAAATTTTTTCTATGTTGTCTGCTGTTCTTCATGTGTTACCTATGGTTTCCACAAAACTCCCCCTCCAAATTCCTACTTAATCTCTTATGCCAACTGCCCCTATATCAAAAATATGATAGGGAAAGTCAAGATGTAGAAGAAATAATTGTAATTGGCTGGAACTTAGAATATGGGAGGGATAATAATGTGAAATAATCCTGAAAAGACAGTTTTGAATCAGATTTTCTTTTTTATTTTTTTTGCAAGGCAATGGGGTTAAGTGACTTGCCCAAGGTCACACAACTAGGTAATTATTAAGTGTCTGAGGTCAGATTTGAACTCAGGTCCTTCAGATTCCAAAGTCAGTGCTCTATTCACTGTGCTACCTAGCTGCCCTAGAGTCAGATTTTCAACAAGTTTGAGCGCCTAACAAAAAAATTTAAATTTTTATCCTATAGAAATAGGGAGCTACTGAGGTTTTATAAGCAAGAAGTGATATCATCAAGAGTTCTACTTTTGAGTCTCATTTTGATTAACTTTAAATGCAGATCAAAGCTTCCTATCTTCAATTTTTAAAAGTTGTCTTAGGTATTTTTCTCTATTTTTTTCAATTTCGATTGGATTCTTCTTTCACAATGTGATTGAAATGGATCTATATTTATCGTGATTACATATATAGATATATACATATATCTATATATGTATATATATATAGATATATACATATATCTATATATGTATATATATATATATATATACATATATATATATACATATGACCTACATTAGATTGTTTTCTGTTAGGGGGAGGGAGAAAAATATAAAAAAACTAAAAATCTTGCAAAAAAAAGATTGTTGAGAACTACCATTGCCTGTAGTTGGAAAAATAAATAAATAAAGCATTATTTCCTGAAAAACAATAATTTTGGCATCTGAGAAGTAAAAAGACTGGAAGCAGGGAAACAAATTGGAGGGCTTTTGCAATGGAACACCATAAGACAACTAAAATGCTATGACAAAGCAACACCAAAAAAACTGCAAAAATATCTCAAATGTCAATCTTCAGGATTCATTGCAACCTGGATTAGCCCTCTTATCCTCACATATCCTTTCAGCTAGTGTATGTGAGAGAAGAATAAGGAAAGGTAAAGGAAAAGCTTAGAACCCACTTTCTCACTGTGGGTATGTATGCTGTGAGTAAAAAGAAACAAGAAAATTTGAGAGATTGCAGAGGCAATCATCAAAAAGATTTAGAAAAGTGTGGAAGAGGGAGATTGGAGAGTTAGGATGACTCCTAGTTTTCTCTCTTATGATTATTTCCTGTTTATCTTGTATATTGCTTGCTTAGCATATATTTATTTGCATACTGTCTACTCCATTGTATATTCTATGAGGGTAGGCATTGTCTTTTGTCTCTTTTTGTGTGTATCCCTGGCACATAGGTACTTAACAAATTTATTGAATTATGGAATTGAATTGAATTGTGAACTGGAAAGAAATAGGAAAGTTTGTATGAGGGGAGTATTTTTGGGAAAAAAATAGCAAGTGCTATTTTGGACATTACAAATTTTAGACATTAATAGACATCCAACTAGAGACAGTCAGTGATATGGGACTAGGCCTCAGGAAAGAGATAAGGATTGTGTATTTACATCTGAGATTAATCTAGATAGATAGCTGAATCCATAGGAATTGATTATATAGTCAATGGAGAAAGTAGGGAGAGAGAAAGAGAGGAGGGCTTAGATAGAGTGTTAATGTTATGTTAGTTCATAGATTAGGCAGGATGAAGCCTAAGGAGTAGCCAAACAGGAGAACCAGAAAGCAATATTGAACTGAAAAAATCCTGAAGGAGAGAATATTCAGGATGAGGGAGAGTCAAAAGTATCTACCACAATGGAGAAATCAAGAAGGATGAAAAACAATTCAGGAATTAAGAAAGAATTAATTAAGGAATTAATGAGTAACCTTAAAGGTACTTGGGAGCAGGTGGAGATGAGCTACCAGGAGGTGATCAGGTGTGCTTTCAAGCTCTCCTGAACTAGATCCTGTTCATGGTCATAGCTCATAGGCTGGCTGCTCCTTGGTCCTTGCTTGTGTCCTCTTGATTCTCTCTCCTGAATTATCTCAGAGCGGGCAGACTACCTCCTTAAGAGTAGAAAAAAAGCTAGTGGACAGAACAAGACTCAGTAATTTTGATTTGGTGACATGAGGAGAGAGCTGTCTACTGCCCTTTTTGTAAGCCACAGTTGAGGTTTCCCAGCTGGGTTAGTGCCATACTTGTTAATACTTTAGAACTTGGAGTCCTGGAGACCACTGTGAAAGAATCTGGGGGCCATCTATGTGGACCAGGACCTGGCTTAGCCTAACAAAGTGAAATTTTTCACATAAAGACTGTTCTATTGACAACCATCTCATATAAAGAAGTAAACTAAGGGCAAAAAAAGGGTGTAAACATTTTAATTGTTCTGCATGGTTTTCTTTTAAAGATTGGTATAAGAATTTTGACTTTTTATATTTGAGATAAAATATCAGAATAAAAATTAAATTTATAAAAAAAGGGTACTGGGGAGCTATTATCATCTAGCACTAATGGAAAACACATCCCTGTGTCTGTCACAACAAACTTGAATGTTGGCTTTTTTTTTTTTGTTTTTTGTTTTGTTTTTTGCAAGGCAAATGGGGTTAAGTGGCTTGCCCAAGGCCACACAGCTAGGTAATTACTAAGTGTCTGAGACGGGATTTGAACCCAGGTACTCATGACTTCAAGGCCGGTGCTTTATCCACTTCGCCACCTAGCCGCCCAAATGTTGCTTTTATAGGTATGAGGTCTCATGGTAAACAGTTCTCTATCATCTACATAGGGCACAGTCTTATGTCCCTATATATGCACGTGTTTCACACCCAGAGAGGTTACTTGAGTCCTATGATCCTGGTGGAAAAGAACAAAATCTGGAATTCCCTACCTAGAATCCCAGAGCCGTGAGAGAATTGAGAACGGGGTTAGCAAGTCCCCCTAGCTTCATAGTTGGTCATTGTTGGCTCCAGATGACTCATGTCAACTTAGGGACCCAGGAACAGGTGTTGTTTTGGTCAGAATATAGGCTGCCCCACATAAAGGTTATATCCTCAAAAAAGAAATTTCTCTAAAGAGGAAAAAAAGCATGGTAACAGAAAAAATAATTACAAAGAGTTGTTAAACAATTCATCAGTTTTTCATTTTTAATGTTAAGATAAAGATACTTTATTCATTTTTATCAAGATAGCTCTTCTTCTTCATCACTTCTGTCACCAGTATGCTTTCCATCATCTCCTTATAACATGTCATGTCCACTACCTTCCGTTATATTTGAAGGATAGCATTTTTTTAAAAGCCACAGATGACAGATAGGTTATATTCTTTCCTACACAGATATCAAATGACTGAAGAGTACTGAATCCTAATTGCATGGTTATATACTTCATCTTTATTTAGAACAAGCTAGATTTTGCAGAAAAAAGTTACAAACTGTATTCAAACAAATATGGTAATTGCAGAGAGAGAGAGTAGCTGATCTATTTCCTCTCCTAAGGCAGACTTTGAATTAAGTAGTAAAGAGGATGGAATGTAGCGATTTCTGTTGCATTTTTATCCACCTAGGAACCTGTCAGTTTTGGAGAGCTAAATAATTTCCTTTCTCTACATCAAAAGATCTGGTGAGCTTTCAAGAGCTGCTGAAATGGTAAGATGCAAGCAGTTCATTATTTGAGGCCACAGAAACCAATTCACACCCCTCTTTTCTGTGACCCTTTCCCCACCTCCCTGCCTGACTACAGAGACAAACCATAACTATTCAAATGTCATTCAGTTCTACAGGGGGCCAAACACCTCTTTGAAACTATGTTTTTATGGTATCAAAAAGTTTTCTTCAATATAGCAGAAAACATTTTCTTCTCCCCCTGACCCCTGCCAGGTTCTGAAAAGAGGTATCATATCTTGGCATTGTTCCATTTCATCTGAGCAGGCAGCTATCTATTAACATGGAATTCCATGCCCCACATCCGGGGCTATATGTAGGGACAGGAGTAGAAGGGATTATAGATTGTTGCAGAACATGCACAATAGCTAATTGGAAACCAGATGATTGAACTCTTTCATGAAGTGATGTCAAAACATTTTTCAATAATACAGTTATATGTTTGTTCTGATGTATGTATTAAATTGAAAAACTGTGAAATTACATGTTCCCATGGGAAGTGATACTTTGATATCCAGTCTATCCTGTAACCCATGCTGTCCATCACTAGATAGGACTGTTAGGACTGTTGCTTGCCTCTGAAATATACAAAGGATCCCAAAAATCTTAGGGCAGTTTTTACATTTAATAGCTTAAAATTACCCAAAGATTTTTGGGACGCTTTTTATTAAAGTTTTTAGATGTCAGTGAATAATTGCCATAATTCTCAAATGTACTTGCATTTTGGGACACCTTTTACTAAAGTTTCTGAATGCCAGTGAATAATTGTCATAATTCTCAAATGTACTTGCTTAATCTTTTCCCCAAATTTGCTTTAGTAGCCAAGAAAGATAAAAAAAAAAGTATTAGGAAGGCATCTCTAATTAGCAACTTTAGGAGAGAGGATTCTATGATATGAGCATCATGGCTATTTTGAAATGTTTTGTATGGCAAGGTGCAATTTGCAAACCTATAATGGAGTGAATGCTTGAGATCAAATATTCAGAGCTCATCTACTTATGTGTATTTATTAAGTTCTCTCTAGACATAGCAGATGTCTTCTGACCCACAAAAAAAGCTCTTCAGTAGAGAATGAGTATTTTTGTATGCCAAAAGTTCTATTTTTACTTGAGTATAAATATTTGCAAAATATAGATCAAGTTGAGAAGTCAGAAAAAGACAACTTCAACATTCAGCAGAGCTTGTAATTTATTGTACTTTTATATATGTGGCATGCATTGCAAAACAGATTCATGTGAAAATCAGTTTGTTACTTTGGGTTTTTGAAAAAGCTTTTGTACTAGAGTGTGCTTGCTTGTGTGTGTGTGTTTGTGTGTGTGATACTAAGAATGATATATCCTTTTAAAAATCAGATATCAAATGAAAGACTGAATTCATTGTTCTTCATCTTAAAAGATAACTTCTGCTGCAATCGTTGCTAATAATAATGAGAATAATGGAAATAATGACAAGCATTATTGCTTCTGCAAGAAGTCTTTACTAGGCCCACCATCTATTAGAGGCTTCCTTTATGTATGTCTCTTGTGTCCCTATATATGCACGTGTTATATTCCTTATTAAAATAAAAGTTACCTGAGGGTGGAGACTATATTCCCTAAGTGACTGACTGGTCTTTAGAACATACTTTTGCTCTTGTCTCAATATATTTTTCCACTTCATGGGATTCTTTTCCTATATTTTTTTTCTAGAAAGTCCTTTTGGGGAAAGGGGCCCAGATCAGTCATCCCTTACTCTCCAGACTCAGCCACCCAGAGTGGGTCCTCTTTTCAGCGACCTCCCTTTCAGTTTCTCTTTTAGATGCTAATTGTGATGTAAGCTCCCTGAGGGCAAGGACTAGCTCTGGGTGCTTGTATTCCTATCTGGGAACTTAACATAGTGTCTGGCATGTTGCATGTACTTAATCAATACTTGTTTAACTTCAAGGATCAAATTATATCTCTTAAATTCTAGACTCTATCAAGAAGTTCATGTTCGTCCTACATATAACCTTTATGAATTCATATAATTCGTCATAATCTGTAAGAATATGGTTCTGTTCATTTCACTCTTCACTCATGCAAGTATATGTATGTTTTTCTGAGTTCACTGAGCTCATCATTTTTGGTAGCACAATAGGATTCCATGATAACCATATATCACAACTTGTTCAGCCATTCCCCAATTGATGGGCATCCTTACAATTTCCAATTCTTTGCCATCACAAAGAGAGCTGTTATAAATATTTTAGAACATACAAGTTCTTTTCCTTTTTCCTTAATCACTTTTGGAGATAGAATTAAAAGACTTAATGACTTAGATAATTTCTGTGTCAAAGGGTATAGGTAGTTGAATAACTTTTTTGGGGCATAATTCCAGATTGAGCTCCAAAATGGTTGGATAAGTTCACAATCCCAACAACAGTGAATTAATGTCCCAATTTTTCCACATCCCCTCCAACATTTGTTGCTTTCCCATCTGTCATTTTAGCCAATCTGAAAGATGTAAAATGATATTTCATATTGTTTTGATTTGCATTTCTCTAATCAATAATGATTTAGAACATTTTTCAAATGAATATAAACTGTTTTGATTTATCCAAAAACTGCCTTTTCATATTCATTGACCATTTGTCCATTAAAGAAGGATTGGTCTCATTTCAATGGATAATAGCTTCATCTGGCTTGGTACAAGAAATATCCTTTGATATATCTTGAATTTACTAGTTTGTGGGTAAGACACACTTTCCCCCTTTTTTTTCCTTTAGCTAGTATAATCATTCAGGAGGGAGATTTGATGGATAAACAAAATGCCTCTCTTTATGAGGTGAGATGCATTCTCTGGATTGAGTCAAGAAAGGATAGGTGCAATTCAATTGATTGAGCAAGCTTATTCACCATTCTCAGGACTAAATAACTGGACCTTAGTTGAATTTCAGTTTAATAGTTAGAAGTAATTGTGAAAGAGACCCCTGAACTTGTACTAGAGTGGCAAGGGAGAGAACATGAAACATTTTGTGAAACTGTTGAACAGTTATTTTACCTTCAACTTAGTAAGAAAAATAACTTAAATATGAAAATGTAGAACTTAGAAGACATACCTAAAACAAAGAAATACCTGGGATGTCAGGGAGTTGTATAACTACCTTAAGGTGTATCTTCTAGAATGCCAGGGCATGACTTGAAGCAGATCCCCCTACTTCTATTACCTTCTCAACTTATGTAGTTCTTTTACATGTCATTTCATAAATTCTCCATAGAGGATGCATCCAATTGGTTGAAAACTATTGGTTTACTATTTAATGGATTTAATGGATAACATATATAAAGTACTGCCCTTGAAACCTGGATTAGACCAACATCTCACACTATACAAAGGTAGGATCAAAACAGATACAGGATTTAGACATAAAAGACAATATAATAAACAAACAAGGAGATCAAGGAATAGTTTACTTGTCAGATCTCTGGAAAGGGAAGCCATTTATGATGAAGGAAAAGATGGAAAACACCACTAAAAACAAACTAGATAATTTTGATTACATTAAAAAGTTTTTGCACAGACAAAAAACCACTGTAGCCAAGATCAAAAGAAATGTAGTAAATTGGGAAACACTTTTTCCAACTAATATTTCTGACAAAGGACTCATTTCTAAAATGTATAGAGAACTGAGTCAAATTTATAAAAAAACCAAGTCATTCCCCAATTGACAAATGGTCAAAGGATATGCAAAGGCAATTTACAGATGAGGAAATCAAAGCTATCCATGGTCATATGAAAAATTGCTCTAAATCTTTACTAATTAGAAAAAATGCAAATTAAAACATCTCTGAGGTACCACCTCACACCTCTCAGACTGGCCAATATGACCAGAGAGGACAATGATCAATGTTGGAAGGGATGTGGGAAATCTGGGACACTAACGCCTTGTTTTTGGAGCTGTGAATTTATCCAGCCTTTCTGGAGAGCAGTTTGGAATTATGTTCAAAAGGCAATAAAAATGTGCATACCCTTTGATCCAGCAATACCACTACTGAGTTTATACCTTGAAGAGATCATGAAAAAGGGTAAAAATATCACTTATAGAAAAATATTCCTATCAGCTCTGTTTGTGGTGGCAAAGAACTGGAAATTGAGTGAATGTCCATAAATTGGGGAATGGCAGAACAAATTGTGGTATATTTACATTATGAAACACTATTGTTCTATTAGAAACCCAGAGGGATGGGAATTCAGAGAAGCCTGTAAGACTTTCATGAACTGATGCTGAGCGAGATGAACAGAACCAGAAGAACACTATACACCCTAACAGCAACATGGGGGTGTTGATCAACCCTGATGGACTTGCTCATGCCTTCAGTGCAACAACCAGGGACAATTTTGAGCTATCTGCAATGGAGAATACCATCTGTATTCAGAGAAAGAATTATGGACTTTGAACAAAGACCAGAGACTATTACTGTCAAATTAGAAAAAAAGAAGTGTTATATTATTATGTAATTTTACTATCTCATACTTTATTTTTCTCCCTTAAGGATATTTTTCTGTCATCACATTCAGCTGAGATCAATGTATAACATGGAACCAATGTAAACACTAACAGAATGCCTTCTGTGGGGGGTGGGGAGGGAGGGAAGCAAGAATGGGGGAAAAACTGTAAAACTCAAAATAAATAAAATCTTAAAAAAAAAGACTTTCATGAACTGATGCTGAGCAAGATGAACAGAACCAGAAGAATATTATACACCCTAACAACAACATGGGGGTGAAGATCAATCTTTTTTTAAAATAAATTTATTCATTTATTTTGAATTTTACATTTATCCCCCTAATCCTGCTTCCCTCCCCCCCCACAGAAGACAGTCTGTTAGTCTTTACATTGTTTCCATGGTATACAGTGATCTCAGTTGAATATGATGAGAGAGAAATCATATCCTTAAGGAAAAAAATAAAGTATAAGAGATGGCAAAATTACATAATAAGATAACTTTTTTTTTTTTTAAATATAGAGGTAATAGTCTTTGGTCTTTGTTTAAACTCCACAAATCTTTTTCTGGGTACAGATGGTATTCTCCATCGCAGATACCTCAGAATTGTGCCTGATTGTTGCACTGATGGAATGATCAAGTCCATCAAGGTTGATCATCACCCCATGTTGCCGTTAGGGTTTACAATGTTCTTTTGGTTCTGCTCATCTTGTTCAGCAGCAGTTGTTGATGATCAGTCTTAATGGACTTTCTCATTCCATCAGTACAACAATCAGGTACAAGCTTAGGGTATCTGCGATGCAGAATACCATCTATATCCAGAGAAAGAATTGTGGAGTTTAAACAAAGACCAAAGACTATTACCTTTAATTTTTTTAAAAAAAGTTATCTTACTATGTAATTTTGCTCTCTCTTATAATTTTATTATTTCCTTAAGGATATGATTTCTCTCTCAACACATTCCATTTTGATCAATGTATAGCATGGAAACAATATAAAGACTAACAGACTGCCTTCTGTGGGGGATAAGGGGGAGGAAATGAGATTGGGGGGAAATTGTAAAATTCAGAAAACAATAAAAAAATAAAAAAGTTATTGCCTTTTTGTGTGTAAACAGTTTGCTGAAAGAGGAAGAATGGACTTTTGGGGAAGAAAATGAGTTATTATATGATGAACAAAGAGGGTTAAATCAACATGGAAAAATAATGTAAATTATTGCCCCATTCATATGTCAATAATTTGACTGCTGAAAGGAGCAGAAAAATAACTTTAAAAAAATCTTATTTAAGTTTTTCCAACTATATGCAAAGATAATTTTCAGTGTTTATTTTTTTGGTAAGATTTTTAAATTTCACATTTTTCTACCTCCCTATCTTCCCTTTCCCTTTCCCTTGACAGCAAATATATTAAAACATTTCCATATTAGTCTTGTTGTGAAAGAAGAATCACAATTGTGGGGGTCCAGCCTCTGCGGGGTCCTTGGAACCTGACAGGAGGGATAGAGTCAGCGAAATGAGTTGAGTCAACAAGGGGGTAAAGGCAGGAGCAGGTTGACTGACTGTCAGCTGCTTGGATTTATTTTTATAGTCTCAGAATCATATGAAAAAAGCAAACTAAAATCATTTCCTTGGTTACAAAAGTGTACAATTTTCATCATTAATCATATAGTTCATATGGTTACAAGTTTGATCATGTAGTGGTTATAAGTGTGATTATCAATCATGTAGTTAATTTTCTTGTCCCTGCTTGGACCGTGATGACCTCAACTTGCCTGTTGCCTAGTTTGTTGCTGCATAGTAAAGTTATTAATTAAACAGAACTTTCCTGATAATAATCTTTGATATAATTTGTTTAATGGAATGCTTTTATATTTTTGTGCCGCATATGTAATGTTTTTCGATATGCTCCCTTGACAACCTATAGTGAGGGTAGTTATGTTTGTCCACCCATCTCTTGACTCCTTCAATAACCAATTTTCCTTTCAGCCCTTGTTGGTAGACACCATGGTTTCTATGACTTTTTATTCTTTCCCAATAAACTAAGGCTGTTAGAGTTCACATATTGGTCACCTATACTAACTATTTTGTCACCATCTTTATCATATATTCCTGTGTATGATAAAGGGGGCAAAACTGTTAATTTACCTGGAATTCTATCTGACCCATCTTGTATCTGTTTTCCCTGTATATATTCTGACGTCTCCCTGGAACTCCCAGTGCTGTATTTTCCAAAGATTTCATAATGTTGAAGCCTTTTGTATGTCTCATGGAGAGTCAGTCCTGTTAAATTTGGACAGAGTTCATAATCTGTTTTATTCAAGGAATTTCTCTGAAATCCTTCCTTTATAGTCATTCCACTATTAGGATGAGTAAGTTTTGCAATCAATAATAGACCTATAAATATGGGTATACATGGAATCCCTATATATATTGAAGAAGGAAATGTTGTTCCATCAGGCGGTGTGACTGCCCTGAGTCTTCTTGCCGCGACTGTGTCAAACAGCTTAGAGACCCTGGCTCCCAACACACAAGTAAAGGGGAAAAACATGAGAGGGAGAAAAAAGCAGCCAAAAAAACAAATTTAAAAAATTGAAGCTAGTATGCTTTTGTCTGCATTCAGCCTCCATAATTCTTTCTCTGGATGGGGATAGTAAAAAAAAAAAACCAAAACAAAACAAGTACGAAAGTAGAGAACTTAGAAGACATGCCTAAAAACAAAGAAATGCCTGGGACATCAGGGAGTTGTAAATCTCAGATAACTTTTTGCATATGACTGTTTTTAGAGCTCATATAGTGGCAAAACTATTTTTGAAGACTAAGGACTAGTCTCATAAACTATTGAGAGGTGGATTTTTAACATTAAATCATTACAGATAGATATAATTTTTTTTAGGTTTTTTTGCAAGGCAAATGGGGTTAAGTGGCTTGCCCAAGGCCACACAGCTAGGTAATTATTAAGTGTCTGAGACCAGATTTGAACCCAGGTACTCCTGACTCCAGGGCCAGTGCTTATCCACTGTACCACCTAGCCACCCCCAGATAGATATAATTTTTTACCAAAGGAGATGACTTTAAAGAAGATATATTACTACTGACTTTATTGCTGTGATAATGGTAAAGATCATGGGACTTTCCAGAGTTTTTTGAGAGGAGAGACCATCTCTGCTTTTCTTTTTTTTGGGGGGGGTTGCAAGGCAGTGGGGTTAAGTTACTTGCCCAGGGTCACACAGCTAGGTGTCTGGGGCTGCATTTGAACTCAGGACCTCTTGACTCCAGGGCTGGTGCTCTACTGCTCCACCTAGCTGCCCCTCTGCTTTTCTGTTATTATCCTCAGTGCTTAGCATAATATCTTGAACATAAGTACTTAACAGATACCTTTTCATTCATTCACTTATTTCATTTGAGAAAAAGATGAATTGTTTATCACCAGCAGACTGATTTCAGATATTAGAAGCAGAAAGGAGCCCAGCAGGAGGCTATGTAGGAACCTAAATGTTGGGAAGGCAGCAAGAGGTAAGTAAGACCATGCCATCCGTCAACTGACTGGGAGACTTTAGCTGCTGTATGAACATCACTTTGCTCATTGAAAAGATCAGGAGATAGATCACTGCAAGAGTTCTGAGTTAACTTATTGATTTTTGTCATTTATAGTTTGAGCGAAGTGAAATTTAGGAGAGGTACCTGGATGTCTTTGTGGTGGTCCTCTGGCTGAGTGAAAAGCAGGGAGGGGAAAAAAAATTCTCCAATCTGCTTTGCTATAGAAGGGACTTTAGAGCTGATTGGATAAACCAGTATCCTGCTGAGTGAGAGATGGCTAATTTTCTCTGTGATCCAGAGAACCTAAGGAATTTTTAAAGTTCTTGGCTTTAGGGACCTGCTTCTATCATTATGATATTTGAACTATTCTTTAACTTTAAGGTGATTTTGACCTAAAAGATCTTGTTACTGCTTCATCAGTTTGACATCAGAAGAGGAGTGGATTTGTCCAGCAGGAGGGTAGGAGAACCAGCAAACTAACAATTAACAGAGAAGCAGCTTCATGAAGTGCAGATTGTATATAAAGAGAGAAAAATGATGGAAGCTTGCAGTCCATAGTGGAACTGTCATGAGCACATGGACCATTCTTATTCATATGTCTCTGTTAAAATTTTCCAAGTATGTGCTCACTCTGCCTCATACTGTGTGTGTGATGCAGGTTTATATATTAATTGATAATTTATGTATCAATTATTGATTAATTTTACCTAATCATTAAGGGTTTAATGTTAATGATGCAATTTTAATTAACTAATTATGGATGAATGGAAAATACATGGATAGGTACTTAGGAACTATAGTTTCAAGTAAGGGAAGTGTATTCTCCTAAAACAGAGTAACCCAGATCTTCTGGTTTGAGGGAAGATTAGTGTGAATGAGGCAACCCTGAGAGCAAATAGGGGTCTTATATAAGTTTTATACATAAATTTCATAACTTTAAGTACTTAACGAATACTGACCCAGACACTGGGATTTTTGTTCTTCAATCTAAATAAAACCTTTTCAAAGGTTTTATTGTATATTGAACCACTATTTTCATTACTGTACTAGATAGAAAATGGTGATTATATTAACTTGGAATTATTACAGAGATTACAGGGTCTTAGGTCTCTATAACCTTAAAGTTTTCTGTTTAAGCTTGCAGACATGCAGGACTTACAACATTTTATTATGGCCCTGTCCAGACTGAAATATAAATTTTATTATGATGTCCTAAATCAATTATGGACAGCTTGCAGGCTCCACTGATATACTCAAAATGTTCAGAGAATTTGAGGAATGACTAGCCCATTGACTAGACCTTTGTGGTGAATATTGGGAGGAGAGTAATGAGTCACATGGGTTGGCAGGAATGTATAGTGATCTGCTTTGCTAAAAGGAATGTCCATCCTTATGATATCAGAGATGAATTCAACTGTTAAATCTTTTAGCAAAAGTACTTCCTGGCAATCCTTTCCCCCCCTTTTCTTATTAAACATGAATATTTTAATCTGAAAATTTTAAATGAAATTATGAACCTTTCCTTATTTTAACAACCAACAAATAGTTTTTAAGTACCTCCCCACCAACTGAACTAATACTTAGCTAATACTAAGCTAAGTACCTGTGATACAATAAAAACAACAACAAAAGAAATACTGCCTGCCCTCATAGAGCTTACGGTCTCTCAGAGAAGAAGATAGGCACATATAAAAGTAAATGAAAAATATACAAAAAAAATCATAAATTCAAGATTAGTTTTGGAAGTCACTGGAAGCTGAGGGAAGGATCAGCAAAGGTCTCTTCTAGCAGATGACATGAACTGAACTTTGAAGGAAATTAAGGATTTTGAGATTATTATTATTTTTCCAAAGCACTGTCTTGTTTATTTCAAATTTTCTCTGTTTTCATAACTTGGCTTTATTAATCTGAATGTAGAACTTCATGGGATGATGCCTGCTGAAGATAATCCTTCATTTCTTGGTGACTTCTTCACACAGTTGAAGATCAGGATCAGACTAGGTATAATTAAAGAGCAAATGAAGTGCATTCTTAAAAACCAGTCATGCAATATCTTCAGGAGAAAATGATAAATGGGCATGGTTTTATTAGAATAAGAACAGCAAGGAGATCTGAATTAAATAAAAGGTTAACAGCATCACAAGATTTCCTATATATATAAAATAACAAAAGGTGGTTGCCATAAGACAGTAACTACTGGCAAACTGAGGAATGGACAGCTCAGATCAAGCACATACAAGTTAATGAGATACCAGAGGAGCAAGGAATTTAGAGCTTATTTCTGCACTGCACTAGATTGAAAGAATGACAGGATAACATCTTCCCATCTTGAGGCATTAAACTTCAGGTTGGCTGTATTTTCTTCTGACACACACACACACACACACACACACACACACACACCCCTAACAGAAAAGGATTTTTTTTTAATGAGAATCTGATCCAATAATAATAATGATGATGATGATGATGGTGATGATGATGATAGAATTGTGTGGTAGGAATTTGACTTTGTCCTCTGCCCCATTAATTAAAGACTAATCCCTACTGCAGAGGAAATCCTAATTTTTCCCTTCTAATCTGATAGCGTAAGACCCAAGATATATTTGCTTTTTTTTTTTTTTTTTTAGGTTTTTGCAAGGCAAATAGGGTTAAGTGGCTTGCCCAAGGCCACACAGCTAGGTAATTATTAAGTGTCTGAGACCAGATTTGAACCCAGGTACTCCTGACTCCAGGGCCAGTGCTTTATCCATTGCGCCACCTAGATGCCCCAATATATTTGCTTTTAAACTCACAAAAGAATTTCAAAAAAACCCTGTACTTTATTTGGTAACAAGTTAATACAAAAAAGTTGATTTATAAAACCCCAGGACCTTAGGACAGAAAAAAAAAAGTTAATTAGACTGACTATAAAAATGTGACCATACTAGCAGATCTTTTTCTTAGGTACAATTTAATTAAAAAAAGGAGAAATTTGGATGAAAAATGATTGAAAGTTATTTCAATCAATCTATTTACAATTCAGATTCAAAGAAGAAATACATTCTTGATGAGGTATTTAGAAGAAACTTGGAGAATGGGAAGAGCAGGGAGAGCAGAAGGATGGACAGAAAGAGTTTCAGGCTGCATGGACCAATCAAATACAAAGGAGATTGGGACACAAGCTATGGTGCTGAAATTCCTTGGATTGTACAGACTTTGAAGCAGTGATTCTTGAGGTTCATTTGCTTTGGGGTTCTCTCAAAGAAGCCTGCAGACTTTTCCTTTTGATTTCTTTGTCTTAAATGATTAATTTATCTTTTGACAGTGCTAACCACAGGCATTTGCTAGTCTGGGCGTATTTATTAGAAATTTAGTTGGCAGGAAACAATTGAGGGAGAGAAGAGAGATAGATAGATTAAACACAATTGTTTTGACAGAGCCTGTTATGACTGGGTGGGGTGGAGGAGGGAATAGAGTATTAAAAAAAAGAAAAAGAATGTTATATATTGTTGTTGGTTTTGTTCAGTCATGTCCCACACTTTGTGACCTTATTTGGGATTTTCCTGGCAAAGATACTGGAGTAATTTGCCATTTCCTTCTCCAACTCATTTTCCAGATGAGGAAACAGATGAGAAAACTGAGGCACACAGTTAAGTGATTTGCTCAGGGTCATCAGTCTACTGTCTGAGACCAGATTTGAACTCAGGAAAATGAGACTTTCTGACTCAGCCAATCTGGCATATCCACTACACCCCAATAGGATTTTATATATATATATGTATATATATATACATATATATATACTTTGATACAATTTCCCAAGGCAGAGAAGGATTTATACTGGAAATTCAGCTGCTAAATACCAAAATATGTTGCTGCTATTATTACTGATACTATTACTACCACCACTGGATGTGAGTGGTTGAACAATCTTGCTCACCATCCTACCCACACCATTGTTAACAGCAGCATAGTATTTTTCCTTAAAAAATAAGAAAGGGCTCTGCAGAGTACAGCCCCTCTTAGGAACCTCAAATTGATTTGAAATTACCTAGATATATTATCTCCTTAATGTATTTATAAGCGGCATTCCTTTCTTTTCGGATCCATAAATAGTTCTTAAATTGAAAAGAACAGTTAATTTAATGAGGAATAAAAGGCAAATATTCCAAACAACAGAAAGGCAGCGGGTTCTTAGGACAAAACTAAACTCTTTATGAATATTATTTTATTTGATCCTCAACAATTTGGGGTAGTAGGTGCTAATATTATTCTCATTTTTCCAATTGTGGAAATTGAGATGGATTGTAGTTAAGTGACTTGCCTAAGATAACATAGAGTAAATGAGAATCTGCAGATAGATTTCTGAATTCAGATTTAGCTGCTTAGCTAAATTGACAAGAAACTATTCCTTCCTCACCCCCAAAAATGATGGAGCAGCTAGGTGACTCATTGGATAAAGCACTGACTCTGAAGTCTAGAGGGCCTGAGTTCAAATCCAACCTCAGACATTTACTAGCTATTTGACCTTAGGCAAAGTTATTTAACTTTGATTGCTAAGAAAGAAAGAAAGAAAAAAGGAAAGAAAGAAAAAGTCGGTCAGGAAGATGGAAGAACAAGTCCTTATTCTGATACAAATTGGTTATGGAAACCTAGACAAATGACTTAGCTTCTCTGTGCTCTAGGTCACACTCCAAGACTGAATTGAAGGGAAGGTGCTGTCTCGCATTACTAGAGAAGAAATTTCCTTATTTTCTCTAGTAAATATCTTTACCACTACCTATTCCATCCTTAAGGAAAACAGTTTAAGGAGGAACTCTGTCCAGATTGTGACAATTGATAACTACAAATATATTTACTTTTCCTGTGAGGATATATGAATTTCCCAAGAATCTTGAAATATAAGAACTAGAATTTAATCACTTATCTTCTAATTCTTGACTACTCACTTAGGGTTCGTTCCACAAATACTGCAATTCCTTCCAAAAAATAGCATCTTCAATCCCTGGGTATCACTGGAAAATGAGACACTATTTTAGGTCTGATAGTTTTAGAGATGCAGCCTGCTCTGGCTATGCCAAAAAACCAAACCAAACCAAACCAAACCAAACCAAACCAAAAAAACAAACAAATAAAAAACTGCTCTTACCCACATGGTAGGGGAATACAGGATATCTTCTTCCAGAATTGGGTCCCTGTTGTCTCCCACATGGAAGCTTCCACCTATTACACAAGGATGCTTTTCCTGTCCCCTTAAAGGAAGTCTTAAAAAAAATGCTCCTCCTACCATATTCTACTTCTTGCAGGCAAGGTTCCAAATATTTTTTTGGGAACCTCCCTAAGCATTATTGAAGGAGGAGTTTGAGGCAAATAACAAAATGATAAGAGGATAAAATCAAATAAAAATATAGCAAAAAATGTAATTCATGTGTGGATGGGAGAAGTGGAATGAAGTTTGGGTCAGTTCAGAGTTCATCAAGTTTTTGATATGAAATAGTGACAAGAAGCAGCTTCAGGCAGGTCCACAACACTGATGATGATACCCCTATAATACCACAACTAGTCCCAATCATAAGTACAAATAATCTGTAGCAAGATAGCTACAAGCAATCTGTCTTAGGGCCTGATCTGATTTTGGAATTTACCTCACTATTGCCTAATCAGTATTCCTTGACCCACTTGCCCCTACCTGGGGAAGATGTTTGTTAGGAGTATGATGCAAAATTTCTACTTCAGCTCTCAAGGGGCTACTCAGTTTTTCCCCACCTTGTTGAGGTTGGATGAAGAATCCCCATTCCCTTTTTCAGGGACTCCACTTACATACAGCTGAAATTCTATCCACTATGAGTATGAAAAAAAAGTTATATCCTCCAGTCATTAAAATGCAAAGCATCTCCCAAGAAGCAATTGATCTCTCAGATCCTTTCTAGGAAGGAGCTGTCTGCAGTCTAAAGTCAATTAAAATGGACTTGAACTCTTTTCTGGGTTGTCTTTTTTGGAGGGGGCCAAAATCTTAAGACCAGGAGACAGCACAGAGAATGAAATAAGAAAGGTCTGAAGAGAATTAAATGCTTTCTTCAAAGTTGCAGTGATCCCTTAACTGGAATCTAATGGCCCTTTCTTAATCCTCATTCTTCTCAATTTCTTTGACACTGTCTACCATACTTTTCTCCTGGCTATTTTCTCCTTTCTGGTCAAGGACTCATCAGGGCTTAGGCTTATATATATTGCTCAAAACAAAGAATCAATATGAAACTGATGAGAGATTGCCCTTCAATCAAATGAAGGTATTTTCAAAATTATCCAATAAGGATTGAAGAATGAGGAGCAGAGTAAATTAAGAGACTTAACAGAATTAATGCAGGTTAATTCTCAATATTTGTTGGTTTTGGCACTTATATCCTGGGGGCCTAGGAATGTGCAGTTAATTTGGGTTTCACTAGTCCATAGGTTTATCTTCCATCTCTTATCTCTCATAAAGGTCACCATCTAATTTACATGTAAGACCTCCATCATTGTCATCTTTTTTTTTTTGCAAGGCAATAGGGTTAAGTGATTTGCCCAAGGTCACACAGGCAATTATTAAGTGTCTGAGGTAACATTTGAACTCAGATCCTCCTGACTCCAGGGCCAGTGCTCTATTCACTGTACCACTTAGCTGCCCCCATCATTGTCATCTTGTGAGTTAAGAAAGGAGGAAGAGATTTAGTTAGCCTAGTCCAAAAAAATAAAATCAATCCCAGAGAGGAAGAACCACAGGGCTTGCAAAACAGAAACAAAGCTATTTACATTACTTTTAGTCAATCTGGACCTAAACAATGACTTTAAAAAGGTCAAGGTCTCTCACTGTATCCAGGGCCCTCTCTAGTTGGCCTGATCCGTATCTGGCCACTAAACTCAGATGGCTTCCTAGAAGAATGGGAGATTGGTGACTTTGCACGGTCCTCCCTTGGTTAAATGCAATTCACTTGCATGTCACCCTGATGTCATGATCCTTTTCTGGAAGGAAGACAAACACCAATCTGGTGAGTGGGGATATCTACCCCAAGCATGTGAAAACTTTCCCTGAGGAAATGGGCAAGTGAGAACAAAATGACCCTGGGTGGCTGAAGACACCAAGGTTATGCAATGGTCCATTGTCAGTCATCTTGATTTTTATTTTGCCACTGAACTTTGATGACTCTGGAAGAGTGAGACTGAAAACTTTGTGTAACTCTGCCTCATTTAAATCCAATTCATTAGCAAGTCAAAACATCACCTGTGAAGTCTTTGGTCCTCTTCAAAAATGAAGAGCAAAACAACAATCAGCAACAATAGCCATCTGGCCCAGTAATGGATATCAGTGCCATCAGGATGTAGAACCTTTTTCAAGTCTCTGTTCACTACTAATATGTGACAATATGAAAGAGAATTCAAGTCATTCTGAGAAAGGGTTATGAGGTGTCTTAAGCTCCTTTCCAAGAAGAGGTAAACTACTCCTGACTAGTCTCAGCCAAAGGAACAGACAAAACATCACTGAGATCAATAATTCCAAATCAAAGGTAATTCAGGTGGTATAGTGGATAGAGTGCTAGATTTGGAGTCAGGAAGACTTAAGAGTTTAGTCCTAGGCAGATCACTTAAATTCTCTGTGCCTCTGTAAAATGGGAGTGATAATAGTATCTATCTTCAGGATTGTTGTGAGAATTAAATAAAAAAATATATAAAGGGCTTTGTAAACCTTAAAGGTCTATATAAATACTAGTTATGATTTTTATTACCACTCACCTGGGACCTGAGCTACCTGGTTTATCATAAATGGCCACAGAAATTGACCCAGTGACTTTATTATTACTGCAAATTGCCAGGTACCATCTGCCTTCTTCCCTGACCCTATAGGGATTGTAAAGAAAATTTGTTTAGCAAAGTACTTGAAACACCTTCATCTCTTTTAGTAGGGAGGAATTAAATTTCACCCTATCCTTTGCTCTTTCCCCCAGGATCTGAAGCTATTTAATATTAATTACATGGAATCATTTAGAAAACTCTAATGGTTTTCATTTAGCTCTACACAAGATAACTTGCATGGGAGTGACTACTAATTCTCAATTACTCAGACTATATATTCCATGATATTCTCCCTGATCAGCTGCTGGGACTGTCCCAGTCTCTCTTTCAAACTCTCCCTTACCCTGAAGTTAATAACATTTTCCCCCAATTATATGTAAAGATAGTTTTCAACATTCATTTTTCTAAGATTTTGAGTACCAAATTTTTTCTCCCTTCCTCCTTTCCCTCCCCCTATGATATATACAATCATGGTAAACATATTTCCATATTAGTCATGTTGTAAAAGAAGAATCAGAACAAAAGGGAAAAAACCATGCTCTCTTAAACTTTAATGGTTGACTTTTGTAGTGGTCTGGTGGGTCATGGCTAAAACCTGATGCTAATTAAGTGGGGAATCCCTTCCAAAAATTTCATGCAGAGCAGCCTGGTAATATAAAGGGGTGTGGTGGTGGTATAATGGAAATGGTATGATGGAAAAAGTACACAAATTCAATCAGTTAACCTCATGTCTTTGGAAATATCCTCGCTTGCTTTCCTCCATTAATAAATTGGTTTCAAAAGGAATTCTTCCCTTCTAGGCTCAAATATAAACAATACCCTATTTTAGAAACTTAAAAAAAGTACATTCTCCATTGAGGATCTAGAAGTGTTTCAGCTGAATTTGCAAAACAGATCATCTGAAAGCTCTCCAAGATGATAGAATGCTGAAAGTGACAAAAAAATTCTCTTTGACTCAGACCACACCCAAATTAAGATAGTTTTATACAAATAAAATCAATGAAATTAAAATTAGAAGTGAAATAGCTAACTAGGAAAAAATTTAGCAAGATTTTCCAATAAAAGTCTTAAATATAAGATATTTAAGGAACTGATTTAAATATATGAGAACAGGAACCATTCCCCATAGTTAAATGATCAAAAGATGTGACTAGGAAATTTTTTCAAAGGAAGAAGACATAATAGCTATGTGAGAAAATGCTCCAAATGACTGATAATTATAGAAATGCAAATGCAAATAATTCTGAGGTTTCATCACATGCTATCAAATTAGCAAAAATGCTCCCCCCCAAAAAAGAGGAACAATGGCAGTTGTTGGAATTACTGTGGGAGGACAGGCATACTAATGTACACTTGGTATAGCTGTGAATTGGTCTAACTATTTGGGAAAGCAATTTGGAACTGCATAAAACATGCTATCACATGAGAGATACAGCATATTCATAGATAACGAAATATAATGCTGAAGAAGAAACATTAGAGAAGTATTTGACTAGTTTTTCCTGTAATATTGAGAAATTATTATTTGTACTTTTCTGGCATTTTCTGGGGCCATTTGACTTGCTCCTTTTGTTCTATCTAACTCCCTTCTCAAATGTAAATTCACTAAGACAATAGAAAGCAACCTTATCCACTTCCCCCTACCCCTCTTCCACCTGTTTGGCTCTTAGCCTTCCAAAGTGGATGCCTGACTCTGCTCATGTGCAGGTGGGTCACTCCTTGACTCTCTTCCCCTGAATCCTCTCTAACCAAGAGACAGTCTAGGCTTCCTATGAAGGTTTGGCCCACCCTCTTCTCCAGGTGATCCCAGACCAGTTATCTGTCTTGTGCCTGTTTCCTTCACCTTCCCTTTTCCCTTTCTTAGCTATATTTGATGTTCTCAACAGTCAAACTTACAGCTGCTTCTTCATTGCCTCAACTTACTATTTTCTTAAAAAATCACTTTCTTTACCTTGCTAGAGAACTCTGTGAATCAACCTCTGAACTTTTTGCAGTAATCTGAGAACCTTTGTAAGTTTTTTCTTACTCTCCTGAGTCAGAGGAGTCTCCTGTGATTTCTTCACCCCAAACAAATCCACATCAATCCATAAAACCTCCTCTTCCAAGTCCTGCTTCATAATGGCAAACAAATGTGGAGGCTGAAGGGTGGGCTTCACCTAAGCACCCAACAACAGTGGGATATATACAAAATAAGTACAAAATGATTGATGAAAAGGAAGCATAAAGAAATCAATAGGCTGGAAAAGAGTAGCTGTGACAAAAAGCAAAGGACTAGATCGCTTTCCATCAGAGAGTCAAATGACCAATTTCTCTTAGGAAGATTGATGTCATAACACCTCAGGAAGTTGACATTTCATATATTGTAAATGATTTTTTTGATGAAATCAATTTGAAAAAATCCTCACTATAAATTTTTAGGCAGGGATGAGTTTATCATAATGTGCTTAGTTCTGGGCTCCTGTTCAGATTTTTGCTTCCTTTTTATAGGGTTTTTTTTTTTTTTTTTTTTTTTTTTTTTTTAGTTTTTGCAAGGCAATGGGGTTAAGTGGCTTGCCCAAGGCCACACAGCTAGGTAATTACTAAGTGTCTGAGGTCAAATTTGAACTCAGGTTCTCTTGACTCCAGGGCCGGTGCCTTATCTACTGCGCCACCTAACCGCACCCCCCCCCCAGCTCAGATTTGAATTCGAAAAGATGAGTCTTTTTGATTCTTGGACTAGTACTCTATTCATTGTTTCACTTAACTCCCCCCCCCCCCACTTCTTTCTTTTTTTTTTTTGGCAAGGCAATGGGGACATTAAGTGACTAGCCCAAGGTCACACAGCTAGGTAATTACTAAGTGTCTGAGGTCAAATTTGAACTCAGGTTCTCTTGACTCCAGGGCCAGTGCTCTATCTTCTGCCCCACCTAGCTGCCCAATGCCTCCTTTATTTCAGTACTTGGTTTAAATGACTGATAAAAGGACCCTCACAAAGATTTTTAGTTCTGAATGGATAAGGTATATTTTTGACTATTTAATCATGACACTTATTTTTCATCTATGTTCTAAGTATGAAGAGGATTTTGTTGAAATGTGGCTAGTATATTTCCATCTTCTGATGTTAGTCAGTTATTCTTACAAATTAATTGGAAGATAGTTCATTTTTATATTATTTAAAATCTACTGAAATTCTGTATTTAGACGATTTAAAAAGAGCTTTCGAAATCTCTCTCTTTTTTCTTTTAGGTTTGTGCAAGGCAATGGAGTTAAGTGGCTTGCCCACGGCCACACAGCTAGGTAATTATTAAGTGTCTTGAGGCTGGATTTGAACTCAGGTACTCCTGACTCCAGGGCCAGTGCTCTATCCACTGCACCACCTAGCCAACCCCTTCATAGGAATTCTTAACCTGGGTCCAAGAACTTAGGTTTAAAAAATATATTTTGATCATTATATTTTAATATAGCTGGTTTCCTTTGTAATTCTATGAATTGTTTTATGTGCATTTTAAAGCATTCCAAAAAGGGGTTCATAGAATAAAAATGATTAAAACCTTCTACTATTTAGCTGTTTTGATTTTAATAGTTTTCTAAATTAATAACCTACCTCTTGGAACAGCTGGGAGGATAAATTAAAAAGTATATTGCCAGGCTTTTCTCTTGGGGAATGAAGAGCATGGAGAGAAGCCAAGTTTTAGGGGAATGAGAAGTATAATCAATGACCATAACAATGCTTAAACAAGACTCAGACTAGTAAAACACTTCTGCTAACAGTTTTCAATTCCTATAGGTTCAGAGGGTATGAAATCAATAAATTTGAGGCAGGTGATGGCATAATGGATAGAGTGATGGATCTTGGGTCAGGAAGATTTGAACTCAAATCTAGTCTCAGGCAAACATATTTAATTTCTTTCTCAGTTTCTTCAATTACAAAATGTGAATAATAAGAGTTGTGAGGATCAAATAAGATAATACTTTTAAAAATAAAACACTTAGAGATAGGGATGAGCAAGATGGTGGATTAGAGGCCACACCCCAGCTGAACACTTTCAACATTCCTCTCTAAGAACTTTAAAATAATTCCTCAAATCCAATTTTGGAGTGGCAGAGCCAAAAAAGATCAGGGGGATGTGGCCTGTAGGGGTCTACGGGAAATGTCTGTGACCCTGGGACTGAGGCCTTTCTGGAGATCATTTATGCAATGACAAACAGTGGTAACTTCAAGAACTCTCATCTCTAAAATGATAAGGGAGTTGGACAAATAGTCAGAAAGAGATTACTGGGGACCCCCGATGGCACCAAGTACAACTGATGCTGACTGGGAAATCTGGCATACTCATGGGCACTGCCCATTTGCAGTCCTGGATCAAAGGGAAACTTGGTCATAGATTTAGGGCCAGAAGGAATGTTAGTACTTGTGACTGTGGAAGAGCAGTGATCCTTTCTGGGTAAAGACCAGGATGCAGAATAGAAGTACACTGACCATACCTCTCCCTGGATGTCCCTTAGATATAGCAAAAACTTGCAGCTAGCTCTTGAAAAGGGCAGCGTGGGGGGGGTGGTGAGCCAAGATGGTGACAATAAAGGATGCAGTCTTAGGCGCTCTCTGATAAAACTCATAAGCTAAGGACTCTAACTAAACTTTCCAGAGACAGAACCCACAGAGGGACCCAATGAGGCAGTTCTCCTACTCAAGGTAACCTGGAAAAGAGCAGAAAGGCTCTGCTCCCCGGGGCCGGAGGGGTGGCCCGCCAGAGCAAAAGAACCTCAGCCTCCCGGAAGCAGCCCCAGGGAGCTGGGAGCCACGGCTCACAGCAGCGGGGGGTGGCTCCTGAGCTGCACCCTGGGGAGCACAAGGCACAAAGTGGGGGAACAGCGGGGGACCTCTGCCAGAGCAAGCACGTGGAGCACAGCCCCCAGGGCACACAAGCAACATGGTCTTTCTGCAGCCCTGATCCAGGAACAGAAGCAGGCGGAGCCATAAGCAGGAGCCCCCAGGGCATGAGTCCATTGAGCTGAGGGAGGGGAGTGAAGAGAGAGAGACTGCAGAGCTTTGTCCTCAGCCCCAGGAACAGGACTCTGGGGCTCTGACCACATTCAGATCCTGATTGCAGTCTAGGCCCCCCCCAAAGAGCAGCAGGGCCCCCCCACTTCAGCCCCATGGCAGAGCGGGGTGCATATGGTCATTCACAGAGCAGGAGGGAGGACAGAGCCTCACACACTGAGACCCTTGTGGGAGTGTCCCAAAAGATCAGGAAGCACCCCAAAACAGGCGCAGGCTGGGAAAAATGAGCAAGCAGAGAAAAAAGGGGAACACCATTGAGAAATATTTTGCAAATGAGCCCAAGAAGGATCAAAACACTCAGTCTGAAGATGAGGAAGCACAAGCTCCTACATTTAAAGACTCCAAGAAAAACAGAAATTGGGCTCAGGCTATGACAGAGATTAAAAAAGACTTTGAAAATCAAATGAGGGGGTTAGAAGAAAAACTGGGAAAAGAAATGAGAGAGATGCAGGAAAAACATGAAAATGAAGTCAGCAGCTTAGTCAAGGAAATCCAAAAAAATGCTGAAGAAAATAGCATGCTAAAAACCAGTTTAGGTCAAATGGATAAAACAGTTCAAAAAGTTATGGAGGAGAAGAATGCTTTAAAAAGCAGAATGGGCCAGATGGAAAAAGAGATAAGAAAACTCTCTGAGGAGAACAAATCCTTCAGACAAAGAATAGAATTCAGGGAGATTGATGAATTTGCCAGAAATCAGGAATCAATACTTCAAAACCAAAAAAATGAAAAACTAGAAGAAAATGTGAAATATCTCATGGAAAAAACAACTGATATGGAAAACAGACTTAGGAAAGATAATTTAAAAATTATTGGGATACCTGAAAGTCATGATCAGGAAAAGAGCCTTGACATCATTTTCAAAGAATTACTACAGGAAAATTGCCCTGATATTCTAGAAGCAGAGGGCAAAATAGAAATGGAGAGAATCCACTGATCCCCCCGAGAAAGAGATCCCAAAAAATCAACCCCTAGAAATATCATAGCCAAGTTCCAGAACTCCCAAGTCAAGGAGAAAATATTACAAGCAGCCAGAAGCACACAATTCAAATACCATGGAGCTGCAGTCAGGATCACACAGGACTTAGCAGCAACTACATTGGAAGCTCGTAGGGCTTGGAATACAATATACCGGAAGGCAAAAGAGCTTGGAATGCAACCGAGAATCAACTACCCAGCAAGGCTGAATGTCCTCTTCCAGGGAAAAAGATGGACTTTCAATGAAACAGGGGAATTTCAAATGTTCCTTTTGTAATGGCCAGAGCTGAACAGAAGGTTTGATCTTCAGATACAGGACTCGGGTGAAGCTTAGAGATTGGAGGAGAAGGGGAAAATATGAGGGACTTAATGATGATGAACTGCATGTATTCCTGTATAGAAAAATGACACTGATAATACTCATATAAACCTTCTCAGCTAATAGAGCAGGTAGAGGGAGGTTTTATAGTTGAAGCACAGGAGAAAGCTGAATTCGAAGATAAAATATGGTGTAAAAATGGAGTTAATAGAAAAAAAGGGAAATGTAATGGGAGAAAGAAAAAGGAGAGGGGTAATAGGCCAAGATATTTCATATAATAAGACTTTTCTTTATTATAATGAGCTATTGCAATGATATGGAAGGGGGGAAGGCAAGGGGGAATGAGGGAAACTTTGCTTTCATCAGAGGTGGCTAGGAGAGGAAACAGCAATATATACTCAGTGGGGTATAGGCATTCAGAGTAAGGACAGGGGGTGACAGGGGGGAAGGGGGGATGTGAGTGATGGAGGAGAGGATGGACCATGGGGGGAGAGTGTTCAGATATAACACATTTTCTTTTTTACTTCTTGCAAGGGGCTGGGATTGGATGTCCTGTCCAGGACCACAGGGCCAGGTGGATTCTGGGCCTAAGGGGTGGTATGGGGACTCGGGGCTTCTTGGCCCCAGGGCCAGGGATCTGTCTGCTGCGCCATTCAGCTACCCTACAGCAGAGTCAGAGTGAAAGGAGAGAGAAAATATAGTACATGGTAGTGGAGAAATACCAAAGGAGGGAGTTGCGATCAGCAATGGCAACGTTGGAAAAATATGGAAGTAAGTTTTGCCATGGACTAATCATAAAGAATGTGATTCATGCACAACAGAGTTATTGGTGTTAGAACAAAGACTGAAGCACATTTTTTAATATTATTATTATTTTTTGGGGGGGTGCAGGGCAAATGGGACTGGGTGGCCTGCCTGGGGCTGCATAGCAGGGTGATCCTTGGGTGCCTGAGACCGGATTGGGACCTGGGTGCTCCTGGCTCAAGGCCAATGTTCTGTCCACCACCCAGCCACCCCTACTATTATTACTATTTTATTTTATTTTGGGTCTTTTTTTTTCTTTTTTCTTTTTTTGTTTCTGCAGGGCAGTGGGGATTGGGTGGCTTGCATGTCACACGGCTGGGTAATTGTTGGGTGTATGGGGCTGGATGTGGGCTCTGGTGCTTGTGGTTCCAGGGCTGTTGCTCCGTTCATCGCGCCACCTGGCCATACCTACAATTATTACTATTATTTTTTTAATTTTAATTTTTTCTCTCCCCTTTATCGCTGAAGCAAGTCTATATTTATGGGGGGAGGGGGTATCTCATTTACTCTTAAACAAGAATATTTTACTAATGTAAAAATAACATTAATTGTACAAAATGAGAATAAATATTAAATTAAAAAGAAAAGAAAAGGGCAGCATGAAAAAGACTGAACCTGGGACAGTGCTTCCCATCCACGGGTAGGTAGAACCCAATTTCAACATAAAGTTCAAAGTCAAGAAACAGTGTGGAAAAATGATCAAACAGCAAAAAAAGAATCTGGCCATATAAAGCTACTATGGTGGCTGGGAAGAGCAAGCTACAAACTCAGAAGAAAATAATACTTCTAAAACACTTAAAACCAAACTCTCAAAGAAAAAGCTAATTGAACAGAAGTCCAGTAAGAATTCCTGGAAGAGTTAAAGAAAGAGATGAGAGGAAAAATTGAAAAAGAGATGAAAGTGATGCAAGTAAATTAAGAGAAGAGAATTAATAGCTTGGTAAAAGAGACACAAAAAATATCAAAGTGCATGACACTTTAAAAAACAGAATTGACCCAAAGGTAAAAGAGGCACAAAAATTCAGTGAAAAAACCTCCTTAAAAAAGCAGAATAGACCAAATGGAAAAAGAAGTTCCAAAAACTCTAAAGAAAATTATTAGAATTGAGTAAATGGAAGTTAATGACTCCATGAAATTGCAAGAAATAATAAAACAGTCAAAAGAATCAAAAAAATAGAAAAAATATGAAATATCTCATTGGAAAAACAACTGACCTGGAAAACTGAGAGAAAAGAAATAATTTAAGAATTATTAGACTATCTTAAAGTCATGCTTTAAAAAAGTGCCTAGGGGTGGCTAGGTGACATAGTGGATAAAGTACCGGCCTTGGAGTCAGGAGTACCTGGGTTCAAATCTGGTCTCAGACACTTAATAATTACCTAGCTGTGTGGCCTTGGGCACGCCACTTAACCCCATTTGCCTTGCAAAAAAAAGTGCCTAGACATCATATTTCAATAAATTATAAAGGAAAACTGTTTTAATATCTTAGATCCAGATGGTAAAATAGAAATGGAAAGAATCCACCAATCACCCCTGAAATGAAAATGAAAACTCAAAATGAAAACTCCCAGGAATATTAGATCCAAATTCCAGAGCTCCCAGATCAAGGCGAAAATATTGCAGTCAGAAAAGAAATAATTTAAATATTGGGACTCCAGTCAGAATTACACAAGATTAGGGGAAGTTAAGTAGCTCAGTGTATAGAGCACCAACCCTGGTGTCAGGAGGAACCTGAGTTCAGATATGATCTTTAATACTTATTATCTGTGTGACCCTGGGAAAAATCACATAATTCTAATTGCCTCCCCCCAAATAAAAAGAAACAAAAACCCCCACAAGATTTAGCAGCTTCCATATTAATAGAGTGAAGGTCTTGGAAAATGATATCACATAATACAAAGGATCTAGAAGTATAATCAAGAATAATCTACCCAGAAAATCCAATTTTCATCCTTTAGGGAAAAAATAAATATTTAATGAAATAAAGGATTATCAAGCATGAAAAGTCCCAACCTGAATAGAAAAATTTACATTCAGATACAGGACTCAAAAGAAGCATAAAAATACATAAAAAGAGAAATAAGGGACTCAATTGGGTTAAACATTATATTATGGGCAGCTGGGTGGTGCAGTGGATAGAGCACCAACCTTGAAGTCAGGAGGACCTGAGTTCAATCTGGACTGAGACACTTAATAATTACCTATCTGCATGACCTTGGGCAAGTTACCTAACCCCATTGTCTGGCAAAAAAAAATCAACTAAATTGTTTACATTCTTACATGGAAAATGATTTATGTAACTTCTAAGAACTTTAGTTAAAAAGTTCAAAAGAGTTTATATAGACAGGAATGAGTTGATTATGTTGGAATGAACTAAAAACAATGAAAGGATGTGTGAGAGAGAGGGAGAAAGGGAAAGGAAAAGGAAAAAGCAAAATGGATTAGAAATCAGAATCCAATAGTAGATTATTTACAGGAGATACACTTGAGACAAAAAAAAATATAGTTAAAATAAAGGACTGGAGCAGACTCAAATATACTTCGACTGAAGTAAAAAAAGTAGGGGGAGAAATCATGATCTCAGACAATGTAAAGCAAAGTTAGACCTAATTAAAAGAGATCAGAAAACTGCATTTTGCTAAAAGATACCAAAGATAATGAAATAATATCAAAGTTTTTTTTAAACAGCAAATTTCTCTGATAAAGGACTCATTTCTCAAATATATAAAGAACTGAGTTTATTTTACAAAAGTAAAAGACATTCCTCAGTTAATAAATGGCCAAAGAAATTTTACAGGCAGTTTTCAGAAGAAGAAACAAAAACTTTTTATAGTCATGTGAAAAAAATGTTCTAAATTTTTGATGAGAGAAATGCAAATTAGAGTAATTCTGACATACTTCCTCACACTTATCAGAGATGACAATTTCTCAAGAAGGTGATGGGAAATTAGTTCACTAATGAATTTCTGATGGAGTGGTGAACTGATCCAACAGTTCTAGAAAACAATTTGGAACAATGCCAAAAAGTCTATAAAACTGTGCATAACCTATGATTTAACACTTTCATTACTCTATCTGTATCCTAAGAGATCAAAGAAAAAGGAAAAGGACTTATATGTACAAAAATATTTATAGCAGCACTTTTTATGTTGGCAAAAATTTGGAAACCAAGGAGATGCTCATAAATTGGCAAATGACTGAAAAAGTGGCATATTATTGTGATGGAGTACTAGTGAGCATTAGATATGATGATGGGGGTGCTTTCAGAGAAAAACAAAACATGAAAGACCTTTATGAATTGTAATGATGATCAGCTATGAAAGACTTGACTACTGTGATTAATACACTGATACAAGTCAATTCCAAAGAATTCATGATTTAAAAAAAATTCCATCTACCTCTAGAGAGAACTGATTAACCCTGAGTGTCTCTTTTACCAATACAAAATGAAGTATAATTTTTCTTACTTTTTTGATTGAAATATGTTAATATGGAAATATATTTTTCATGATTTCACATGTACATAGAAATTGATAACATATTACTTGCCTTTTCAGTAGGGGTAGGAGGGAGGTATTTGTATCAAAATTTAAAGAGAAAAGAATGTTAAAAATAAATAAATTATAATTGTTGAATAGATCAAAAAAAGCACTTGGCACCTATGCTTATTCTGTTCCCTTGTGATTGTACCACTTTCATTTTAAAGGAAAATAAACCTTTTAGTCATAGGCTAAAGTATCCATGCCTGTTTAGTCTCTAGCTGTAAAACTGGCAAGAACCATAGCTTTTGTATATGTTTTCATGATAGGGAATAATAATAAGCCCCCCCCCCCCCCAAATGACCAAATTTCCTGCTTGGGAATATTACTCTGGGAGACAATGTTGTGGTGTGAGGGCCCTAGACTGAGTAACTGTGTGGCCTTGGACAAGCAATTCTCTGCACTTCTGTTCATTTATAAATGGAAGAAAATATAGACTGGATTACTTCTAAGGCCGCTTTTTACTCTGAATCTACTATTCTATTTTAAGATGCTGAAACAATTGCAAGCTGAAATTTCAACCTCTAGGAAAAATCATCAATAATAAGTTATCTGTGTAACTTATACACTCCCTTTCTCTTTTTCTCTTCTTTTCTTTTTATCCATTTCTTCTGTGTCTCCAAATTTAGCTTCCTACACCCAGGGTAGTTGTCTCAAGTATCTCAGCAGAAAATCTTAGAGCATTCTCCATCTTGCAAAACTTGCACTGAAGAAATAGAAATAGTAAATAGAATAGTAAAAATCTGCCTAATTTTTGCCAATTTGCCATCATAAAAAGAACTTATATTCCTTACATTCAGAACCTCGTATATGGCACATGATTTCTATTTATGTCTGAAGCAAAGCATTTAAGTAACCCTCCTTTCATACTAGATACCAATTTACTTGGACTTTACAACTAATAAGGGCCAAAGAGATCAGAAAGAGGGGTCAGAGAGAACCATAAAAATGGTTAAAGGGGTGGGAAATTAAACCAAATGAAGGGATGATTATTTCACTTTTATCTGGCTATTCCCTGATCATTTTTAGGCAGCCTGAACTTGGAGACAGGAAGAGCTGTATTCAATTATAATCTTGCTTGCTTACTAGCTGTGTGACCCTAGGCAAATCACATAAACACTTGAAACTTCAGCTATCTCATCTGTAAAGTAGGAATATTAATAACACCTGTTTCCCAGATATGTTATGCGGCTCAAATGAAATAATCATTGTAAAGTTTAAAGAGTTACCTAAATGTTTCTCATCCTTCTCCTTCTCCTCCTCCTCATTTTTGTTCTTATTCTTAATGTTCTTTTCTTTGTTCTTGCTTTTGTTTTTGTTTTTTGTTTGTGTTCTTGTTCTTCTTGTTCTTGTTCTTGTTCTTGTTCTCCTTCTCCTTGTTCTTGTTTTGTTCTTCTTCTTGTCTTTTTCCTTGTTCTCTCTTTTGTTATTCTTGTTCTTGCTCTTCCTAGATGGTGCAATGGATTGAGTACTAGGCCCCGAGTCAGGAAGATCTAAGTTCAGATTTACCTTTAGACATCTACTAGCTGCGTGACCCTGATCAAGTCATTTAACCCTACTTGACTCTGTTTCTCATCTATAAAATGAATTAGAGAAGGAAATTACAAACCACGCCTATTTCTTTGCTAAGAATACTCCAAATGGTGTCACAAAGAATTGGACATGATGAGCAACTGAACAAGCACTTAAAATTTGGACACTATAACTAGACTTTCACAATCTTCAGGTAAGCAATAAACATTTATTATATATATGTGCCAAGAACCATAGCTTTTGTGTATGTTTTCATGATAGGGACTAATAATAAGCCCCCCCCCCCCCCCCCCCCGCCATGACCAAAGTTCCTGCTTGGGAATATTACTTGGGGGTACTGACTAGTTATGCTTACTCTGGGAGACAATGTTGTTGTGTGAGGGCCCTAGACTGAGTAACTGTGTGGCCTTGGACAAGTAATTCTCTGCACTTCTATTCATTTACAAATGGAAGAGAATATAGACTGGATTACTTCTAAGGCCCCTTTTCACCCTGAATCTATTATACTATTTTAAAATACTGAAACAATTGCAAGCTGAAATTTCAACCTCTAGGAAAAATCACATCAATAATAAATTATCTGCGTAACTTATACACTCCCTTTCTCTTTTTCTCTTCTTCCTCTCTATCCATTTCTTCTGTGTCTCCAAATTTAGCTTCCTACACCCAGGGTAGTTGTCTCAAGTATCTCGGCAGAAAATCTTAGAGCATTCTTCATTCACTATGTATAAGTGTTTGAGAGGGAAAATAACATTATGGAGAGAGAGAGCTTTCCTTATAGCCAGAAAGACCTGGATGTAAGTCCTGCCTCTCACAGATACTGGTACTGTGATTCTAATTAAATCTAGAGTAGAGTTCCAGTTGGTTGAAAGCCTGAGATTTGGATGCATTGAGTTGTAAAAGCCATAACAGTGTGGACCCTTTTAAATAGTAAAAATTATGAAATGAATTTCCTAACAAAAGTTTCAAGCAGTAAAGTTCATGATGTAGGATCCCAGCAAAAGTCTCTATTAGTGAAAGTCATCATCATCATCATCACCATCATCATCATCATCATCCAGTTTCTCTCAAAGAAAAATGTAAATCAAGATTAAGGGGAAAGTGAGAATTGTTACTAAACATCCTAAAAAGAAAAAAGGAAATGGTGAGAGAAATGACTCAGAGGGATCCATAGAAGTAAGCCACAAGAAAATATATACAGAATTATTGTCTTCAGGAGTTCCTCGAACGAAATAGATTGACAGCCTAATACAGTTCTCCTGGATAGATGGTGGAAACCCCTGAGGAACAAGAAGGAACCAACTTCTTTCCCAGAAGAGGAGGGAGATGGGGGTGGAGACTCCAGCCCCACTTTGGTAGGGAGAGGGCCAAGGTCACTTCCACTGTAGGACCATTGGGTTGACTCAAGGCCCTATAGGCCTATTCCTATATATTGGGGTTCCAAGTACAGACAGACCATATCTGTTCTGATAAACATTATCTTTTTGTAATTAATTTATGTTTAAAAAAAGATTCTGTTATTTTTCTTTACATTTTTGAACTGGGATATGGGTCTTTCCATTACCCCTTCCCCTTCCCTTCTCTTCCCAGCCCCACCCCCCATGGAAATGACTGATTTATTGTTTTGCAGCTAGAGAAGAAGTTCATCTTATTGATAACAGAGAGTTTGGGAGATTTGCCAGTAAAATGTGAAGATTTGTGGTTCAAAATTGGCTTTTCAATTAACCCTTTCCTGGTTTATAAAAAAGGGAGAAAATTATTTTATGAACACCCCATGCATCCAAGATGCTTGATAAATATATTTTGGATGAATCAAATTTATGGGTTAGTGCATTATTTTCTTGTTCTAAAGGTACATTGTTTGAATGGGCATGGCACACAGATAAAAAATAATGAACAATAGATACAAATATTCATGGAAGCAGAAGCATAGGAGGAGTCTCAGATGGTGGTACCCCAGGTATGCTCCCTCCACACTGAACCTATGAAGAACAGTTGGATTTATTCAAGGACCTGAAACAAGCCAGAATTTGGGAAAAATCAATTAGAGGGATGGCAGATCAGCCTATAAATGGTTGCAAGTGGAGAGAGTTTTTGATGGGTTTGAATTTGTGTCTTCATTGTGTTGGTGTGTGTGGGGGGTATTCTTGTTGTAGGGAAGTAGGGAAGGAAAATTGTATTGACTTATTTGAGATCATGGTTTCAGTTAGGTAGGGTCCAGATTCACCATGTAACAGAAGGAGAGGGATGAGAGATGATGTAAAAATTTGCTTCTGATTTAGCCTAGTGCCTCTGATCTCCATTGTCCTTAGTGAGGCTCACTCCTTCATTCTAAGAGATAGACCATCTTGTAATGGACAATACTGTCTTAGTTATGCTAAATGTTCACTTTCTTCTTAGTGAACTGAGGAATTTTGAAGTCAGAGAAATATTATAATAATAATAAGAGAAATACATATTTTCTTGTACAACTGACAACAAAATATACCTATAGTGGGGACCAAATGGGCCTACAGGGGGTTACTTCAGGAAGCATCTGTCAAGAACTTCTCTGGGGTTTTTAAGGACATGGAGACATACCACTTGGGGTTTTTGGGAAATGATAAACTTCTTATCTGTGTATAGGACCCAGATTTGGCATTTTAAAATTATGTGGTAAACCCTAAATGGTCCCTTGATAGACAAATTTTGGTCATCTACTTTATAAAGGAGCAGATCTCCAAATGTGTTTGGTTGCCAACCAAAGGCATTGCATGATCACTTGTTATATATTTGTCATATATATATTGCCAATTCAATCACTAACTAGAGATTTATTATACATTATAGAGAAAAATAACTCTGAAAGATGCTAGAACTCTGATCAGTGCAATGATAAACCACAGATTCAAAAAGCTGAAGATGAAATGTAGCACTCATCTCCTGCCACAGAAGTAATAAACTTAAAAGGCAGAAAGAGATATAGATCTATAGATCTTTTGGACTTGACTATTATGGGAATTTGAATTTGTTTTGATGGACTATGCATATATATATATATATATATATATATATATATATATCTGTATTGCAGCATTTCTTTTCCTTTCTCCCTCCCTTCCTTCCTCCCTTTCTTTCCTTCTTTCCTTCCTTCTTTCTTTCCCTCTTTTCCTCTTTCCTTTTTTCTTCCTTCTTTCATTTCTTCCTTCCTTCCAAGCAGGATGGGCAGTTGAAGGGTCAGATTAATATAAAATATTAAAAAGTAGATATTTGTAACAGTTGCTTACCCAGAAATCATTTCATAATCTGTTGCTGCCAAGTTATTTCCATGAAAGTCAACTTCACAAAAATTAATATTATAATGTGAGTTGTATAGAACATATACATGACTGTAAGGGAATTTGGAGGCAGCTCCTGACCATGGCTTGAGGGCTGAGCATCTGAGACGATAAAAAAAAATTCACTAATTGACTGCTGACTCAAAAGAGATGTTGACTCAGTGGATATACAAAAGCATCAATCAGATTCCTTCCATCTTTTCTTCCCTTCAAGTTCCAAAGTGTGAGGATTGAGTTGAATCCTGAAAGCTGAGCAAGTGAAGGGTGATTATCCTGTCTCCTTGCTTCCATGGATCTCTGAGTATATGACTTCAAGCAATGTATGTTTCTCTCCTGTGTATGTTATTTTCTCCTATTAGACAAACAAATATTCCATTGTGGAGATTTCTAGGACTGGCAGTGACCTGGTAATATCTGAATGCTCTGAAGATCTTCAGAGGCTGCTAGTGTTAGGTAAGTTGTCCTCAGCATAGCAGACATGGGGAAGAAGATTAAGCTTAGTTGTTTGATCAGTGTCTAGTGAGGCAAAATGTAAACTTCATGATTAAACATTTTGTAAAAACTTTTTTATGTTCTTATGAGACTTAAGTATTAGTCTCCAAAATGATTGTAATAGTAGTTATAAGTTGTCACTGACTTTATTCTAAATCATTTGGTTAATGCACATTATGATTATTTTATAGTTAATATTCATTTTGTAGGTAGAAATAAATTACTTGTCCCATACACAATTCATCTTGTGCAATGAATTTCTTTGCTACTTTCACAATGTGGAAATCTAGCTGTGACTGGTAGTGGTTACTAATGAGACACTGAGAGTATGAAAAGAGAGCTCTCTCTCATTAGAGGTTAGGTTGCCCAGGACCAGTTCACAAACCTATGGTTATGGGCCAGGAAAGGGAGGGGAAAGTGCACTAATTATCATAGTCTAAACTGAATGGTCTTGTAATGTTAGACTCTAAAGCAATTTTATGGTGGTGGTGATGGTGGTAGTAGTGGAGGAAATGTGGCAAAATTAATAACGAGAGACCAAATATTTAGATTGGGGCAGAATTTATTGCATTATAAATAGAAAAATAACACTTTTAAACCCTGCATGCTGTTTTTCCACTAGTAAATTTACTATACTATATCACCTTGATTTGAATCTTTTAATGTCATGCTACTGATGTAAGTTTGTAATATTGATAGATTTATTAATTTTGAAATTGCCTAATTAAGCCTTTGCTTTCCCTGTAAATTGGTGGATTTGTATGGTAAATATTTTAATGAAGGAAACATACCAAAGGAGAACAAGATGCTAACTTGAATTCTTTTTTTTTGAATTCTTTAGTTCATTACAGTAGGGTTAAGCAAGGATATTCCTCAGAATTAATTCAATACTTAAAATGATTTTTTCCTTGTCCACACTTGACCTTCTCATTCATCTGGTGGCTAATGTTATTCACAAGTGTAATTGTTCATTATGTCCAATTCTTTGTTACCCCATGAACCAAAGCATACAAATACCATCAATGGGGTTTTCTTTGCAAAGACACTGCAGTGGTTTACTATTTTCTCCTTCAGTGGGTTAAGACGAACAGGTAAAATGACTTGCCCAGAGTCACACAAACAGCCAATACCTGAGGCCAGATCTGAACTAAGATCTTCATGACTGCAGGCCTGGAACTCTATCCACTGAGACATCTGGCTGCCTCTAAATGTGATGCTTGGTGATCCTTGTATTTTAATTTTTTCCATTAAGCACTTTCTTTGGCATTCTTGCCTTCTCTATCTTTAGAGCATGGGAGGGAAGTCTTTAAAAATATTTTCTAGAAATAAGTTTTAGTTTCCTAATTTTTCCTACTAGTTGCTTGTTTGGTTGACTACTTAGAGGCACCCAATTTTTGGGAAATCACAAAGTCTAATAAAAAACAAAATAGGTTAGCTAGAAAAGTTATTAAAGATTGTGACATTTGAAAAGTTAAAGAGATATAATTTCTGGGTAGTATATTAATACCAGCATTTTTAATCATTCTAATAACAGATGGGTGATACTCTCAAATACCCCAAACCCTCATGCTAATGGCTCATGCCTTAAATGCCCTTGGAAAAGAAGTGTTCCCGAGTGTGATAATCAACTTTGATTGGTTAGCAATGAGAAGCTATCTTTACAAAGAGAAGTGATCTTACTTCAATAGGGGCTGAGATTGACATCATGTCACTCTTGGTCAGAGGGCTCTTCCTTGGGAAATCTAGACAAAGAATCTAGATCCCCTATACAAGCTTTAGCTAGTTCAGTGAAATAGCAATATCCAGAACAGGAGTGTTAATCCTTTCTTCCATAAGCCCTATCCTTGAGAGACTAGACAAGGAAATGGGACTGGAAAAAAAGCTGAATTCTTCCTAATTTTAATAGTTGGCTATTAATATGAGAATGAAATAATTATTTTTCTCAAGATAATTTATCTATATTACAGATAAAGAAATTGAAACCCAGAATTGGCTGTGTTTTGCTCTACTTCACAGTCAGTGAGTTACAGAATATAGTTTCAAAAATTCTCAGAAACACAAATCACCTGTAGGATAGAAATAATAAAGACAGATGAGGAGTGCCTGTTTGAAGTGCTCAAATCCTCTGTTCAATATTTTTAAAGGGATTTTGTAATAATTTTATGATATTTGTTCCTCAAATGGACCCTTTGGTTGTGTAACTTGAATTAATAACTAACTTAGACCTATAGACTAGCAGTATTCCATGGTATTAATATTTACAAGGGAACATAATTAGGTGGAATGTATAATTGCCTACTATTGATGGTTGACCAACCTTGCTTTATAAGTTACTTTCTTTGGCACAGGGTCAAGATATCCTTTCCCAAGAGGCCCCGAGTAGCCTTCTCATAAGAATATAAACTCCTTGAGGTTAGAACCCTAAAACTATAGAAAACTGAAATATAGGGTTAAAATAAAATGGCAAAAATATAGATTAGACAGTATTAAGTTTTATTCTCTAACCTATAGGTGGTGTACTTTGAGGTAATGGCCACATTCAAACTGGCAGAGTGTATCTTTTATGCAAAAACAGAGAATAGGGGAAAATTATTAATCTCATGGTTTGACCATGAAGATTGGACAAAATTAAATTGCCCAGTTGTTCCTCAAAGCCTATCATCTTTGTACAATGCTATTTTATCTCTTCCTGGATGGACTGGTCTCCCAGCATCCTGATCATTGTCCATATGCATTTGTAATTAATATGGGGGAGATACCCAGGAGCCTTAATTTCATACTAAGTTGGCAAGGTGACTGATATGAAGATTGAGTAGTCTCAAAAGAAATCAGTCTTTTTTGCCAGGATTATATTTTGGAGAAACTTATTGTATTTTGACAGAGATTGTCTTTCCTTTTTTAAATATGCATTTCTAGTCAGCATAGCATTTGGCACATAGGAGATCTTTAATAAATGCTTTTTTAATTAATTCATTCATTCACAATCACATTCAGTGGGGGGAATGTGCCAGCACTAAAATAGCTCTGATGGATTTGCTGTCTGGGTTAGAATTGATTTAGGGGATAAAATGGAATATTACTCAAAAATACTAAAATATTACTAAACTCAGAGTTCACTTTGTTTCTGTGGATCCCCCCTTCTCAATTTTCTTTCTACTGTGTTTATAGAGTCAGAGACTTACAATGCCATGATCATATAACTTAACATACATAGAACAAAATGAAAGAGGAAACTAGAACAAACATTCCTGTTTTTGTGTTGTGTTATTTACACAAATAGATAGAAATCTAGGGGCAATTGGGTGGTGCAATGGATAGAGCATCAGCCTGGAGTCAGGAAGACTGAGTTCAAATCACTTGACACTAGTTATGTGACCTTGGGCAAGTCACTTAACCTTGATTGCCTCACATCTGGGGCCATCCCCAGTCATATATGTCCACTGGACCCAGATGGCTGTGGAGGAGAAAGTGAGATGGTGACTCAGCACAGCCCCTCACTCAAATCCAATTCATTTTCTTATCATGGCATCACCTCCCTGATGTCATGATCTTCTTTGGGAATAGAGGACAAACATCATCATCATCATCCTCATCACTATCACTTCTTTCTATCTTCTAGCTTTCCTTCTCAGATCTTTCACAGCTGGAAGAAATCCCAACTACAAAGTAATAATGGGACTAGCATTCAATTCCAGTCTCAGGATCATGGACAAAAGAGAAGGAAAAATAAGGAACTGTGGAGTGGGAGAAATATTGTAAGGCCTTCTCCTGTGTTTTTCTTAAAAGGAAATAAAACCGTTCTAATATTTAATTGGATCAGAGTATGAAGGTTTAGGATGTTGACATAACTCACTGATCACCCGAATAGGAAAAAAAAGTCATGTGCTACCTGATATTTGACTAGTAGACTACCTTGAGCAATATAGAAGTAGGAGAGCTGGGTTTTGTTGAATCAATGTAGTATCCTCACAGAGTTTCTTTATTGTATATCTTTCTTCTGCATTGGCTAAGTAAAATTCTTTTTGTTAATTGTAAGATCTTCTATAAATGTTTCTTAAAGTTCTAGTATCAAGCCTGAGGTACCACTGGTTTGGTCTGCAACCTTAGGTGAGAAATTTCCAGTCGCTGTCTCACTCATTTTCTGATAAAGAAATCAGTTTCTCTAGAAGCTCATCAACCCAACAGGTTTCATAAAGTCACAGCAGATTGTACTTTCTTTCCTTAAAGTTGCTTTGACTGTTGTTGGGTCGCAGTTTCTGTTCCAAATTCAAAACCTCTGCCATTTACAATGACTTCTGCCTGCTTCTCTCATGCCACTGTGTCTTCAGAGTTGCCTTAGTTAAAATTTTTTACCTCCTCTTCAATCACTGCCTTCTCCTTATTTCTTATCTGTAAGTCCAAAGAATGGAAATAAAAAAAGAGGAAACTATAACATACCTTCATTCTATTATGTAGCTTATCCTAACACTAGAGAAAAAGGAACAGTTCATTATGAATTTTAATTGGTGATCAGAAGTTATTTTGCCAGTCTTTCTGTGAATCACCATCTCTAACCCAGAGGAAAAAGTAGGCACCAATATATGTGTATGTGTGTGTGTGTGTGTGTGTGTGTGTGTGTGTGTGTGTGTGGATATGGAAAGGTGTGATGGAAAGGTGTGTACATTTCTCACTACCTGTATTTTCTATTGTAAAAGTTAAAGCATTTACTAATCAATAAAAAAATCAAACCATTTATTAGTCACAGTGTTAGCAATGGGGGGATACAAAAGGAGGCAAAAGACAGCCATTGCCCTCAAGGCATTTACAATCTAATAGGGGAGACAACATTCAAAGACACAAACAAAATGTGAGCTATATATAGTATAAATAGGAAATAACTAAGAGAAGTCACTGGAATTAACAGGGGTTGGGGAAGGCTTCCTATAGAAGGTAGAATTTTAGTTAAGCCAGGAAGGTCAGTAGTCAGAATTGAGAGAGATCATTGCTGGTATGAGGGACATCCAGAGAGAGAATGCCCAGGACAAGAGTCATATGTATCAAACTGCTGTGAGACCAGAGTCATTGGATCAGAGTACAAATTAGGGACTAAGAGGTTAGTTGATAGGAAAGATAGGTGGGGGCTAGATGATACAGAATGCCAAGCAGAGCATTTTGTACTTGCTCCTAGAGGCAATTGGAAGTGACTGAAGTTTGCTGAGTAGGGGGGTGATTATGGGGACTGATTTACATTTTAAGAAAATCATTTTTTTGTGGTTGAATGGAGGATGAAGGCAGACCCATCAAGGAGGTCTTTGCAGTAATTAAAGCTTGAGGTGACGAGGACGGGCACTGGAGTGGTGGCAGCGTCAGAGGAGAGAAGGGGGCGAATGTGAGAGATGTTGCAAAAGTGAAATTAGCTAACGTGAACCAGGCAACAGCTTGGTGTGGGAGAGAGGAAGGCGTCCAGGACACTGAGAGGTTGTGGTTGCCCTTCATAATAATGGGGAAAGCAAGGGTGGGGGTGGGCAACAGGGGAAAGATAATGAGTTCTGTTTGACATATTGAGTTTTAGCCAAATCCTATAAAAGATTCTGTTATGATTTTAGGACTTAAAGGGGGTGAAATGACTGCAGACCAGAAAGAGCCAACCTGAAAACACCCAGGCTTTCTAGGGGCCTGATAATTATAGGAAATGCCATACCAATTGGACCCAAGGGCACACCAGATGGAGGAAGGTCACCGTGATTGGATGTTGATGCTTAAAATGCTATCTTCAGGAACTAGTGGCTCTGGGAATTACATAACTGCTGCCAGCTGTTGTGTGGATTCAAACTAAATTTGGCTAATAAGAAAATGGTTTTGCAAATTAGAAAAGTTTTTGCTTGCCTCCTATCTGTTCTGATGGTTAGCTGGAATTGCTTCTAAAACCTCTTGAGATTTATCTTCATTCTAGGGTTTTGTTTTGTTTTTGTTGTTTTTCCTATAGAAATTTATTACAAGAAGAGCAACAGAATACCAATTATTTTTACTTTTCTACCACTTTTGTATATAGTGGCAATCCTCTAAAAGAATCTTCATGAGTCAGTGGAAGAACATCATTCTATACAGTTCCATTCCAAACAGAATCTAGGAAAGTCTGTTTACAATTTTAACTTTTAATTAATTTTATATTCCTGTGTTTTTTATTGAAGAAAGAAAATACCATCACTAAGAGTATGCTGTCAAATATTTAATAACCACTTCTCTGGAGGGAAAAAGCACACTTGACACACTATTAAGTTTAATGTGCATCATTATCATATTCTCCCTTGCTTTCCTAATTCTAGATAATAGACAAACTAATAATAAATCAAGCCCAATTTGTAACATTTGCTGATTTCTGAGATATTTATATATATAAAATATACACATTTATATATGTGAATATATAAATACACACATTTATATATACCTACGTGTGTATATAAATATATATATATATACTCATACATACACATACACATATATGTATATAAATATGTATTTAACAAATAGCTTGAAAGCCAATTTGAACTGATTTCAATTCACTCGGACTAACGTCAATGAATGGGGGCGATAGATGAAAGCTATAAATGGTTTAATCAAACACTGTTGAAAGTCTTCAAAAGGAATGCATTTTACAGGGTTTGCTTTGTCTCTCTGTCTTTCTGTATCTGCTTGTCTGTCTGTCTGTCTGTCTCTTTCTCTTTCTCTTTCTCTTTCTCCTTTTCTTTTTTGGAAATTGGGCCTTCCTATCTCAACCAGGCTAGAAGTTTAGTGGTCACTCATGGACCTGATTCCATTACTGGAATGACTTGGGAGTTTTCATGCACTCTTGTTTCCCACCTTAGCTTCCACTCCTGAGAGGTCTCCTATGCTCCTGAATTAGTATAGACACCTGATTGACCTTTAATTCATTGTAGTTCAAGCAATCCTTCAACCTCCCAATTAGCAAGGAACAGATATGTGCCACCAAATCTAGCTGGGTTTGGTTTTAAAGAGAGGTAGAGTTGCTTAGGTTGCTAGTACAGTGTAGAGTGCTAGGCCTGGCGTCAGGAATAGTCATCTTGACTTCAAATCTGGTTTCAGACACTTACTAGTTAGGTTGGCCCTGGGCAAGTTCCTTATCATTCGAATGAGCAGGAGAAGGAAATAAACAAATGTTTCTATAATCTGCCAAGAAAACTCCAAAATGGAGTCCCAGAGAGTAAGAAACAATTGTTATACTGGTGGTGTGATTTTTAAGGACACCGATAACACTCCTCTGTCTTAAAAAAAATAGCAGCCTTCCTTTTTTTCTCAGTTTAAGAAATTGGGATTGAGATTCATTCCTTTGGTTTAAAACTTCTTGTCCCCTATCAGAATGCAAATACAAATATCTGGAAGTGTAACATAAGCTTTCTCAATCATCTATGTTCTAATTTGAATTAGTTCAACCTGATCTTTTTTTAAAAAAAATATTTATTTAAGTCAATGGGTTTAAGTGACTTGCCCAAGGCCACAAAGCTAAGCAATTATTGTGTTTGAGGTCAGATTTGAACTCATGACCTCCTGACTCCAAGGCCTGTGCTCTATCCACTGCGCCACCCAGTTGCCCCAACAACTTTTGATAGATAGGTCAAAAAAAGGATGGTCAAGATAGGTCAAAAAAATAAAGATGATCTATGAGGCCTTAAATTGATGCAGGGAATTATAGCATAGAAAATATTGTAATTGGGAACAAATTTTGTAATCTTTCGCATTGTTAAAGTCTTATCTGTACTGTTGAAACTCTTCCTCTTGACTTTCAGTTTTGACCTTGCCCATGCTCTCACTGGTGAGTCAAGTTAGATGCTAGATTACATGCAGGTGCTGCAATTGTTTTATGCCACAGGAAATGACATGTTGGACTTAAAGGTCATTTTTTGGGGGGACAGGAAAGACCAGTGTAGACCATCACTGTCTCGGCCACTCCTTGGAGGACTACCCCTGGAGTAACTGGAGCCAGGTGCTAGATCATTCCCAAAGCACTACCCTTGTCCAACCCACTATGGAAATACATTTTAGTAAGGGGACTGGGAAGAGAACAAGAGAACTCTTTTTCTTTCCTTCAACACCCCCCCCCCCACCTCTCCACCTCTCCCTTGCCCCCAGGATGGACACACTCTTTCTTTCTCTAACCTAGAATCATAAGCTCCCAGCCTAGACCACTTGTTGTTCATCTTGTCCTCAAATTTGAGCCCTCTGCTCCAAAGCAACCCCACTTGAGCCTCAATCCAGCCAGATCCCCTGGCCACTCTCCTTTCTCTCTTTCCCTCAAACACCTGATGTAGTCCTTTGTTATTGACCCTTTCCTTCACATTACAAGCAGCTTTGTGTTCTTTTCAGAGGTTTTTAATCTTTGAATTTTTCAGGGCAGGCTTATGGAAATAAATCCTGAGCTATTTCAATTCCAGGTCTAGTAGTGAATTCTTTCACTTTCAATAGCTCAATATTTATGGACAACACCAATTTCTCTGGCAACAATATGAGAAGGGGAGTGGAGGACCACAGAAGGAAGTGACCAAACATGGAAGGGAGACAAATTTACTTAGGGCTAGTCTTATTTTTAATCTTAGGCTATGTTCTATGTATATTGAGTATACTTGAGAGAGCACTTTACTAAGAATTAAGATGTCCTAATCCTAATTCTCTATCCCTTAGTAGCTATTTGACCTCAACTTTCTCAGATCCAGCTGTAAAATGAGGATAGCAGAGATTGGAATTGAATTGCTTCCAAATCATTAAGTGCTTGCATCCCAAAGGAAGGCCAATTTCTGTAAGATGATAATAGATCAATCAATAAACATTTGTGAAGTGTCTATTATGTACAAAGTGCTAAGAATTACACAGAAAGGAAAAGATAGTTCCTGTCCTCCAGGGTCTCATAATCTAATGTAGGTTAGAACTGGAGTCAAGAAGACCTGAGTTTAAATGTAGCCTCAGATACCTTCTAGCTAAGAAGCCCTGGTCAAGTCCCTTAACTTCGCTCTACTTCAGTTTCATCTTCTATAAAATAAAAAAAAATTGAAGCCTCCGGGTTGTTATGAGAATAAAATGAGATCTTTGTATAACACTTTGTAAACCAACCAGCTCTCAATTAGTCTGAATAATGAATCCTTTGAAGTGATCACATTATTTTAATTTGTACTGCATATTTCCATTGAGGTGGAACCAATTGCCATATTTTACATAATTATAACTTTAACTAGTACAAATACATGTGACCACTTCAGGGGATTAAATATTCATGCTATATAAGTGCTAGCTATTATTATTGTTATTAATAGTAATGATAAATACATATATTTTAAAAGCTCATATTTTGTAGTTCTCTATATCTGACAAAATGATTTGCTCACAATACCATTGTTAAACAGCTCAAATGTACAGTCCTCAAATTTCTTGCAAATGCAGAACCCTTTAAAGAAATATTTTAGTATTTCAAACTATTATGATTTTGTCAGTAGAGGTATTTTCCCAATTGATTCAAATCACCTCTCCCTATAATATTAGTAGCTAGTCTTTGAGAATAGATGAAAAGAGGGGAGTAGATGAAAAGAATATTACCCTGAAATGAACTTGGTGATGACTCATAATAGTATGATTTTCAAAAGCAAATACATTGTCCCTGACTGTGCCTTTCCAGTTTGTTAACACCTATCTGTGTTTGTAATTTTTGGCATAGTATTCAAGAACTCAAGGTTACCTCCACAACATAATGAGGCAAGTTCTTCAAATAAATTTTTTGCAAAACACTTTATGTGAAATTGTTTACAATGGTTTCCTTAAGTATCTATTCTAAATAAATGACATAAACATTATTGATATATATATATATATATATATATATATATATATATGTGTGTGTGTGTGTGTGTGTGTGTGTGTGTGTGTGAAAGGAGAGAGAGAATTTTATCTTAAATGTAACAAAATATAGATTTATTGGTAATGGGGGTCAATGAGTATCCTGTCATAGATGTTGTTCAGGGACCTCTACCTAATGCAGAGAATTATGAATGTAGCAGAACAAATTATGTATTTTTTAAGTTTTATTTATTTAAGGCAATGGGGTTAAGTGACTTGCCCAAGGTCATGCAGTTAGGCACTTATTAAGTGTCTGAGTGTATTTTTTCAATGCTGTTAAAATCTTGTTAATTATGGAAGGATATTTGTTCCTGAGATGTAAACTGACCCCTGTTGATTGTAACTTGTCTCCCAATTTCCCCTCTACTTAACCTTGGGACAGGAAGGACCAATACAACCTAGACCTACTGTGACCAGAAATGACATGTTGAACTTAGAGGTGGACAGGAAGGGACCTGTACATAGCCTGCCATTGGAAGATACCTGACCCAAGGTATAGGACCACTCCCCAAGTGCCACCCCTTGTCTAACCTACCACAGAAGTATATTTAACAGGAAGCACCACCACTTCTTCCTTCCTCTTCTTTGACTCTAATAGGATGGGTTTTTCTTAAGCTCTTTCTTAGGCCGTGTGAAGCACCATGGGCCTTCCCTATACCATGTGGCCAGACTAAGCCAAGCCTCATGGATACCTGCCCTTGTTGACTCTTTGGGAGGAAAAGTTTTTAACCTGTCTACTTTGAGATTTTTTTGTAATAAAATCCCGAGTAGTTTTAAAATCCCAGAGAGTGGGCAAATTCTTTTGCTTTTCAGTGGCCCCCAAATTCTTATGCTTATCTGATTACCCCAGATCATCCCATCGATAACATACCTGATTCCAACCTATTGGATCGTGGTCCAGTCTTGAGAGCATTCATGTATGCTCTTATGATCCCAGAAGTTAACTTAAATTTGCTTTACAAAAGTGCATTTCTTGGGGCGGCTAGGTGGCGCAGTGGATGAAGCACCAGCCCTGGAGTCAGGAGTACCTGGGTTCAAATCCAGTCTCAGACACTTAATAATTACCTAGCTGTGTGGCCTTGAGCAAGCCACTTAACCCCATTGCCTAGCAAAAACCTAAAAAAACAAAAACACAAAACAAAGGTGTATTTCTTGAAAAGAATAAAAGATAAAAAATATTCCCCTGAATTGGGGTATACTCTCACCTAGTGAGACTGGGTTCAAACTTAGAGTAACTACAAGTAATCTTCCCATCACCTTCTGGGTATGTTTAGTATAGCCACCAAATGAATTATTTGCTTGGCTGCCAGGTGGATCCACTGGTGGGTTGGATCTAGTTGGTCATTTCTTAGGCCTGGCTCCTTTTGCTGATGACCTCTTAGGGGCTCTTATGATCTTTTGAGACCTCTTAAAAACCTAAGACCACAAAGGAGGAGGCCTATTCCAGATACAGACTTTTTTTTTTTTATAAGACCATGTAATTACAGGCTTTCTGAATGGAAGGAGGAAGGTGAAGGGGAAAGGAACTTCTCACTGGTCTTGCAGAGCTCAGAGAATTATTTTTTAACCTTGTCACCAGCAAGATGGAAAGAGAAATTTGGCTTCCTGGTACCTTTCATATGCACACTCAATTGTAGCTCAGCAGCCTCTGACCTCATTCAGTAAGTGGACAATAAATAATCATAGCACATGCTCTGAAGGATTGGGCATAGCCCTCCATTTCATTTTTCCCCAGAAACAGTCCTAGCAACAGATTGTTATTGGAAGACTGGCTTAGCTACTTTCTTCAAGGCTTATCTCATCAGAAAGTTGACTGTGCTAACAGGGTGCTGGTCCTGGGATTAGAGGACTTGGGTTCAAATTCCATTTCTGATACTAATTACCTTTGTGACTATGATCACAATCATTGCATCTCAATGGACCTCAGTTTCCTCATTTGTAAAGTAAGGGAGTTGAACTAGATGGGCATTTCCAGTTCTCTTCTTTTAAAAAGTTTAATAGGAAGATTCTTTAAAAAATGATGCTAGTTCTTATTGTAGTGGCAAAAAATTGAAAATCGAGGGAATGCCCATCAATTGAGGAATGGCTGAACAAGTTAAGTGGTATATGAATATTATGGAATACTATTGTTCTATAAGAAACCACGAATGGTCAGACTCTAGAAAAGCATGGAAAGAATTACAGGAATGATGCTGAGTGAAGGGAGCAGAACCAAAAGAACATTGCCCATATTAACAACAATATTGTGAGTTGATCAATATTGAAGGATGCAGTTCCTCTCAGCAGTTCAGAGAGCTAGGGCAATGTTATGGACAATGCTATCCCCATCTAGAGGAAGAAAAACAAAACAAAAATCCCTACAGAATATGAATGCACACTACATTCACCTTTTAAACAATTCTTTTATGTGTTTCTTTCTTGTCTCATGGTTTTTAAACTTTCCCTTAATCCTAATTCCTCATATAGAAAATGACTAACCTATAAACATGTTAAACATAAATGTTTTTATATATGTATATATATACATATATATACATATATATGTGTATATATATATATATATATATATATTTATATATATGTACAATATATTCACCTGACTGGGAGGGGGTAGGAAGGGAGGGTGGAAGGAAATTATGTAATTTTAAAAATATGCATATGCATGTGGATAAATGTTGAAAAAACTTTCATAACATGTAATTGGAAAATAATAAAATATCAATTGAAAAAATGACACTACTGGCTTGGGTCCACTTATTCAAAAACTCCCAGGTCATCTGCTTATCCTTTTTGAACAAGACAGAATGGTGACATGGAAAGATCACCAGATTTGGTGTTAGAAGACCTTGTTTTAAATCTTGGCTCTTCCACTTTCTGCCTGTGCATTTCAGAGTAATTATTTCATCTCTCTAAGAGTTAGTTTATATATATATATATATATATATATATATATATATATATATATATATATATATGTGAATTGGCTTAAAGTATCAAGATCCATCCATTTCTGAATTATAAGTTTCTGTACCCTCACATTCACATAGAATTTGAAGTTTTCACTAGAGGAATTTGTCATCTGTCAATTCATAAATATTAAGTGAACTCTGGATCATGCCTTGCTAAGTATTTGGTAAGCACTAAATTTTTGCAGCCTCTTGTGATTTCACAATTTTTGTGGTTTGCTACATTAATTATTGAGTAAGGACCCTTTATGGAAAACTCTTCTGAAATTTTTGGTGGCAATATCCTAGACCTGAATTACCAGCAAAAGCCTCTCCATTTCTCCAAACATTCACATGATTCAGTCATGTGGATTTACATATGATTCTAGATGGATATATATATATATATATATATATATATATATAATACACAAATTATAATAATGTTCAGTGCTTTTTATAGAACTATCATTGGCTAAGATCATATGGACATTGTTTATGGAGGACAATTACATATTTGAATCTTATTTCATTGCATAGTTTTTCATATTTCTTATTTCATCCTGAGGTAAGAGATGTTTATTATTGCTTGGTAAAGTGATGTCTGCTTTTTCTAAAAGTATTTCTGTAGAGTTTTTAATCTGTTATAACTTCTTTCCCCAATTTGGCAGTGTTGTGTTCATTTTTCTATAATTGTTTCAGGACAACGAACTCTATGTTTTATTAATATTATACAGGTTTTTGTCAGAGCCCTGTTTAAATATGTAAAATATTCAGTTCTGAACCATATAATTATTGTCATTATCATCCATGATTTAATAGGTATTTAAAACAGATGAAATGCTAAAGGACACATGTTAAAGGTATATAGACCCTTCCATTTCCAAAAAAACAGGTTGAGTCAGGCCAAGTATTATCCAACGGGCAATGTTTTTAGCTGTCATTGACAGGAAGAAATTTTTCCATCTGCAACCTAGGGCATGCAATATCTATCTCAAATTGCTACTTTTCAATTTCCCTTCTCAGTAATTTTGGTCTGAACTTTCTGCATGATAACACGGTATGATTTTCCTTTTGGATTTTAAGTCAGCAATAACAACAGAATGTGATAAAATTGCTTACAATATCTTGTTGTCTCCTACAGGAGCTCTACAGTTGCAAAGAAATAGTGGGCATCACGTGAAGGTTAGAAGTTGAAATTTAGGTGAAAATCTCAGATAGTGTGTGTGGAGTAAGATAACCAGGTCTTTAGAATCAAAAGAGAAAGCTTTTTTTTTTTGCCATCGTTTAATCTACATTGTGTAATAGGGAATAAAGAATGATAGGAGTGTAGAAAGAATGCTTGCAAGGGAAATATAAGTGAACAATAATAGATATACTTACAAGCTACCCTTTCATTAGCAAATTTAATATTAATTAATAATTCATAGACTTATTTATGTAAAAAAACATAATTGTGTCTTTGGTCCAACTCAAAGTGTCCACTGTAGAAAGTGTAAAATGTTAATTAGCAGCAAAATGCAGTTAGGAGAAAGCTCAATTATGGAATAAAGCTTTTTGTAATGAGTATTCAACAAAGCTGCCAAATTAGTCCTCAGATGACATTTATCTATCTATGTAGCAAATAAACCTTCGTTTGTGGAAAATGTCTTTCAATAGATAGCTTTTTATTTGCTTCTAAGTAGGAAACGCTGATGAGCCTCAGGAAGAGTTAAAAATGACATTGTATTCTTCCAATTTAATCATTTTATATTGGTATTATTTCATGATGTCATTTCACTGTTTACCTCTTAAAATGTAGGTTTTTGTTTTATCTGATAGCATAATTGTTGCTTCTGCCTTTTGAGAATCACCTGATGCATAATAAAATTTGTTTCATCCTCCTCTTTTCAATCTGTACATCTTCTTCAAAAATACTTTCGTGTAGCTGTTTGGTTTTTTCTATTTATCTTGTCAATTTCTTTAGTTTTATTGACTTGCTAATGTGTTCACATTTATGGTCATGATTGATTATTAGTTTTATATTTTCAGGTATTTATTTCTTTTATATTGGTTTTTATCCTCTTCATTGATTTTGCTCATACTATTTTGTTGTTAGTCTATTCCCATAAGTTCTCCTCCAATTCCTGTTTAATCTACCTTATAAGTTCCTTGAATTTACTTAAACAAATACTATTTTCAATTCCTTCCTTCCTTCCTTCCTTCCTTCCTTCCTTCCTTCCTTCCTTCCTTCCTTCCTTGTTTCCCTCCTTGCTTCCCTCCTTGTTTCCTTCCTTCTTTTCTTCTTTATTTTCCCTTTTTCTTCATTAGTTTCTCCCTCCCTTTTGGCCTATTCTCACCTGATTTAGTTTAAAATGAGCATTATTATGTACTACCTTTTTCCTCAATCTTTTTTTTTTGATTTTCCTTCTTCCTAAATTCTAATCAACTTTTAATTCTCTTCTCTACCTTGGTGTTTGATCAAGTTTTGAATGCTGTGGATAACTCCACTTCCCTTGATAGCATACTTTCTAGGAATGTACAGATAGAAGATGAGGTTGACACATGCATTGTCACAGCCAGCTCAGTGTTAGGGAGGCTCCAAAGGAGAAAGTGGGAGAGGAGGTACTAGATTGCCTACGGAAATGAAGGTCTATAGAGCATTTATGCTGAGCTCCCTGTTGTATGACAGTGAAATCTGGACGGTTTACTAGCACCATTCCAGGAAACTGAAGTGCTTCCATTTGAATCCTCTTAGGAAGAGTCTGAAGATTTTCTGGCAAGATAAGGTACCAGACATTGAAGTCTTTTCTCAAACTCAACTGCCATTCAAACTCAGAAGGATTGGTTATGGTATTCAAATGACAATCATATGTTTGCCTAAAGGACTATTTTACAGAGAACTCACACAAGGCAAGCACTCACACACAGGTCAAAAGAATCAATACAAGGACACTCTCAAGCTTTCTCTGAAGAACTTTGGAATTGATTTTGTGACATAGGAGACACTGTATAACATGCCCACATCAAAAAAAGGTAGTGTGCTTTATGACAGTAGGATTATATTAGCTCAAAAGAAATGTAAGATGCACAAATTTATAGAGATCTTCATTTCAAATGTTCATACAAAGTATGCCTGTCTTGTGGTAGAACCTTCTAAGCTCCTACTGGTTTGATCAACCACAAGTTGAATACACTGTACCTTGACCCTAAAATAGTGATGTTATTTTGATCCCCTTCAATACAAATATGCTGCCTATATTTTCTTCACCCACTCTAGTTGTTTTTCCTTTTCTTTTCCTGGCTAGAAAGAATTAGGATTGTTGCTGCCTTTTTTTTTTCAGGTAAAGGAAAACTCATGTTGAGTCACTGATACTAGATAACCATGTAGATATCTCCTAAAGTCCCAGGAACCTTATCCTTTTTGCATGTGTCTTATGGATCTCTTTGGAGAAACTCATGGACTCCTCAAAATAACATTTTTTAAAATGCATAAAATATAAACAAATAGAATCATAAAGGAAATCAATAAATTTGAAACAACTACCAAAATATTTTTTTAAAAAATCACATACAAATTCATTAATCCCAGGTTAAGTACCCTTGGAGCACAATTCTATGAAATTGTCTATGCTGCTGGTAGGTAGCACATAATAATAATTTAGAGATATAAATATATTGAGGAATTTTGAGTATTTAAATTCTTATTTATTAATTCATAAGGTTTTTAACTTGTGTGGTAGTTCTGTATATTGAAGTTTTGTTATTTTAATATAAGTTTTTCTTATTGTTTGAAGGTTTGAGAGGTCTATGGAACCAGTCTGCTATCTTGCTGATTACATCAGGATGAAATTTCTTAGGGAATTTTAGCCAGTAGAAATCATTAAGCAGGAAGCTCTGTTTCTTCTAGTTTCCTTCATATGAAGACATAGCTTGGTTTCTGATTTAATATTTCTATCATAATGGATTCCAGAAGGGGGAAGGTAGATAAGGTGCAAAAAGCTTAGGTCATTTCCTTTAATACTTTGTACACAGCTCCTTAATGGTTATAATAGGAGTATAGCTTGAGAATGATCTATTAAGGACAGTCTTGCTCAGAGTCGGTGAATCAATAAGCTATTGTTTCATTAATAAGACAATGTGGAGTTTTAAGAGAGTAAAAAGCTCATTTCTATTTCCTGGAATCATTTTCGATTATTAAAAATCTTTTTTTAATAATTAAATTTTATCATTGTTATGTTTTTTATCTACTATCAAATATTTGTATCCTGAAATTTAGCCCAAAGAAAACTTTTGATTTATATTTCATTCTCTGGTCAGATTTCCAGTTCATTACATTTCTTAAATCTAATGGGCTAATTTAATAAATTTGCTAAATTTTAACCTGTTCACTCCTTAATCAGTTTAGTTTAAGAGAATGATCTTTAGATATACACACTTTATACCTAAGATGAAGTCTTGTTTTGGGAAATAAAAATATTATTTGATCACTAAGGATTTAAAGTGAGTAGACATTTTGAAGTGTGTGCTGGGGTGGCGAGGGAGCATTAGTCTGATTTTGAAGAAATAAGCCAAAGAAATAAAAGGATTCAGACTGCTTGTGGATATATTGGTAGAATTATTGGGTAAAATATGAAAAAAGCCAGAAAGGGAAGGAAGAATATTTTCCTACTTTATGACAGAAGCTTAGGAGGCCAGAGGCAGATAAATTGGGCTCCAGTATGTTTCTTATGGTCTCTTTGGAACAACTTATTTTCTCTCTTTTTCTAATTGCAATGTTGGAAAGAGGAGGCACACTTGTGTTTCATCTGAGCCCAATCCAGACTCACTGATCTGATTGCCTAGAGAGGCTTTCAGAGTTCAAAGTGTGATTGATAGACTGGAAGACAGGTTCTTCAATATTAGGGTCATGCTCAACTTTTACCCAAAGCTATATGTACTCTGCCATGGCTTCAGTTTACAAGCTTAGGTAGGAGAAGAGGCTTTTGGGGGGCAGAATTCCAGGAACCATTAGAAAATTCCAGACATACATGTTGAAATTGTGGAAGAACTTGCTCCCCCTAAATAAAAATGAAGTGAGAATGTTCTTAGTCACTCTCAGGACTGTTATATAAGAATAAAAGGTCTCAAGGAAATTTTCCACCAATCTGAGGTCTATTAATAATCAGAGTATCCTCTGAGGGAGAATATTTTGGATGGGCAAATTATTATTTCCTAGATTTTGCCATAAGAAAAATCTGATCACCCCTGTGGGTGGGCCAGGCTTGCCTTGAGACGATCTGTCTAGCTCAGGCTCCAGGTTGAAATAAAATGTGACATTGCTAGGTCATACTTCACTTTACATTAAGTTTACTTAGCAGTAACAGAGAAAAAAATTCAACAATGACACAGCAGTTTCTTCAGCTAGATGATATGACATGATATGACATCCAAGAAAATGAATCTAGTCTGGACTGCTCTATAGAAATCAAGTTTTTCTCAATTGAATCATTCTAAGCATCAAATCTGAAAATTATTAGCAGAAGAAAAATCATATAGAAACCAAAAGCTAATGAAATGATGCACAAGGAGGCAACCGTTACAAATTATCAGAAGGGATGTGAGAAATTATGAATTTGGATTCAAGGGAGTTCAAAACCTGCTTCTGTTCTTAGACCATTGGGAAGTATATGAATGATTTGGGCCTTAGTTTGCTTTTCTAATTGAGTCCGAAGAACCATTTCAGAACTTTTAAAGGAAAAAACCAGCCTAGCCTACTTGGTAGATAATGCTTCTACCACCAAATAGAGGACCTCCTAAATCCCTTCCATTTATAGATCTACAATTCTATGAGAGAGATACCATAGAAGGAGGTATCTGGTTGAAGGAGTATGTTGACTTTACTTGGCAGTGGGACATTCTTCAAGTCTGAGGGGCTCCAACTTCTAAAGTTTGCACATCTTAGGTTATGAAGAAGTGGTGTCAGTGGCTGGAGTCCAGGTTCCTTGGGTCAATCAAATCTCAGGGACAGCTACCCTGACTTTTAGAGAAAGATGTAGCTCTGTCTAACTGGCAGTAAATGGGATTCCTACAACAATCTTTTATCATTTCTTTTACCTCAAATGGTCCTGGTTTAGTACTCTAGCAAGGATGTTGTTGTTGTTGGTGTTGTTTGTCCTTTATTTTGGAAGAGAACCAATGACATAATAGAAGGGGAGAGGTCTTGATTTGAGTATGAATTGGATTTAAGTGAGGCAGGAATATTTTAAAATCATTTGTCTCACTCCTTTATAGTCATCAGAGTCCAGAGGCAAGACAAAAGACAAGATAATTGGTGATGGCATAACTTATAAAACTGCAATATACAGAGATTAAGCACCCGAAGGAAGCACAGAAGCATGGTGTCATAGAATCATTTTGAAAAATAATATGGATATCAGGAGGAAAAACTGTTTATAAATGCACAAGGGGGCCCCTGATGCTCTTGTAGGAAGTGATGGTACTTGCCATTCACCACATTTACTATCAATTTAGTTTAGCAAGTATTCATCAATAATCATTTATCAGGGCTTACTTAATGATAGACACTGTACTAGGTGCTGGAAGACAAAGATAAAAACCATGATATTTCCTGTCCTTTGGAAGCTTAAATTCCACTGAGAGGATACATAGATAATCATAGTAGCAACTGACATTTATGTAGTGCTTACAATGTGCCAGGCACTAATTACTACCATATTTCCCCCATGTATAGGACAAACTTTTTTCAAAAAATGTGGGGTCTAAAAACTGGGGATGTCTTATACTGTGGTTGTAGATTTTTTTACTTGTCCCACTTTTTTGCACTTGTCTTTGCTCTCATTGTTTCACCTTTGTTACCAGTATATTAGGTTCTCCCCAGAAATCTCAGAAGAGATTTTTGTACAGTGCTGAATTCAAGTTCAAAGTGATCCAGTTTGCAAAAGTGAATGGAAATCACGCTGCTGATCATCATTTTGGTCCTCTCCAACTGAGAAAACAATATAAGACTGCCTATGGGAAAAAGAAACCCTACTGAAAATGCACTGGCAGTAGAAAGGCCATGAGAGGCAAGGCAGCCAAATGGCCTGAGTTAGAGAGGGAAGTGATTCATCTGATTTCCTGCTGAACCATCTTTGTGGACACAGGATATTCATAACAACCCTGGGAAGTAGGTGATATTATCTCCATTTTACAAATGGGGAAACTGAGGCAAACAGATGTTAAGGGTTACATAACTATTAAGTATCTGAGGCTTGATTTGAATACAAGTCTTTTTGATTCCAGGCCCAGAATTCTAGCCATTACACTATCTAGCTGCCACATCAGTAGCAGCTTCAAGTTGTGTACATTAGAGAAGGATCCCAGGTTCTAAGTGCCCTATGGGTTTACAGATCCTAAAACCATAACTCACAAGCTACCAGTGTGTGTGTAGCATTTCTGTTATTATGAAAACATGTTAATTTTTGGATTATATTGTTGGTTAATTGATAATTTATATTATTAGAAATAATTACAGTTACATGCTTTGTTAAGACTTGTTAAGGAAAAATGGGATTTTTCTGAGTCAAAACTAACTGCTTTATGACTGTTCTCTTTAGTTCAGTATTTTCCAGCTTTGAAATTTCTGAACTTAACAAATATCAGCAGATAAGGATGCTTCAGGACACAAAAGACAGAAAAAAGGACTATATGAAATGGAGAACTTTTATTTTTTAGGTTTTTCCAAGGCAATGGGGTTAAAGTGGCTTGCCCAAGGCCACACAGCTAGGTAATTATTAAGTGTCTGAGGCCAGATTTGAACTCAGGTACTCCTGACTCCAGGGCCAGTTCTTTATCCACTGCGCCACCTAGCTGCCCCAAGAACTTTTTTTGACATATTGTTCATTAAAGGTATAGATTGAATATAACATAATAATAACAAAGCTATTCTTCTTGCTCAGTCCCCTTTACTCTCTTCAAGGACATTTTTAATACTTCATTTACATTCTTTTCTTTGCATCTCTGGCACTAATAACACACTTCTTCACCTCAGGGTTCTCTCCCTTCATTTCCCCAAAAGTCTTTCCTAATGACAAATAAATATAATTAAACAAGACAAATTCATACATTGGTATGTCTGAAATGGTCTCATCTAGGGCATCATTACTCTACTAAGAGGTGGATAGCATGCTTTATCATCAGTTTTGAGGGGTAATGATTAGTCATCGTATTGATTAAAGTTCTTGATTCTGACATGTTTTTCCCCTCCTTTACAATGCCTTAGTCATCTCATAAATAATTCAAGTTCTGCTCACTTGTCATCATCAGGTCATATAAATCTTCCTCAGTTTCTCTGAATCCATTCTTTTTTAACTTAAATTTTTTTTTGCAAGGCAATGGGTATAAGCAACTTGCCCAAGGTCACACAGATAATTACTAAGTGTCTGAGGTCGAATTTGAACTAAGGTCCTCCTGACTCCAGGGTCCTCTATCCCTGGGACAGGCCTCTGGTGTTTTGTCCATATTCAGACCCTGGTCATAGTCTGGGCCCCCATACTGCCATAGAATAGGGACCCTCCTCACAACTCCTGGGCAGAGGGGTGTGCTTGTGGTCACCCACAGACCAGAGCACAGGTCAGTAAAGAAGTCAAAGCCTCTCATAAGACCCTGAAGGAACTGGGGTTCTTGTGGGAGTGTCCCAATAATACTCAAAAGCTTGGGAAGCCCCTTAAAACCAGGTAATAGGCTGAAATGAGTAAACATAAAAAAAGGAACCTGACCATAGACTTTTTTCCCATTGAGGATCAAAACACATACTCAGAAGATAACAAAGTCCAAAGCCTCCAAAAAAGCAGGAGTTGAGCTTAGGCTAATGGCAGACCTCAAACAACATTTTGAAAATCAAGTAAGGGAGGTAGAGGAAAAATTGGGAAGAGAAATGAGAGAGATGCTAGGAAAAAACATGAAAATTGAGTCAGCAGCTTAGTCAAGGAGATCCAAAAAATGCTGAAGAAAATATGTTTAAAACCAGTTTAAGTCAAATGGAAAAAGCAGTCCAAAATGTTCATGAGAAGAATACCTTAAAAAGCAGGATTGGCTAGGTGGAAAAGGAGATAAGAAAATTCTCTGAGAAAAACAAATGCTTCAAATGTAGAATGGAGATAAAGGAATCTGATGACTTTGCAAGGAATCAAGAAACAATAAAACAATATCAAAAGAATGAAAAACTAGAAGAAAAGGAGAAATATCTCATTGGAAAAAAAACAACTGACCTGGGAAACAGGTCCACAAGAGACAATTTAAAAATTATTGGGCTACCTGAAAGTCATGATCAGGAAAAGAGCCTTGACTTTGTTTTTAAAGAATTTCTACAGGAAAATTGCCCTGATATTCTAGAAGCAAAGGGCAAAATAGAAATTGAGAGAATCCATCGATCTCCCCTGGAAAGAAATTAAAAAAAAAAACAACCCCCAGGAATATTATAGCCAAGTTCCAGAACTCCCAAGTCAAAGAGAAAATATTACAAGAAGCCAGAAGGACACAATTCAAGTATTATGGAGCTTCAATAAGAATTACCCAGGATTCAGCAGTGTCTACATTAAGATCTCATAGGGCTTGGAATAAAATATTCCAAAAGAACTTGGAGTGCAACCAAGAATCAACTACCCAGCAAAACTGAACATCCTCTTCCAGGGGAAAAGATGGCCATTCAATGATATACAGGGGGTTTCAAATCTTCCTGTTGAAATGACTAGAACTGAACAAAAAGTTTGATCTTCAAGTATAGGACTCAGGTGAAGCATAGAGAGAGTGGACAAGAAGGGTAAATTATGAAGGATTTAATGACGATGATCAACTGTGTGCATTCCTGAAGTGGGAGATGATGACGATGATCAACTGTGTGTATTCCTGCAGGGGAAGATGATACTGATAATACTCATATGAACCTTCTCATTTATCAGAGCAGCTAGAAGGAGCATATTTAGACAAGGCAGAGGAGGGAGCTGAATTTGAAGCTATAATATATTGTAAAAATGAAGTCAATGGGTGAAAAGGGAATGTACTGGGAGAAAGGGAAAGGAGAGGTAGAATGGGCTAAGATATTTCATAAAAAATTTCATGAATTTCATATTTCATGTAAAAAAGAAAAAAACCTTTGCAATGGAGTGGAAGGGAAGAAGGTGAGGGGGAATGAGGGAACCTTCATTCTCAGTGGAAATGGCTCAGAGAGGAAACAACATACATACTTAATAGGGACAGAAATCTAGAGGAAAATGGAGAGCAAGGGGATGGGAGAAAGGGGATAGGGAGATAGGAGAGGGTAGATCATGGGAGAGGGTAGTTGGATACAACACATTTTTTGTTTACTTTTTGCAAGGTGGTGGGATTGGTGATCTGTCCAGGACCATATAACTGGGTGGTTGCTGGGTCTCTGGGGTGGATTGTAGGCTTGGGGCCTCCTGGCCTCAGGGCCAGTGCTCTGTCTGTTGTGCCACTTGGCTATCCCATAGCACACTTTTGAAGAGGGACAGAGTGAAAGGAGAGAGAAAATATAATAAATGGGAGTGGGGAGGAATGGATGGAGGGTATTACAATCAGCAACAGCAACCGTGGAAAAATATGAAAGTAACTTCTCTAATGGACTTATGATAAAGAATGCTTTTCACCCCAGAGACAGAGCTGATGGTATCTGAACACAGATTGAAGCACATTTTTTCTCTTTCTTTCACTTTATTTCTCATGAGGTTTTTAATTTTCATGGGGAGGGGGAGATTATGTTTACTCTTACAAGAAGATTATTTTAGTAATGTATCAATAAATAAAAATGTAATTTTTTAAAAAATAAATGAAAATTCACTAAAAATTAAAAAAAATAAATCTGATTATACATTGTTAAAAAAAGAGATTTAGAGTGGTTTACCATTTCCTTCTTCAGCTCATTTTACAGATGATGAAACTGAGGTATATAGTTTAAGTGACTTATTCAGGGTCACATAGCTATTAAGTGTCCTGAAGGGATTTGAACCCAAGAAGATGAGTCTTCTGACTCTCCAGGCTTGTCACTCTATCCACTGGACCACCTAGATACAATAATAATAATAATAATAATAATAATAATAATAATAATAACAACAACAACAACAATAACAATAACAACAATAACAATAATAATAATAAATTATATTCATATACCCTAATTTTATCAATCATTTCTCAATTGGTAAATTTTAAATTTGATTTCATTTCTTTGATACAAAAAATATACTGCTTTGGGGCAGCTAGGTGGTGCAGTGGATAGAGCACTGACCTTGGAGTCAGGAGACAAGAGTTCGAATCTGGTCTCAGACACTTGACTCTTACCAGCTATGTGACCTTGGGCAAGTTACTTAACCCTGATTGTCTCACATCCAGACCCATCTCCAGTTGGTTGATTCATATCTGACTGCTGAACCCAGATGATTCTGGAGGAGTAAGTGGGACTGATGGCTTAGCACAGCACCCTCTCACTCCAATTCATGTTCTTGTCATGATATTACTTCCCTGGTGTCATGGTCTTCGAAAATGAAGGACAAACATTTGGGGTATCACATAGTTAAGTCACTTCCAGCAGAGTTGCAAATTGCTTTCTAGAATGGTTATCTACTTCACAGTTCTACTACTAGTTCACTAGGATACCTATTCTATATCCTCTTTGGCAATTATCATTTTCCTTTTTTAAAAGAAACTGAAATATACTTTTTTTAAAACAATCATTTTTGCCCATCAGACAGATATAAAGTGAAACTTCAGAATTTATATTCCCCTTATTATTTGTAATTAGAAAAGTTTTTCATATGGTCATTGATAGCTTGCATTTCTTCTTTTGAAAACTATCTGGGGTGGCTAGGTGGTGCAATGGATAGAGCACCAGCCCTGGAGTCAGGAGTACCTGGGTTCAAATCCGGTCTCAAACACTTAATAATTACCTAGCCGTGTGGCCTTGGGCAAGCCACTTAACCCCATTTGCCTTGCTAAAACCTTAAAAAAAGAAAGAAAGAAAACTATCTGTAAGGGTTCATGTTTGTGCTTACTTTTAATGGCCTGAAGGCAGATTAGTTCAAAAAATGTATTTAATAAAATAGGATGCTAAGAAAAATGACAAAAATAGTTTCTCCAATACTCTCAGACTCTGGGACAGCTACAGAAAAATGACTTTTCTTCTCAAATATCCACCAGGTGTCACTTCCTTTTCCATTTAATTATCTTTCCATAAACATAAGGCTGAACTCTTAAGAATTTCCTTGGTATAGCATTCTTAGGGTGGCAGATTTTCTGGTCCTGAAACTCTGTGTCACTTACCTTGTCACTGGTTACCCTTAAATGTTTCTGGCAGGATTCCTGCCAGGCCATTTCAGAAAACAAAAATTCATTACACACATCATTATCGATTTTCTTCTCCCTTCTTTATTATTGAAATGTCATGGTATTTCTATTCTCTCTCTCTCTTTCTGTCCCTTCCCTTAGAACTTTTTCTCTCTCAGCCTCTATCTCTCTTTCTCATGGTTTCTCTGATTTCATCTCTCTGATGCTTCCATTTCTCTTTTGTTTAACTTTGTTTTTCTCCCTATCCCTCTTTCCCTTCCTTCCCTTACCCCACAGAATTGCAATTACTGGAAGCTTGCTATCCCTCACAGTTTATCATCATTCTCTCATCCCCCTCTCAAGGGATCACAGAACCCTAGTTATATGCTCTTTTTAGTGACATGCCCATCCCCCAATTTCTCAGAGTGAATCAGTCAATTGTCTCCTGCTTGAGGATTGCTACAGCAACCCCTGTGTACAGGAACTTGAGGGTTCTACAATATAGACAGATCCTTGGGCTGTGTCTTTGGGAAGAGGGTTCTTTCATCAAATTTCTTTCCCAGATAGTTTTGGAGGTGACTGACATTGTGAACATGTATGGAAATGGGGCATTTTTAACTCATCAAATGAAACGAAATGATCTGTGTTTTCTTTATCTTCCCAGTGTCTCTCAGCTGTTCCTGTGGAAGTGATCCACTATTCATCTCTGGAGGAAAGGGAGCTCAGAATTTGCTTAAATTATCAAGGGTATTTGAGTGTGTGAAAGCCAGTATGCCTTGGTCATAAACATTCCCTGAAATGGGTACAAATATTCAGGATTTGTCTTTTTTCATGTCCAGGTTGTGCCAGGAGCCTTTTGCTGGGGTATCCCGTGCTCAGGTTTTTAGTTTGCACAAGTGCTGGTAAATTCTGTGTGCACTAAGATTATTAGAGTCATTAGTCTTTTTTCTATTTTTCTGCCTGTCAGCTACCCCTCTCTCCCTTCTCCACAAGAAAGTGCTTATTTGTTATCAAGAAGCATGAGTTTGTGTATCTATTCAAGTCAACTAGTACTGACTCCTCATCCAGTGATTAATCTTGCCTCTTCATAATGATTGTATTTATTAATAATAATTATTGCTATTAACAAATATAATTAAAAATAAATAATGTGATTAATAATTAATTATAGCTTCCTGCTATGTTCCAAATATTCAACTAGGCACTTTACAAGTATAATCTGATTTGGGAGGTAGGTGCTATTGTTATCTTTATTTTAAAGTTCAGGAAACTGAGGCAAATAAGAATGGATCCTGAGTGACTGAGGTTAGACAAAAGGAAAAAAAGGAAAGATGAACTAGGGCTTCCCTGGTGTTAGGAAGTCTTTCTGTTGCCTGTTTTCTCAGATTCAGAGGATAAAAGAATACTATTAATACTGTATTTGTATGATATTTTACAATTTATAAAATAAATTCACTTACATTATTTCACTTGATCTTCCCAACTGCTCATAAAACAGGGAGGATAGGTATTATAATCCCAATTTTACTAATAAGGAAGTTGTGGCTCAAAGGGATTGTGACATGCCCAAGATTAATAAAGCCAGATCCTAGAGAAGGATCCAGATTGTTTGACAAGTCTGGCAGTGGACTTTGTGTTACAGCAAGCTGAGAAGTAAATGAATGTAAGACTTTCTAGCTAGAGCTGTCTTTAAACAGAGAAGCATCAATTTAGAACTACAAATGACCTCAGACTTGATTCCTCTTTTAGAGGTGGGGAACCTGAGATGTAGAAAAATGATGTGTCTTGTTCAAAGCTAGGTAATGGCAGGGGTGGTTGGAAACTCAGATCTTTCAAATTCCTTCTCTTTCATAATACCAAGTTACCTTTGGAGTCTCATTAAGAATCTGGTGGAGGCTTTTCAGATTGTACAATCACACTTTTAAATAAAAAATAACAATTTATACTGGCAAAGTTACTGTCTAATAGACAAATGCTTCACCTTAAGGTGCTCTAAATGAAATCCATGTCATAGTCTATTCTTAAGATAGAATAGAAATCCATATGTATTGTACTTATGTCAGGCTGCTGAGAGGGGAGTGGGAAAAAGGAAAGATTTTCCTTTAGCATTTGATGAAAAATATTTCTTTTGCTTATAGAACAAACAAAAGGGGGGGGGTTAGTACTATGATGGCAAAAATTTGAAACAAAGGAAGATGAGAGCCTGGATCATAAATTTTGAAATTTAGGTTTGACTTAGCCTCTTGTGCTATAAGAGAAATGATTATTTCTCTTGTATTTAATAGCTAATTATTGAATTAGGACCTTTTTCTACTCCTTTATTCAGAAATCACCCCCTGTAGGTTATTCAGGAAGACTTCTGAAAGGAAGAACTCAGATGTGTTCAAAAGATCAAGTTAGGTGAATTCCCAAGCAGGTCTGAGAAAATGTGAATTCTCCCTTTTATCAGATGGGTGGTGATATGGATCCAGATAATTTTCTTTGACAAAAATGGAGTGATCAAAGTCACCTACCCCAGAACCTCATTAGAATAGGTCCACTATCTCATTATCATATTCATTTTCTCATCAATTGTTAACCAATCAGAGTTAATTTCCAAACTCAGGAACACTCACTCTTCTAAGGGCAAATGGGTTAAATGAGGGGGTCTTTGGTCTAAGAGAGATAGTCAAATGACCATCCTTTTATTAATATATACTGATATTATTAATAAAAGTATTAATTACCCAGAAACTATGACTTTTGAGTCCTTTATACAGCACATTTAGTTTTTAAATGATTTTCTTATTTTTTCAGGTGTTGTTGGAAAAAAATCAGTCAGTGATGAAAATTAAATCTTTAGAGCCAGTAATATAGTCGCTAGTTGGAAATGATGACTTCCCAATGGATTTTGAGGAGATGGTCACAACCGTTTTAGTGGTTTAAGACAGTCTTTCATTAGATAGAAAGTCAGGAGATTTGAGTATAGATCCTGGGTTCTGACCTCAACATTCCTGTGACTTGGAGAAATAAATCTCCCTCCTTTGAGGACCAAGTTTTCTCAGCTGTAAAATGGGTGAGTGGTATTAGATGAACTTTAAGATTCCTTCCAATCTCCAAGTATTCTGTCATATTTGCTAAAGCTATTTCCTTATTTGTTCCATCCATGACTAGATTTTAGGCAGATTTATTACCAGCAGAAAACTCTCATATAGAAATACAGTTGCCAATATCAGAGAGATTTTAAGATTTTTTTTTTATTCATTCAAGTTATCTCTTCTCTCCCACAGTATTCTAGTCACTTTCATTTTTAAAATATAGGTAAGGGTGACATTTATGGTGAAACAACTTACATAAAAAGAGGAAGCCAATCAGGATAGTGAAGGTACTGAGGACCATATAAAGATTAGCTAAAAGATTATAGGATCAAAGGAAGGACAGTTTAGTATTGCTTAAAGAAACTATTGCATTTGGAATCAACAGACAAGGGTTTAAATCTCCCTCTACCACTTGCTACCTGTATGATTTAGTCTTCTGTTTCTCTTTTGTAAAAGGAGGAGGCTGGAAAACATGTAGAATAAATAAATGGACCCCTCTACTTCAGAATCTATTCTCCAATTATCTCATAGAGATTGATGGAACCTCAGTAATAATCTGGTCCAAGTATGGATGTGTTGCCATTTCATGTAAATATTTTTATATCTAAAAATAAGTCTATTTTTGTATATATATACATATATACATATATAAAGGCACAAAAATACAAGTTAATGGGGGGAGAAAAAGCTGGGGGGGTTGGGATCAAGAAGGATGTCATGTAGGAGATGATATTTTATCTAAACGTAGAAACAAACTAGGGATTCCATGAGGAAATGAGGAGAAATATTTTCATGCATAGGGGAATAGTCTGTGCAAAGAAATATAGTTCAGAAATGGAATAATATGTGTGAAGAGCAGCAAGAATATCAGTTTGGTTGAGTTGAACATACGAAAAGGAATAATAAAATAATGTTTAAAAAGTAGGTTGGAACTTTGTAAAGGACTTTTAATGCTGTATAGATCTATGTTATCAGAGGTAATAAGGAGACACTGGAATTTATTGATCATGGGAATGAATGAACAGATCTGTGCTTTAGGCAACTTGTATAGAGGACTGAGGAAAGAAGAGACCTGAGGCACATTGTATGCCAAATAGGAGGTAATTGCAATAATCTACAGGAGAGATTAAAATAAAGGCTCCCACTAAAGGACTGGGACAATTAATAAAGGTAACAGTAGAGACTGAGACTTCCCCTTTGATTTTTCTTTTTCTGGGGGTGGGTTGGGGAGGCAGTTGGGGTTAAATGACTTGTCCAGGGACATACAGCTAGTAAGCATCAACTGTTTGAGGCTGGATTTGAACTGAGGTCTTTTTGACTCCAGGGTAGGTGATCCAGTCACTGTACCTCCTAGCTGCCCTTTCACCTTTATTTCATTGTTGTATAGAATTCCAAGATGAACATACTCTCTCAGTCAATGCATGGAAACCTATAGTCTTAGAGAATTGCCTAGACTATAGCCCTTAGAGATGTAGGCTCATTGAGAGGTTAAATGATTTACTGAGGGTCACCCAGTCAGTATGTCAGAAACTGAATTCAAACTTAGGTTTTGCTGACTCCAAGATTAGCATTCTATCCATTATGCCAAGCTATTTCTCTAAGGATAATAGCATTAAACAAAAAACTAAATAAATAGCAATTTTCTGCCTTAGGGGAAAAATCCAAAACAGACATTAGTTTGTCAAAGGGAAGCACATGTTATCTCTGAAACAGTTTTGTTTTGTTTTTTTAAGGTAGCATTAGCAGCTGCCAAGAGAGTAAAATGCTTCTAAACTTGGCTGATGTGTCATAGTCCTTTGGCAAACAACTGTTTTGCTTCTCATCAGGCAAACAGCTTTCTCTTTCTAGTTCTCTGTCTTCTGATCTTTGTCAATGGCTCACTTCCAGGTAGACTGGTCCTTATTGACCAGAGGCTGATTGAAGTCACTTAAATCCTTGTTAGCCATAGGGCCTGATTTTCTGTGGGTATCATGTTGGTCATTGATGTTTTCTAGCAATATTCTGGACTCTGTTGTTAGTCACTCCTTTAAAATTTCAATCCCAGGGATTGTGCTTTTCTTTTTTTGTACTGTTATTATTGCTTCATGCTAAAGGATAGATTTTTTTTATGGAAGTTGTTTCACCATAAGTGTCACCCTTACCTAATATTTTCTGCTTTCCATACCCCACTTCTCCCTAGAAAGATTAAAAATAATTTCCGTGAAACATGGTGACATATGGACTCCCCTGTAATTGAAGCCTGATCATAGGAGTACAGATTTAAATCTATAAGGAAATTTAGAGGTCATTTAGTCCAATCCCCTCATTTCACATATGAAGAAACTTAGGTGAAGTGACTTGTCCAGGATCACAGAGGTAGTATCTAAGTTAAGATTTGAACTCAAATCTTCCTTTTATCATGCCCATCTTTATTTTCTACCTAGCTATCAACGAATATTGTGAGCTTTGGAAACATCTCTCTTACCATCACTACTTGTTTATCTCTGAGTTACCTAGAGAGGTTAGGTCTTGGAATAATCAAAAGAGAATTTTTCTTTCTAATGTCAAGAAAACTGATGTAGATGAACTGGGCCAGAGGCTAGCTTCTGTCTTCTGATCTTTGAAAATGAAAAGGAGAAGAAAAGATTTTGTAGCTGAGATGTCCTTTTAAGTGATGGGTTGAACTGCTGGAGTTTTCCATGGGACTGCAACGTTTAAATGGGGTTTTTAAATCACTTTAAAATAGTTATTAACTACCAACATAAGAAATCATTGTAATAGAGAAACTTCAGATGAACTTAGTGTTTGCAATGAGTCTCATTACATGCTTTAGGCCCTGGGAACCTTTAACAATGAAGTGCTGTGCTGAGAAAGTAAAATCTTTTCACTTTTATAGGACCTGATAGAGCTTGTGATTTGTCTCATGGTATATAACCTTCCCAAATCTGTCTCCATACCACACTAAGGTAAAAGGACCTGTCCAGTGTTGATGTTGCTCTTCCAGCATTTTCTTGTTAGATAGGTTGCTCTAATGGTTCAGCTGTGGTCTATAATATTTCTGGCTTCAGACTTAGCTGTCTATGATTCTCAACTGGAGGCAATACTTCTCTTTCACAAGAGCAAGGATCTTGGCCATAGAGCTAGCAGAGAACTCCCCACCTCTGTTCAATCAGGGCATCTTCTCTAAGAACTGCTTCCTCTTAAGAAGGAGGGAGGAAAACTGGATTGTCTTGGTGAGCCATTCAGACTTAGTCTTATCTTTCAACAATACTTATTGGTTTAAAATAGGTCTCCTTAATAAAAAAAAAATTCACCTTTTCTTAGGGTGACTATCTAGTAGATTTCCTCAGTCTTTATCTGCAAGCTAGGCTGGATAGCAAGGCAATGGCTATTTACCTAATGAAAAGCAAATATCTAAGGGTTCAGAATTCTACATATTCTGTCTTTCTTGCTCTTTCATGAAAATGAGTAGATGAAGAAAAATTACTGGAGGCAATCTATAACCCAAGAGTAAGTTCATAATGTAAAAATAATAGCTAGCATTTATAAAGTTTTTAGGATTTATAAAACATTTTATAAATGTTACCTCACTTGCTCCTTATGATAACACTAGGAGGTAGGTACTATTATTATCTCTGCTTTATAAATGAAAAAAACTGAGTAAGACAAAGATTGAGTGATTTGTACATATTCACGCACCTGCTAACTGTTTGATCCAGGATTTGAACTCATGTCTTCTGAATTTCAAGTCTGGAGCTATAGTTGTCAGTTAATTACTTCTACTGTCTTGTTTTCCTATTCCTTTTATAATGCAAATGTTACTCAAAGTCTTACATCCTTTACAAGGTAAAAATAAGACTTCTTGAAGTTTACATCTTTAAGCATGATAAAAAAGAAAAATTACTTATATGTGAAAGAGAATGACCTTTTTTAAAGGTACAAATACTGTGTGAATGTAATACACCCTTGTCTTTGTTATTTACCCCTTGGAAATTAAAAATTTGCTCATCTGAAAGGAGGAACTTTGGGAATAACTTTATGAATGCATATATATATATATATATATATATATATACCCATGTAAATATATCTAAATAATTTATCCAAATAATATTCATATTTATACATTTATATAGATAGAAAAAGAACTATGAGAATAGTATCAAAGAAGACAAGGAAACAGAATAACCAGGAAGAGAGAATGATCAATAGCATGCAAGTGGCAGAGATATCAAATATGACTGAGGTAAAAGCCATTGGATATAGCAATCTACTGGTTAAGGGTATAATATATATAAAGAAAAGTAACTATATACTTTTACTTTTTAAGTTTTTGAAAGGCAATGGGGTTAAGTGGCTTGCCCAAGGCCACATAGCTAGGTAATTATTAAGTGTCTGAGGCTGGATTTGAACTCAGGTACTCCTGACTCCAGGGCCAGTGCTCTACCCACTGCGCCACCTAGCCACCTCAACTATATACTTTTTTTAGGTTTTACAGTTTTTTCTTAATTTTATTGATGTCTTTTGTTTTTATATATATCATAATCGTGTCCAAATGTAAGCCTCTTTCAATCTCCTAAAAAAGTCATTCTTTGTAACAGATATCAAAACAAAAAAGAATAAGCAGTTCAGTAAAACTAACCAGCATGTCAGCCATATCTGACAGCATTTGCAAAATTACTATAAAATTATACACCAGGGGTGGCTAGGTGGCACACTGGCCCTGGAGTCAGGAGTACCTGAGTTCAAATCCAGCCTCAGACACTTAATAATTACCTAACTGTGTGGCCTTGGGCAAGCCACTTAACCCCATTGCTTTGCAAAAAAAGGAAAAAAAAGAAAAGAAAAGAAAAGAAAATTATACAACAAAAATCCTCCTAAGTGCAGTGAAGGTATTTGTTACCTATCCAGAACCATCCTTTATCAATGTAATATATAGCATTTAGGATTGTTCTTTTCATTTATATTTTTGTTGTTCTATGTATATGGCTTCACTATGCATGTTTATTTGTATTCTCATGCTTCTCTGAACTTTTTGTAGTCATCTTTTCTTAGGATGCAATATATTATATTGCATTCATGTAACAATATTCTACAAATTCTACTATGAATATTTTACTGTGTGTGAGAGACCTTTCTTTTTTGTCTTTATGCTCTTTGGGGTGTATTCCTAGCAATAAAATATTTGCATCAGAGAATTTGGACATTTTAATGATTTTTAAAGCATTATTACAAATTGCTTTCCAGAAAGTCTGGACCAATTCACAACTCTATTAATAGTGCATTAGGTTGTCTGTCTTTTTGGAACTCCTCCAACACTAACTATTTCTGTTGTTTGTTTGCTTGCCAATTTTCTGGGTGTCAATTTACATTTCAGAATTATCTTGATTTGCATTTCTCTTATTATTGGTAATTTGGAGCAATCTTTCATAAAGTAGTTAATAGTCTGCAATTCTTTCAAAACTTATTTGTTCAAATTCTTTGATCATTTATCTAGATATTACACATTTATATTAATTCCCTACATATCAAATACTTTTATATCAAATTCATTAGATTTTTTGATGCAAAGAGTTTTTTTTTTACTAGTTGGTCATTTCCCTTTTGATTCTTGCTATTTTTGGATTTGGTGAGTGCAAAATCTTTTCAGTTTCATATTAAAAATTATCTATTTCATCTTTTGTAATATCCTTTATTCCTTCTTTGATGAAGAAATTCTCCTCCTAGTCAGAGATGTGAAAGTATCTGATCTGATTTCATTCTCTACATTTTTTTTACTGTATGACTTTTAATATTCATGTCATGTATTCATTTTGAACTGATTTAGGTGAAAGGCATAAACCTTTACAAAGTTCCATTCGGATGCCTTGTTGTGTCATACTGGTGACTCTAACTTCTTAAAGGTTATGCCAGTGAAGTGTAGTCACTGCAGACTCAATAGCTCTGGAAAGACCTTAAGCATGGATTTAGAGTACATAGTGATGCTATCTGCTTATTTGTTTTGGGCATGGCAATCTATGAAACAAAGAATAATAGAGAAGTGAGGTTCTTTTCCACTTTTCCCTGGGGGTCAGTTTATTGGTAGTTTTGAATGCAAGAAGATTTTGTATTTGATCCTGGAGGAGATAGGGAACCACAGAAGTTTACTGAGTGGAGGGATGATATGATTGGACCTGTACTTTGGGAAGATCGTTTTGACAGTTCAGTGATGAATGGACTGTAATGGAAAGAAGTTTATGGTAGGGAGACCAGCCAGCAATCCATTGCAATAGTCTAGGCAGGAAGTTATGAGAGACTGCACTAAGGTGGTGGTAATATGAGAAAAGAGAAGAGTACATTTAAAGAGATATTTCAGAGGTAGAATTGACATGGCATGGCATCAGATTAGCTATGAGTAGCAAGAGGGAGTGAAGAATTGAGGGATGAAAAAGAAAGAATGGGAAGAAATATTTGAGCAAGCATGGATCAGGAAGAAGATGAGAGGGCAAAGACATAGATTACATAGCAGATCATATCTCTATATCATGTACCATTGAAAAACATGATAGATAGGTGCTGGTGATGATAAAAATCAAATATCATATTCAACTTTACTTTAAAGGTTATACTGAAACAATAGGCAATAAATTTTGATTTGCCATTTTATTGAAAGCTCTGTGATAACTTGGCTTTGTTTACCAAAGTATTAATAAACCCACAGGCCACATAAAATCACTTGAAGGTCACATTTTGGATAGCCTTGCCATAAAGAATTAATTTTATTTTAATATGCAGAAAAATAATCATGCAACCACAGATACTTGATGGAACTTGCACAGATAATTTTTGTTTGGTTCTGTTCACTCCATGGAAGCTTTAGGGCTAATTCTCAGTCAAATATGACTCAAATCTTAAGGATTCATTCTCTTAAATGACAGAGTCTTTTCATTGACTGCAGAGTCAGAGAAACTGAACACTTGTTTCTACAAAAAAAGGAAACTCATACTTTTACTTCTCTCATTTCTTGCTATTGGGCTATTTCCGTAAGCCCATAAATTCCACAAATGAAGTGAGAGAAGGGGAAATTACCCCATTTCTTACCCACTCTCCATACAGTCATGAACAAATATTGTGCCTACATAAGCCTTAACTTGGATTTGGTCTTATTTTCATGTAGTTGTTCTTTTGTGATCTGAGGTGACTAAGAATCTTATAATGGATATATCCAGGTTGAACAGAAAAATTTTGAGCTTGAAAGATCTGAAGGCATGGGGCCAATGGGAATAGCAGTTGGTTGTGGCAGTGACAGAGGTGAACTGGTATAAAAGGAGACTTTAGCATCATTGAGGGCAACCAACTGAAAGGATATTGTTGAAGCTTAGGCTTTGATCAGATAGTGTCCAATCAAGGTGAAATGTAAAATGTTCAATTAGTCATCTTGAAAACTGCTTTATGTTTGAATGACATTTAAATGTTAACTTCCTAGTCAATTGAATGCTATTAATTCTGTTCATTTATACTGTGAATCTTTCATTAATTAAAACATTAGATATCTTTTATACTTTTACCCACCCCTGCCTTTTGGGGAATCCTGTAAATCTGGGAGCCACCATCTCTTTACTGTGGTTAGCATCACACTTATGATGTAAGAGTAGGAGTAAATTATTAAGCCAATGACTAAAAAAGGAGAGAACTTCTTCCTAGAGGCACACTCTCTAGAATTAAACATATAGATACAAATACTAGTATATTAAAATGAGATTTATATGGGACATAAAGGTATGTGAGGACATTGAGGGACTGATATTAAAAAGTATCTAAAAGGAGAAATTACTAAAAGTGTGGAAAATTTTTTGGTTCTTGCTAATACTAAATACTTTAGAAAAAAGCCAAATTACCACAAATCTTTCAATAAAATGGCAAGTCAAAATTTATTGTCTATTGTTTCAATATAACTTTTAAAAATACTACACAATATCAATAATTGATTGTGGACCCTATGTGTCCACTTTTCCATCGATATAAAATCTTTTTGGGTCACTATACACACATCAAGGACATCCTCAATAAGGGTATTAGCAGGAACAATCAGGCTTTTGGAAATGATATATTACAATGAGCCATGTCTTTACTATTTCATAATTAACTGAAAGAGCTAGACACTACAAGATCTCATTGCACTTATTGTTTGTAGAATACAAAAAACAAGAAAACAAGGAAAGCAAAAACAAGGACAGAAAGAAAGAAGAAAGAAAAGGCAGTTGTTATGGTAAAATAAAATGGAGGCTTTCACTTGTTCCACAATATATGGATGTCCATTGGTAATTCAAATTCAACATTTAACTAGTGGAACCAATTATATTTCTTCCTTAGCCTATTCTTCCTCTTAACTTGCTTATTTCTTTTGATGATGCCACTATCATAGCTACCTAGATTTAAAAGCTGAGTGTTATTTTTACTTCTTCCCTTCACTTTCTATAGCTATTCAGCTGCCAAGTCTTATTGAATTTACATTTCTCACATCTGTTTGCTTCTTTCTACCCAGGAAGCCCATATTCTGATTTAGTCCTTCGTTATCTCTCACCTAGACTATTACAACACCTCCTGCTTACAGTTTCCCCTCTCCTGTCCATCTTCTAATATTTCTAAGATACCATTCTGACCATTTTACTCCTCTACTCACAATCTCAAAAGCTCCAACTGGTATAGTTGTTAGCCTGTTGGGTTTGGAGTCAGAAAGATATGAATTCAAATCTTATTTTAGTTATTTTTGAATTATGGGAATTTGAGCAAGTCACCTAACCAGCATAAAAAAGGAGTCAATAGTTTCTAGGGCCTTTTCTAGCTCTAAATTTGTAGTCCTATGTCACTAGAATAAAATGAAAAAATTTCAGCTTGGCACTGAAAGGTCTTCACCATCTGACTTGTGCAATGTTTCTAGGCTTGCTTTGTTCTTCTCTCCTTCATGCATCTTATTTTCCAGCCAAACTGATTTACTATACTAGCTATTTGCCAGACTCAATAAACTATTTTACATCTCTAGGCTTTGTACTGGCTTGAAAGGTGCCTCATTTTTTTCTACCTTTTAGAAATTCTAGTATCATTCAAGACTCTGTTCAAGTGTTATCTTATATGTATGTGAAACCCTTCCCGATACCTTCAGCTCTTTGTGATCTTTTCCTCACTAAATTGCTATGTATGAATGTGTATACATATATATTTGTATATATATACATATATATACATATATACATATTTATTAATTATATATTTATAAAATAACCTACCAATCTATGCTATTGAAAAGGTTACCTCAGATCCAAACTACAGCTCACAAGCCCTCAAAATGCATATACATTTAGTAGTGATTGATAGAATTAACAAATCTTCAGCTGCTGTCATGCTTTTCTCAATGTCTTGCCTCTATAATTCTATGTTCCTTTCTTATTGACTCCATGAGAATAGTTTTGTTTTTTAGAATGTTATCCACAAGTGCTTTCCCTTTTTTTCTGAGTAATGTAAATGAATTACTTTTGCTTGCTAAAGAATAGATATATACAAAGACACATTAATATATAACTATATTCATCAATAAAGTTGTATGAGGATTTTTGTGTATATGAAATTTAGTTTATCTTCCCTGTGGAATTAAATTAACACTGATCACATGATGAGTCCCTTTCCAGACTTGCTTATCATTTCTCTAGGCAAACGTTGAAGCGGGGGGTGGGGTGGGGGGAGCCAAGAGAAACAAGAGCGACAAGGAAGACAAGTTTTGCCTGTACATCAAGATCTCACAGATCTCCAAGTACTCTGTTTATTTACCAAAATACAAGTGCTTAAATATCCTCCCCAGTCCCTGGTCCACTCCCACTCCCTTGGCACTTAGTAAAATAAGGCTCTGGTGCTCAAGGACACCAGGTGATAAAGGTTCACAGCACTCCCACACACAACAGTCCTTAACATATCCTCCTATTTGTCCTTTTTATTGAAGCAAAATTCCCCAATTCAATTACATCTCAGGTGGGTAGGTTCAGATTCTAACTACATTAATAACTTAAATTAACCTTTAAGCAATTAAATTCAAAATTCAAACTAAAAGGAGTAGCATTTAACTTTACCTGTTTCAGAGCTTAGACACTAACACAAACACAGAAAAGAACTCTTCTGTATTTCAAACTTATCAAAGTGACATTGTTGGACACCTTGGCTGGCACCAAAATCTCAAAATATAGAAACATTTCCCCATCTCTCCAGGCCAGTGGAGAAATGTAAAAATGTCCTGTTGATGATTACATACACACACACACACACACACACACACACACACACCCCAAAATGTTAGCCATAAGCACAGGCTTCATTCAAAAGACAAGATCTAAATTTCCCAATCCCAGAAAAAAAGTCTTCTTCCACTTTTTTCTTAACTAATTAACCATGAAGCTTTCCAATTAATAAGCTATTGAAAAACATAGTCATTGCCCAATTCCCCCTTCCTCCCCAAACCAGGAAGAAGGCATGGGGTCCCTTAATTTCTAAAATAAGTTTTTTTGAGACATGGGTTTGAATTTCAAAGTTCCAAAAAGGAAGATTTCTCTTCTCCCTCCCCCCCTCTCTCTGCAGAGGGTAGGAATGGCAGAGAATGAGAGAGAGCATTTGAAATTATTTGAGTTGTTGACAACAGTACAATTTGGAGTTATTGCATTTTCTGAATGGTAGTCAACATCATTACAAACTGTCCAATAGCATGTGAAATTTTTGCTCTCAACACAGGAAGTGCAGTTAGTGCAGCCCTCTGGTGCTGGAGCAACAGCTGTGGTGTCCTTGATTGTAGGCTGGAGACTGAAGTTCGTTGTGGCTTCTGGTGTGAAAATCATTGTAAGCATCAGGGTGGAAGAGAAGTCTAAAATTGACCGTAGGTTTAGGGGTTTGGATTGCACTTAGTGTGGTCAGGCAGCAGCAGTGGCCAAAAGAAGAAGTAAGTAGGTACTCCACATCCCATTCATGGTGCTGGTGCGAACTGCTGCTGAGGAAGAAGCTCCATCCCCTGCAGCACTGCCTCAATGACCCCACTTCCCGCTGATTCCTCAATGTTCCTTAAAATCAGCCCCCTGGTAACAATCAAAACCTGGTACCTCTTCCAAAAGTCCGCTGCTTTGGGATGTTGCCTGGAGGTTGCTTGTATCTGCTGGTCCTTATCTCAGACTTCACTCAGATAACTCCACTTTGTGTCCCTGTATGGGTGCCATACATTGAATCCCTTTCCCAGACTTGCTTATCCTTTCCCCAGGTGAACATCGAAGGGGTGAGAGACGAGAGAGACAAGTTCTCCTTGTACACTAAGATCTCCCAGATCTCCAAGTACTCTATTTATTTACCAAAATACAAGTGCTTAAATATCCTCCTCAGTCCCTGGTCCACTCCCACTCCCGTGGCACTTAGTAAAACAAGGCTCTGGTGCTCAAGGACACCAGATGATGAAGATGCACAGCACTCCCACACACAACAGTTCCTGACAATCACATAGAATCCCAAAGTGATGGAGGGGATAAGTATTTCTATGAGGATTTTTATTCTTCACTTGAAAATTCATTCTCTGCACTTGTCAGAAAAACATCATGCGTCCCATTAGAGTTTTCCTTGTGCTTTTTACTTTTACCCCTAAAACTGGTGACATTCTTCCTCTAATTTCCCAATAATAATTTCATAAATAAGTGTCATCTGGACTCAAATGATCCCACCACACCTGAAATCACAGATAAGCCTCACCATATCCTTTATAGAATTATCCTTGGGCACATTTGTCTCCTATGTTTTCATTCCGTTGTACCAAGATCTCAGAGACTAAATTTAAAAACTGAGGAAGAAGAAATACCTTCCAACACTAGTATCATACTGAACCCCTAAAAAGGAGAGAACAACTGTAACACAAATCAGAGATGGATCTTTCTTACAGAAAGGGAAAGCTAGGGAGCCATCTTTGGAGATGCTATACCACCCCAGTTTGGAGAACTGCTTTACCAATATTCCAATATGGGCAAAAATTTATGGTCATTATAGTTGATCATTATAATTACACAGTATTCAGTTTTACTTCTGTTGTTGTTTGTCTTTTCATTTATATTGTTTTAGACTGTGTGTATGCTGTTTTTTCTTGGTTCTATGTATTTCACTTTGTATCAATCCATTTAAGGCTTCCCATGTTTCTTTGTAGTCTTTATAATCATTATTTCTTACGATGTGGACAATATTCCACTTACAATCATTACCACAATATGTTACATCACTCCACAATCAATAGATATCTACATCATTAACAATCTGATATTATTAAAACTAATACTATGAATATTATGATATCTATGGGATCTTCCTTTTCCCTTTGTGTCATGCTTATCAATGGAATCTCTGAGTTAGTTTCTTAACATACTTTCAAATTACTTTCTAGAATAGCTGGGTCTATCTTTTGTCAGTTCCTCCAAGATTTGATGTACCTTTTTCTTGTAAATTATTTGGAACTATCTTTTAAATGATTATTAATATTCTGCAATTCTTTTGAGAACTGTTCATATTGTTTGACTACTTCTCTATTGGGAAATAGCTTTTGGTCATAAAGCGAGCTGAGTTTTCTATATAACTTCGACATCAGATCCCTGTGTTTGAGGTAAAGATTTTTTAAAAGTACATTTCTTTTTATCCTAATTACATTGATTTTTGTTCATGCAAAGGCTTTTCAATTTCATGTAATTAAGATGATCTATTTTTATATTTCCAACCTCCCCCGAATCATTGCCTTGTTGTGGTAAAAGGGTTTGTGCAGCTCAATCAAATTATGAGTTTTGCTTTGCAGGGATACCCAAAATGGACAGATCAGAGAGGAGAGTTCTTACAAAAGCTGATTCACTAGAGAAAGAAATGTCAAACCATTCTATTATATTTGCCAAGAAAATTCCATGGGACATTACTAAAATGATAAAAGGGATGACATCAGAAGATGTCCAATATGCTACTGGGGAAGAGTGGAGGACAACTATAAGTAGCACCAGTATTAATGAAGTGGCTAGACCAAAGCTGAAAGGAAGTTCAGTTGTGGGTGCATTTGATGATGAAAGGAAAGTCTGTTACGAATGAAAAGATCAATATTACATAAGAACCTGGAATGTAAAATCTATAAACCAAGGTAAGCCACATATGGTCAAACAAAAGATGGAAAGATGAAAGAAACATCAATGACATGGATATCAATGAAATTAAATAGATGAGAATAAGTGAATTTTATTCAAATAATCACTATGTAAACTACTGTGGGTAAGATTCTCAGCTTAGAAAAAATAGAGCAGCCTCCATAGACAATAGAAGGGTGAGAAAAGCAATATGGGGAATAATCTCAAAAATGACAGAATGATGTCTATTCAAATACAAGGCAAACCATAGAACACTGCAGTAATACAATCTATGATACAATCACTGATGCCAAAGTTGATCAGTTCTATGAAGACCTACAACAACTTCTAGAAATAACATAAAAAAGATATCATATTTATCATAGAGGACTGGAATGCTAAAGGAGGAAATCAAAAGATAATTGGAATAAGGTAGTTTGGTTGGAATATGAAATGAAGCCAGGCAGATATCAGTTTTGTCAAGATAATCCCTGGGTGAAACAAACACTCATTTTTAATAACCCAAAAAGCAACTTTATACATAGACATTGCCAGGTGGTCAATATAGAAATCAGATTGATTACACATTTTGCAGCCAAAGATGGAGGAGCTCTATATAGTAAATTAAAATAATACTGGGAGTTAACTGTGGCTCAGATTATGAGCTTATCTCAAAATTCAGACTTAAATTGAAGAAAGTGGAAAAAACTATCCAACCATATAGATGTGACCTAAATAACAACTTTTATGAATATGAAGTAGAAGTGATAAATAGATTTAAGGGATTAGATTTGATAGAAAAAGTCCCTGAAGAACTATGGATAGAAGTTCACAGTATTGTTTGGGAGATAGAAACAAAACAATTCCAAAGAAAAAGAAGAGCAAGAAAGTAAAATGGCTGTCTGATAAGACTTTATAAATACTTGAGGAAAGAGGGAAAGTAAAAGGGAAAGGAGAAAGGGAAAGATATACCCAAATGCTTCACTCAATATGCCAACAAACAGTGGCCATTGGATTGGAAATGATGAATTTACATCTCAAACCTCAAGAAGGGCAATGCCAAGGAATATTCAAATTACCAAAAAATAACACTGATTTCACATGCCAGCAAAATTATGCTTAAGACTCTTCAAGCTAGTCTTCAGCAATATTTAAATTGCCAGAAGAGCAGGCTGATTATCAGAGAGGCAGAGGAACTAAAAACCATACTACCAACATTCTCTGGGTTATGGAAAAAGTAAGTATGGCTACATAAGTGATAAAACTTATTCATGATTTCAGGTGCTGTGGGATAACTTGAGTCCAGATGGACACTTATTTATGAAATTATTATTGGGTAGGGAGGAAGATGTTTTCAGAAAAACATCTACTCCTGATTCATTGACCACACTAAAGTTTTTAATTGTGAAGACCACAATAAAATATGGGATGTCTTCAAAGATGCATGAATAGCAGGTCATCTTACTCTTGTCTTAGAAACCTGTAAATGAATCAAGAAGCAACAGATAGAACTGAACTTGGAACAATCCTGATTAGGATTAGGGAAGGAGTATGACAAGGCTCTATATTGTTACCAGGATAGATAAATCAAAAGCTGGAATTATGATTGCCAGGAGAGATACTAATAATTTCAGATATACAGAAGTTATCACTCTAGTGGCAGAAAATGAAGAGCAATTAAGAAGCTTCTTTGATGAGGGTGAAAAAGGAAAACATAAAAACTGACTTGAAGATTAATATAAAAAAATCCCAGACACTTAAGATCTTGGCAATTGGTCTCATCATTTGGAAAATAGAGGGAGAAGAAAAATGAAAGCAGTGTCAGAGTTTATATTCTTGAATTCAATGATAACTGCAGATGGTGACTGCAGCCATGAAATTAAAAGATATTTGCTCCTTGGAAGGAAAGCTACAAATCTGGATAGCATACTAAAAAGAGAGACACCACTTTGATGATAAAGGTTCCATATGGTTGAAGTTTTGGTTTTTCCATTAGCAATATATGGCTATGGAAGTTGGACTATAGGAAAGCTAAGCATTGCAGAATCAATACTTAAAAATTGTGGGACTGGAAAAACTTTTGAGAATTCCTTGAACCTCAAGAGATCAAATCAATCCATACTTAAAGAAATTAATTCAGGCTATTCACTGTATGGTTAAATACTGAAGTTAAAGCTTAAATACTTTGGCCACATTATAAGAAGGGATTCATTGGAAAAGATCTTTATATTGGAAAAGATTGAAGGCAAAAGGAAAAGGGAACAGCAGAAGATTAGATAGTAGATAGTATCATGGATACCATCATGGATAGAACATGAACTTGGACAGATTTTGAGAGAGAGGAGACTAGAAGGGTCTGGTATGTTATGGTCAATGGGATCATGAAGAATTGGACATACTGACTGACTGACTCAACAACAACAACAACAATTTCCTTCCTTTCTTCCTTCCTCCTCCCTCCTTCCTCCCTCCCTCCCTCCCTCCCTCCCTCCCTTCCTTCCTTCCTTCCTTCCTTCCTTCCTTCCTTCCTTCCTTCCTTCCTTCCTTCCTTCCTTCCTTCTCTTTCTCTCTTTTTCTTTCTTCTTCTTACCTATTATTATTATTATTATTATTATTAATAACAGCATTTATATAAAATTTACTGTGTGCCAGGCACTTTACAGATAAATTCTTATTATCAAACCTGGGAGATAAGTGATATTATTATCTCTATTTTACAGTTGAGGAAAAGGAAACAAGCCAAGTGGCTTGCCCAAGTTCAATCTGGTAAGTATCTGAAGGAGGATTTTAACTAAGGTGTTTTTGAGACTAGACCCAGGACTCCATACAATGAGTCACCCAGCAGCTTGAATAGACATGACTTTAAACACAACTTTACTCTTTTTTTTTAGTTTTTTTCAAGGCAAACAGGGTTAAGTGGCTTGCCCAAGGCCACACAGCTAGGTAATTATTAAGTGTCTGAGACCGGATTTGAACCCAGGTACTTCTGACTCCAGGGCCGGTGCTTTATCCGCTACTCCACCTAGCCACCCCTTTACTCTTGTTTCTTCAACACCAATTAACCAGAGGAATTGGTGTTTCTTCAACAGCAATTAACAGATCAATTTTGTGAATAGAACAGTAAATAAAGTAGCAATTAAACAGTCCCCCTGTAAACATGGAAGATATTTTCACACAAATATTCATATTGTAAATGGGAATAGTGGACCTGTGTAGAGTGGTACATAGATAGGGAATACATATGGCTAAAGCATATATGTGAAGGGGCAATATGTTTGTTTACCCTGTACCCCTTTTATTTGAGGGCTGCAGATATTTTCTGAAGATAACTCCTGCTATGCCTCTTGGTTCTATTGCTAGATGGTTTCATGTGGTTTCTTCCAGATGTATGGAGATGATATATGCATGCTTTGCTACTCATTGCTCACCCATAGCTTCTGTGCTATGATGGTTCATAATCATACCTGGTTGCCACTACTGTGTTCAAAATTGTGGAATTCTTATTTAATATTAACTTCTTTTTTTTTAAGGTTTTTGTAAGGCAAACGAGGTTAAGTGGCTTGCCCAAGGCCACACAGCTAGGTAATTATTAAGTGTCTGAGACCGGATTTGAACCCAGGTACTCCTGACTCCAAGGCTGGTGCTTTATCCACTACGCCACCTAGCCGCCCCAATATTAACTTCTAAAGTTCTCGTTTGGATAAAAGAATTATTGCAGCCTCATAATAATAATGCAGGCTCATAATAATAATGACCATCATTTGAACCTGGTCAGCTACTTATTTAGAAAGGCAGTGATTTTTATTATGAACTCAGCTAACCAGAAGAATCATTTTTATGTAATAGCTACCTGAAAAACTAAATGCCACTCTAGGATTCACATCTAAGGCAGTCTGCATAAAAGACCCACCTGAATTAGGCTGGCTGAAGTCTCTATCCAGATCCATCCAATGATATTGGAAGACTCCCTTAAGAACTTCATTTTCATAGAGTCTCTACTAGAGTTTCCTCCTCAAATATGCTACAAATATGAGTTTATCCACATTCAAACAAAAGTTATATTGGCTACTTTGTTATGTTTCTCTGGGTCTTGATGTCCTTTTATTAACATGACTCAAACTGATGCCCTGCCAAAATCAAAACACAGTGTAATCATGTTTGGATCATGGGTAGAAGTCATAGAATTGATCAGAACTACAACTAAAAAAAGTGGGGGAAAGACAAGGGAATTCTCTATAATATGAAAAAGAAGAAGTAATAGATATCACCCAGCCTTACACTGATTATGACTTGAGTGTCTGCTTGAGTATAGAAACCTTTTTCATTCCTGGTAGTCTATGGGATCCTCATGGTGAAGGAATATGCTCAAATTAGAAGAGGCTGTTAGAACAAGATAGTCAAAGGCAGAACTGACCACACAAATTAAGAAGCCTAACTGTAGGAGTTGGAGCTAGAAAATGAAGTCAAGTGGAGCTGTGACCATTTTTTTTATTTTACATCTACCCAGAGAGGATAGTTTTATAGTATTGCAAGTATGTACTTTGAATTTGTTGTTCCCCTCTAGCCTTGGGAAAAATTAACTTTATTTTAAAAATTTACTTTGTTTTTAAGCTGATTGGTAAATTTTATTCATTGATTTAGTGCTCATATTTAGAGGGAAGAAAAAGTTCTGAATTTTAGGAAGATGAAATGCAAACTCATCTGGAGTTTTGTAGCTATTTCATAATAATTAAAAAAAGTGGGAGACCAGTACTGGATTATAAAAGCCCAAATACAAATCAAGATTCTACTAACTCTCAAGATAAATTATGAGATGATAAGAATATGAAAAAGAAATAAAAGGTATTTTCATTTTATCTTTTATTGACTACGGCCACATGCCATCATTAATTTCGCCTTTATTGAATGGAACGGAAATGAATTGCTTGAAAAGGGAAAGTCATATTCCTGAAAGGCTGAGAATTTCAGGGGAAGCCCAAGCCACATAAAGAAAGGGAGGGGAAGCTTGTGTGAGTAAGCTATTCAAGTCCCATTAGCTAACAGATGATTGTCAAGTCAGCCTGCCTAACTCTCCAAGACCACCTATTGTCTAGGCATGTTCATTTTTATTTTTTAATTTCTACTTCTTTCCTATGTAATATCCTTGAAGTTGGAAGCGAGGAGAGTTACATTTTTATTTTTATATTTGTTGTGACTAACCTAGTGTCTCTCATATTGAATGTAGTTAATAATATATGTTAAATTGACTTGAAAGTGAGGAATAATGTATGAGAGAAGTTCCCAAAGGATTTAGGATCAAGAATACAAATCAAAGGGTAACCTTGGCAAGAAGGACTTCCTCATTTTTTGGGAACAGAACAAAAGACATAAAGGTATCATATGTGGAGGGCATTCTCTCAAAAAAGTAGAAGTCACTGGCTAAGAAAGACGGCCTTGTATTGCGGGCTTGAAGAAAGGGAAACATACCTGGAACAGTTGCTGTGTGGATTGTGACAATGAGTTGATCAGAAAGAAGTAAAAGGATTGTTGTGTGACAGAACTTTTTGTGCATTCTCTCAAATGTTTCACCATCTCTTAAAAAGAAGCATAGAAAGCAAACTGTGAAGTTGATTCAGGGTAGGATATTGGTAAAATATGCATTAGGGAAGGACAAGCCAAGGAGTTCAATGGCAGAGAATGTTGCCTACTTGAACTTCTTGAACTCCTCTTCAACTTGCTTCACTCTTGGTTCTAATTTAATGCTTTACTTTTGGAAGGCTGAAGAATTTGCAATTCAGAAGTAAAGCTGAAGAGTTCTTGCCTAAAGATTTTGACTATCTCGCTTCTAAAAGCTCCTCTCTAATGGCAATCATAGTAAGGTTCAATGTGAGAGAGAAGAAAGAAGGCACTGTATATTCTCTTATCTTGGATTATTGTGCACTATACTATCCAGCACCTCACCTTTCCCAAGAGGGTACCCTAACTCCACTTAATCTCTTTCTATAGATTAAAACTCTATACACTTATCTCTTCCTACATCTCAACTTTCCTCATTGAGATTTTGAAATATCCTGGATAGGCATGAGAAATTAAATGGGAATTTTAGGGAGTTTGTCAAAGTCACAGACCATAGACAGCAAATGACTCAGTCTATGACCAAATTTTATAAAGATATTGTAAATACTCCCAAAAAGAAAAAGAAAAAAATGAGATGTCTTCTCTGTACAAAGAGAGGAACAAAAAGTTTTACATAAATTTTCCAGATCACAGGATAGAGGGTGGGGATATGGGGGGGGTGAGGGGGGGTAGATACTGTATTCCTTCCCCCTTTTCTCTCCCTACTCCCTTGTGGAAGAGATAACTGTATAGTTAACAAAGGATTAAAAAAATTCCCAGCATTACTAAGCACCGTCTCACTCCCAAAGTGTTCAATGCCCTTCTTTATGAATATTTTTAATTAGAGGACCTTTAAGTAACTACCTGTGCCTCCTTGCTTTCACCTATCTTTTTGACTATAGTAAAAGATCTCTACCTCTTTCTTGAGACACTCCCTATTATTCCTAGGTTGATCAAATAATTAAGTCTCTTTAAGGTCTTTTCATTTCCAGAAACTCTTTTTTTCTGTCTCTGAACATGTTCTCATTTCCCACCTTGTCTTCAAAAACTAAGTTAAGCTATTTTAGTATGCTATACCTTCACTATTATTGATTAGTTACAACAAACTTTACATTATAGTCTCTTTTTAATTATATTCAGCCATATTCTATGGTACTTTGCTTGGGCATATCCTAAATCCTTTCCCCACATTTGTGACATAATCTCTCTTTCTTGTTACTCCATATATTATCTAGTCTCTTTTATTACTATACAAAATTCTAATTCACCTCTTTTTTGTAATAAAAGTATTTCTGTATCACTCATATATCTGCCTGTCCATCCATAACCCATCCAGCAAACAAGGATTGGGTACCACTATAAACAAGATATTGTGCAAGGAGTTAGAGATATAAAAGTAGTGAGTGCAACCTAACACCAGCAGCTGTTGTGGGTCTCAAAAAACATACCTGCTTCTCTCTCAGGATCTTGAGGCAGCTGGCTGCCTATCATATTTTAACTCTTCTCTTGCATGAATGGTGTCAGGCCAACCTCTGTCTCATTGTATATGTGAATATTTACATCAATTAAATCATTCAGATTGTATGCCTCCTCCTACTAGCCAGTGTTGCCTTCCCTTCATAGTTGGCAATCAAAGACTGGAAACTTTCATTACCTTAATTCTTTAGGTCTCAAAATGAACTGCATATCCCTGGACATCTCTCTGACACTTTTTTAGGGTATCTGCAAGATCAATACTTTTAATAATCATTTTTAAATGTTCTTTTACTAATTAAAATATTCTTCTCTTTTCCAGTTATATATCTCTATGAGGCTATATTTTCTTCACTTACTTCAACCAAAGCAACAGATTGGCAAAGACTGAATGTAGAAGATACGAGAATTCAGTTGTCTTCTATTAGGTCTGCCATTAAAGAGATATGTAAAAGATATAAAATAATATCATTCTTCTTATTAATTTTTTATTGTAGAAAACAATTTTATGTTTTTTTTTATTTTTGCAAGGCAAATGGGGTTAAGTGGCTTGCCCAAGGCCACACAGCTAGGTAATTATAGAAAACAATTTTAATAAAAATCTTTTATTTGTGTTGACAGGGAGCAGATCTATTTCTGTTATTTTTTTATTTTTATTTTTTGCAAGGCAATGAATTAAGTAACTTGCTCAAGGTTACACAGCTAGGTAATCATTAAGTGTCTGAGGTCAGAATTGAACTCAGGTCCTTTTGACTCCAAGGCTGGTGCACTATTCACTGTGCCACCTTAGCTGCCCCTATATTTCTGTTATTTTTAAATGAATTAATGAATATTTTTAAATTTTTCAGTTCAGTAAATATATAGTGTACTGTCCTGAAACTAAAAAGTTTGAGATCCATTATCTTAGTAAATGGTTTAAGTGAATTAGGTAATTAAGAGCAAGGTAAACTACAAATATTTAATTCCCAATTATCTCCATCCTCCACAGGGTGGAACCTCATTCATACCTTCTCTTAATTGAAGGAAACAGACAGTTTAGGTGCTTAGGCAAATTTCTTATCTCCCATCCACACAGTAAAGGGGCATATTTGAATCAACCATAAAGTTAGCACCTTTAGAAACTAGACCCTACAATTCCCCCTTATGTTTTTATCTCTCTTCTGTGTCCAAAATACTCATTGTTATGATTGGCTGAGGTTTCTATGGTATTTCTACTCAGAATCAGAGAATTTTGAAAATTGAAATGGTAATACTGACCACCTAATGAAAAAATCAACAATATATTTGCTTGAAGACCTCCAAGCAGAAGGGATCCAACATTGCTTGAAGCAGTCTGTTTCACTTTTGAAAAATTAGGACATTTTCCCAAATATCATTCCTAAATTTGTCTCTTTGAAGTTTCCATCCATTGCTCCAATTCTTACCTCTAGGTCCAGACAGGATATTAAAATGAAATTCAACAGGAATAGAAAATTTTTTATGCTTAGGTTAAAGAAAAAATCAATTGTAAAGTATGAGATAATGAAGGCATAATCTTTCTTCTTCATGACGGCTCTCCAGTAGCTTGAACATGGCCATCCTGCCATGACTGAATCTTCTCTTCTCCAGATTGATCATCCCCTGTTCCTTCAATTGAGCCTTCTTTGACAAGAAAGCAAAGCTGTTCACCATTCTAATTCTTTTTTTCTTCACTATCTTTTCAATCTTCTTAAATGTGGATGCACTTAAGTGAGCATGAGACTCAAAATGAAGTCTAAAAAAGGGATAAGGAACAAAGGGACTAACATTTATTCTTGGAAGATGTGACTTTTTGATGCAATTCCCCAAATCATATTAACTCTTTTGATTACCTCATCATATTACTGCCTCATATTGAACTTGTAACCCTCTAAAGTCCTTAATTTTTTTCAAGCTAATGTTTAATTATGCCTCCTCTACCTTGTATATTTTGGAGTTTATTTTTTGAGTCTAAACTTAAAACTTTGCATTTATTCTTATTGAATTTTATTTTAAAGGATTCTTTCCAAAGCTCTAGTATGTAAAAATTTATTGGATCTTGTCTCTGCCATCCAGTGTGGATATATATATATATATATATATATATATATATATATATATATGTTTTAGGTTTTTTGCAAGGCAAATGGGGTTAAGCGGCTTGCCCAAGGCCACACAGCTAGATAATTATTAAGTGTCTGAGACCAGATTTGAACCCAGGTACTCCTGACTCCAGGGCTGGTGCTTTATCCACTACACCACCTAGCCGCCCCTCCCCCCCAGGGTGTTATATTAACCTTCCTTTAAAGGTTTCTATCATCTTCAAATTTAATGAGCATGTCAGATTAAATTGACATGGAAAAGTATATAAGCCTTGAGTACATACTTGGACAAATATTACACTGGAGACTCATCATCAGTCAATCAAATCTGATTCCATTTAATTGAATTACCATCTCATCTACATCTCTCTCTTCTTTACAAGAAAAGTATAATATGTTGAGTAGTTAGGCAATACAGTAGACAGAGTGGACCTGGAATCAGAAAGACCTTAGTTCAAACCCAGTTTCAGACACTAGCTGAGGGACACTGTGTTTCTCTTAGTTTCCTCATCTGTAAAATGGAGATTATGATAGTATCTATCTCTCAGAATTGTTCTAAGAATCAAATGTTTGTAGAGTATTTAGCAAGTGTTTGGTGCATAGTCATTGCTATATAAATGCCCATCTATTGTTACCACATACCTCATGAAAAACCTTGTTATAATCTATAGTATTCTTCCCATCTACCAATGTAATATCCCTGTCAAGAAAGAAATTGCATTAGTCATAGGATCATAGATTTAGATTTGGAAAGGACCTTAGAAACCATTTCTTATTTTTAGATGTAGAAGTTGAATGGTTTTTCAGGGTTACATAGACTATAAGTGTTTGAAGCAGGATTGACACTCAAGTCTTTCTGAATATAAGCAATTGCCCTTCTCCAACCTTGGATTATCATTTTCTTTGACCTTTTTTTTTAATTTTAGGTTTTTGCAAGGCAATGGGGTTAAGTGGCTTGCCCAAGGACACACAGCTAGGTAATTATTAAGTGTCTGAGGCTGGATTTGAGCTCAGGTACTCCTGACTCCAGGGCCAGTGCTCTATTTACTGTACCACCTAGCCACCCCTTTCCTTGACCTTTGAAAAGTTATTGGTTCAATCATTATATGCCAGTTCTTTCAGTACGTGAGGATGTACCTAACTGACTGAAATTAATGATGGATAATTAGATTATTTCTTACTCTCTCCTTACTTATCAACTCCCTGTTAACCACTTTTGTATTGGCATTTTCTATTGCAACAGCAAAGAAGATAGAAGCAAAGTAAATATTTGAAGAAATATTCAATAGTTCTTTCTTTTCTCTATCATTAATTATTATTGTCCAATTCATCTTTTTTTTCCATCCCCCCTTTTTTTTGAAAGGCAATGGGGTTAAGTGGCTTACCTAAGGCCACTCAGCTAGGTAATTAGAAAGTGTCTGAGGTCGGATTTGACCTCAGATAGTCCTGACTCCAGGGCCAGTGTTCTTATCCACTGCGCCACCTAGCTGCCCCTTCCCCTTTCTTTTTCAACACACTAAAACACAATAACAAAAGCCTTTTCTGTTGTCTTTAGCTTCTCTCCTCAACCTCAGCTCACTTAGAGCTTGGGTATTTGTGATATTTTTAAGGGAATACTCTTAAATCTATTCTCCATTAATTGATCTTTGGTGCATTTCTTGAAGAACTGGGTTCAAATCCCACTTTTAATACATGTTAGGTGATGACTCTCAGCAAGTAATTTTATTTTTTAAGTGTCCCAGGCTTCAAAACTATGTATCACAAATCAGGAGTCAATTTAGATTGGTAAAGGTAGCTCCTTTCTAGGTGCTCCTTACATGGATGAAATAACAGATTTTTTAAAAAAGTTGGTTAATATGTTCCTTGTTGATCTCTTCAAACAAATCCAATTTTTCCTCTTCTTTGGAATTATTGTCCTAGGTATCTCCCGAATTTCATTCTTGAAATGACTTCTCTTTTAGACTTAATCTGTGGGATCTTATTTCCTTTAAATCCTTCGAAATTTGCTTTCCTTAAAGCTAAAGTACATCAAACTATGCCTGAATGGCCTTTACATTATTTAAAATTGAAGTCATTTTGCCTAGAGTGTCTATCACATCTCTCAAAAAGCAGTTCTTTTCTACTATTGAGAATTAAAATCAGAATAAATGTCTCCTTTTGGTGCCTCCCTCTTTTCTTTTCTTTTTTTTAATGGGGGTGGGGGAGGTAGGCAATCAGGATTGTGTGACTTGCTTAGGATCACACAGCTAATGAGTGCCTGAGGCTATATTTGAATTCAGGACCCCTGACTATCTATTGTGCCACCTAATTGTCCCACTCTCTCTTTTCAAAGATGAAATTATTTTCATAATAAGTCAAAAACAAAGCAAGACTGCTCTGTTTTTGGCAGTCAGTTCCAGCAGATATCTGAATAAGGGAAGTCCCTAATCACTACTATATTTTGTCTCTTGTCAAGCTTGTGATTTGTTTCCCAAATTCTTTTTCCATTTCTTTTTTTTTAAGAGTATACTGCTACAGCCATAGTATACTCTGCAATACATCTGACAATAAAATTATTTCTGTGTCTCTATGTGTTAACCTTCACTCTGCATCATCGTTCCCTTCTCTGGATTCTTGATTTCTTCTCTTGAGCATACCTTTTAAATATACATTGCCTCTCTTCCCCTTTACCTACCCTGTTTCTTTTGAATTAGGTAAACTTGCTTGAAGCCACATTCTAGTCATGTGTTGCATCTCAAGCTGAAGTGATACCTATGAGGTTAAATTTTCCATTGCATGCTAGAACCTCTAGTTCCTTCTGTTGATTACTTAAAATTGGGTATTCATGTACAAACACTTGAAACTAGGGGCTTTATTGCCACTTCTTTCTTTGATTTGTTTCACATCAATTCAACTGCTATTATTTTTTCCTTCATTGTAAACTGTTCACTATGATCTCTCACCTAGGAAAATATACACAAGACATTTCTAATTTATTTTGAATTTTACAATCCCCCCCCCACAGAAGGCAGTCTGTTAGTCTTTACATTGTTTCCATGATATACATTGATCTAAGTTGAATGTGATGAGAGAGAAATCATATCCTTAAGAAAGAAACATAAAGTATAAGAGACAGCAAAATTACATAATAAGATAACAGGTTTTTTTAATTAAAGGTAATAATTGTCTTTGGTCTTTGCTTAAACTCCACAATTCTTTCTCTGGATACAGATGGTATTCTCCATCACAGACACCCCCAAATTGTCCGTTTGCTATACTAATGGAATGAACAAGTCCATCAAGGTTGGTCATCACCCCCATGTTGCTGCTAGGTTGCACAGTGTTCTGGTTCTGCTCATCTCACTCATCATCACTTCATGCAAATCCCTCCAGGATTCCCTGAATTCCCATCCCTCCTGGTTTCTAATAGAACAATAGTGTTCCATCACATACATATGCCACAGTTTGTTAAGCCATTCCCCAATTGAAGGACATTCACTTAATTTCCAATTCTTTGCCACCACAAACAGGGCTGCTATGAATATTTTTGTATAAGTGATTTTTTTTCACCCTTTTTCATAATCTCTTTAGGGTGTAGACATAGTTAGTGGTATTGCTAGATCAAAGGGTATACACATTTTTGTTGCCCTTGGGGCATAATTCCAAATTGCTCTCCAGAAAGGTTGGATGAGTTCACAACTCCGCCAACAATGTATTAATGTTCCAGATTTCCCATATCCCTTCCAACATTGATCATTGTCCTTTCTGATTATATTGGCCAGTCTGAGAAGTGTGAGGTGGTACCTCAGAGATGCTTTAATTTGCATTTCTCTAATAATTAGTGATTTAGAGCAATTTTTCATATGACTATGGATCACTAATCAATCCTCATCTGTAAATTGCCTTTGCATATCCTTTGACCATTTGTCAATTGGGAAATGGCTTTTTTTTCCACTTTATATTTCTTTATTTATTCTTATTTTGTACAAATGGTGTTTTTAATACATTACTAAAATATTCTTGTTTAAGAGTAAACATAATACCCCCCCAAATATAGACCCACATGAGCGATAAAGGAAGGGAGAGAGAGAAAAAATTAAAATAATAATAATAATAATAATAATAATAATAATAAGGTGTGGTCAGGTGGCACATTGGATGGAGTACCAGCCCTGAAGCCAGGAGCACCAGAGCCAAACTCTGGCCCCAGACACCCAACAATCACCCAGCTGTGTGACCCTGGGCAAGCCACCCCAACCCTATTGCCCTGCAAAAACCAAAAGAAAAGACCCTAAGTAAAATGAAATAGTAATGATAATAATAATAATAATAATAATAATAATAATGATGATAATAATGATGATGATGATGATAGTATAGGCGGCCGAGTGGTGGACAGAGAACTGGCCCTGGAATCAGGAGCACCCAGGTCCAAATCCGACCTCAGACACCCAACAATCACCCAGCTGTACAGCCCCAGGCAAGGCATCCAGCCCATTTGCCCTGCAACCCCCCCAAAGAAATAATAATAATAAAAAATGTGCTTCAGCCTGTGTTCCAACACCTCCAGTTCTGTCACAGGTGGATCACATTCTTTAGGATAAGTCCATCACAAAAGTTACTTCCATATTTTTCCACCGTTGCCACTGCTGATTGCAACTCCCTCCGTTCGTACTTCTCCACTACCATGTACTATATTTTCTCTCTCCTTTCACTCTGTCTCTGCTGAAGGGTAGCTGAGTGGGGTAGCTGAGTGGCATAGCAGACAGATCCCCGGCCCTGGGGCCAAGAGGCCCCGAGTCCACATACCAGCCCTTAGGCCCAGCATCTACACAGCCCTATGGTTCCTGACAGGCCATTCAATCCCAGCCCCTTGCAAGAAGAAGAAAAGAAAATGTTTTGTATCTGACCACTCTCCCCTATGGTCCATCCTCACCTGCATCACTCACATCCCCCCCTTCCCCCTGTTCCCCCCTCCTTTTTTTTTAGGTTTTTGCAAGGCAAACGCCACTATGCCACCTAGCCACCCCCTTCTTACTCCAGATGTCGATACCCCATTGAGTATATATGCTGTTTCCTCTCCTAGCCACCTTTGATGAGAGTGAAGATTCCCTCATTCCCCCTTCCATATCATTGCAATAGCTCATTGTAATAAAAAATCTTATTATATGAAATATCTTGGCCTATTTCCTTCTTCTTTTCCTTTCTCCCATTACATTTCCCTTTTAGCCATTGACTCCATTTTTACACCACATTATATCTTCAAATTCAGCTCTCTCCTGTGCTTCATCTATAAAAGCTCCTTCTACCTGCTCTATTAAATGAGAAAGTTCATATGAGTATTATCAGTATCATTTTTCTATTCAGGAATATATGTAGTTCATCATCATTAAGTCCCTCATATTTTCCCCTTCTCCACTCTCTGTACCCTGTATTTGAAAATCAAACCTTCTGTTCAGCTCTGGCCATTCCAATAGGAACATTTGAAATTCCCCTGGTTCATTGAAAGTCCTTCTTTTTCCCTGGAAGAGGACATTCATTTTTGCTGGGTAGTTGATTCTTGGTTGCATTCCAAGCTCTTTTGCCTTCTGGTATATTATATTCCAAGCTCCTACAAGCTTTTAATGTAGTTGCTGCTAAGTCCTGTGTGATACTGACTGCAGCTCCACGATATTTGAATTGTGTCCTTCTGGCTGCTTGTAATATTTTCTCTTTGACTTGGGAGTTCTGGAACTTGGCTATAATATTCCTGGGGGTTGTTTTTTTTTTGATCTCTTTCTCATAGAGATTGGTGGATTCTCTCAATTTCTATTTTGCCCTCTGCTTCTAGGATATCAGGATTATTTTCTGTAGTAATTCTTTGAAAATGATGTCAAGGCTATTTTCCTGATCATGACTTTCAGGTATTCCAATAATTTTTAGATTATCTTTCTTAAATCTGTTTTCCATATCAGTTGTTTTTTCAATGAGATGTTTCACTTTTTCTTTTCATTTTTCATTCTTTTGGTTTTTGAAGTATTGCATCCTGATTTCTCATAAAATCAGCAGCCTCCGTCAATTTCATTTTCCATCTGAAGGATTTGTTTTCCTCAGAGAGCTTTCTTATCTCTTTTTCCATCTGACCAATTCTGCTTTTTAAAGTATTCTTCTCCTCAATAACTTTTTGAACTGTTTTATCCATTTTACCTAAGCTGGTTTTTAACATGTAATTTTATTCAGCATTTTTTGGGATCTCCTTAACTATGCTGCTGATTTCATTTTCATGTTTTTTCCTGCATCTCTCTCATTTCTTTTCCCATTTTTTCTTCTATCTCCCTCACTTGCTTTTCAAAGTCTTTTTTGAGCTCTGTCATAGCCTGTGCCCAATTTCTGTTTTTCTTGGAGTCTTTAGATACAAGAGCTTGTACTTCCTCATCTTCAGATTGAGTGTTTTCATCCTCCTTGGAATCATAGGCAAAGTATATCTCAATGGTGTTCCTTTTTTCCCCTCTGCTTACTTATTTCCCCAGCCTGTGCCTGGTTTTGGGGTGCTTCTTGAGCTTTTGAGTATTATTGGGGCACCCCTGCCACAAGGATATCCATGTGTGTAGCTCTGTCCTCCCTCCTGGTCTGTGAATGACCATAAGCACCTCCCTCTGCCATGGGGTTGAGGTGGGGTGTGCTGCTGTTCTATGGGGGCCTAGACTGTGATCAGGATCTGAATGTGATCAGAGCCCCAGAGTCCTGTTCCAGGGACAGAGGACAGATCTTGACAGTCTCTCTCCACTCCCCTCCCTAGGGTCAGCACTCACACCCTAGGGGCTCCTGCTCACTTGCTCCTACTTCCCGTTCCTGGATCTGGACTGCCCGGGCCATGCTGTTAGCTCTAGGCTTCATGTGCTTGCTTTGACAGAGGTCCCCCTGCTGATCCCCCAAGTTGTGCCTGGTGTTCCCCTAGTGTAAGTCAGGAAACTGCCCCTGCTGCCCTGAACCACAGCTCCCAGCACCCTGGGGTTGCCTCCGGGAGGCTGAAGTTCCTTTGCTCTGGCAGGCTTCCCCCTAACCCCGTGGAGCCAAGCCTTTCCACTGTTTTCCAGGTTACCTTGGGTTGGAGAACTGCCTCACTGGATCCCTCTGTGGATTCTGTCTCTCGAAAATTTAGAGTCCTTAGTTTATAAGTTTTTTGAGAGAGAGAGAGAGAGCACCTAAGAGACAATCCTCTCCTGTCGCCATCTTGGCTCTGCCCCAATGGCTTGTTTTTGTTTTTTTTTTTAAATTTGACTCATATTTTAGAAATGAGTCCTTTGTCAGAAATACTAGTTGTGGGGCATCTAGTTGGTGTAGTGGATAAAGCACCGGCTCTAGAGTCAGGAGTACCTGGGTTCACATCTGGTCTCAGACACTTAATAATTACCTAGCTGTATGGCCTTGGGCAAGTCACTTTACCCCGTTTGCCTTGCAAAAACCTAAAAAAAATTAAAAATGAAAAATAAAAAATAAAAAAAAGAAATACTAGTTGTAAAAATTGTTTCCCAATTTACTAAATTTCGTTTGATCTTTGTTACATTGGTTTTACATATGCAAAAGCTTTTTAATTTAATGTAATCAAAATTGTCTAGTTTATTTTTAATGATGTTCTCCATCTGTTCCTTGGTCATAAACTGCTTCTCTTTCCTTAGATCTGACAGGTAAACTATTCCTTGATCTCCTAGTTTTCTTATAATATTGTTTTTTTATGTCTAAATCCTGTATCCATTTTGATCTTATCTTGGTATAGAGTGTGAGGTGTTGGCCTAGTCCAAGTTTCTGCCATACTAACTTCCAATTTTCCCAAAAGTTTTTATCGAAAAGAGAGTTTTTATCGCAATAGCTGAACTCTTTCGGTTTATACAACAGCTGATTACTATACCTGATTTCCTCTTAATCTTGGCAGCATTTTTTAAAAATTTAATATAACCAAAATTATCCATTTCAATTCCCATAATGCTCTCTACCTATTGTTTGGTAATAAATTCTTCCGTTCTCCAGAGATGACAGGTAAAAATGTTTGTACTCCTCTAATTTGCCTGTTATATCACCCTTTAATATCTAAATCTGTTCCTATTTTGACTTGGTATAGGATATGAGATATTTGTCTTTATCTAGTTCCTGCCAAACTTCTTTGTAGTTTTCCCAGCAATTTTTGTCAAAGAGTGAGTTCTTGTTCCAAAAGCGTATATCTTTAAGTTTGACAAGAACTAGATTATTACTGCTGTTGACTACTGTGTATGGTGTACATAATCTATTTCACTGATTTGCCAATCTATTTCCTAGTCAGGACCATATTGTATTGATAATTACTATTAATTCTTGGTCTTTTGTTTTTCCAAATAAGTTTTATTATTTTTTTCTAGGTTTCTAAAATAGCTTTTTGGTAGTTTGATTGGTATGGCACTGAATAAGTAAGTTAATTTAGATAGAATTTTTTTATTATATTGACTTAACTTCCCCATGAATAGTTAATATTTATCCAGTTGTTCACACACTGTTTGCCTTCATATAGTTTTCTTAGCAAGGTGACTCTCAAATTGTTGTCTCAAAAAGTTGACTCTTATACAGTCTGCAGTTATTTCTAATGGAATTTCTCTTTCTCCTCCTGCTGAGCTTTGTTGGTAGTATATAGAAATGTTGAAAACTAATGTGAGCTTATTTTATATCCTCTACTTTCGTAGAAGTTGTTAATTATTTACATTAGTTTTTTAAGTGATTCTCTAATATTCCTTAAGTATTCCATCATATCATCCACAAGGAGTGATAGTTTTGTTTCTTTATTATCTATTCTATTTCCTTCAATTTCCTTTTCTTCTCTTATTGCTACAAAAGTAGTTCTGATGATTATGATGATGATGGTGATATTTGCCCTTCATTATTGAAAAAGATCATGACATCAGGCCATGTGTTACCATGACAAGCACATGAATTGGATTTGAGTGAGGGGAACTATGCTAAATCACTGTCTCATTTTCTCCTCCAGTGTCATTTGGGTCCAGTGGCCAGATATGAATTGGGGTGACTGAGATAGCTCTGGATGTGAGGCAATCAGTGTCAAGTGACTTGCTCAATATTACCAGGTAGTAAATGTCAAGTGTTACTCCTGATTCCAGGACCGGTGCTCTATCCACTGCACCACCTAGCTGCCCCGAACTCCCATCTTTCTAACTCCAAAGCCAGTGCTCTATCCACTGCACTATTTAGCTAACCTTAGATAGCAGCTCTAATATAATATTGGATAATAGTAATGATAAGGGATATCCTTGCTACACTTGATCCTATTGGGAAGGCTCCAAGCTTATCCCTATTGCAGATAATACTTACTGATGGTTTCAGTGAAACCATCAGGTTAAATGATGAGTCATCAGCTTAAATGATAAACTTAGATCATTTATGTTTTTCTAGATAGTTCCTTGAAATATGATGTGAAGACTTTTTTTTTGATCATGGATTTCAAGTACTTCAGTAGTTTTGAATTATCTCTCTCCTCAATCAAAGCTATATCCATGGTCATATGAAAAATTGCTCTAAATCATTACTGATTAGAGAAATGCAAATTAAAGCATCTCTGAGGTTACACCTCGCACCTCTCAGATAGGCCTATATGATAAGAAAGGACAATGATCAATGCTGGAAGGGATATGGGAAATCTGAGACACTAATATATTGAACTGAGTCAACTTTCCTGGAGAGCAATTTGGAATTATGCCCAGAGGTCAATAAAAATGTGCCTACTCTTTGACCCAGAAATACCACTATTGGGGGTGGGGTGGCTGGGTGGTACAGTGGATAGAGCACCAGCCCTGGAGTCAGGAGTACCTGAGTTCAAATTTGGCCTCAGACACTTAATAATTACCTAGCTGTGTGGCCTTGGGAAAGCCACTTTAACCCCATTGCCTTGCAAAAACTAAAAAAAAAAAAATACCACTATTGGGTCTATACCCTGAAGAGATCATGAAAAAGGGTAAAAGCATCACTTGTACAAAAATATTCATTGCAGCTCTGTTTGTGGTAATAAAGAATTGGAAATCGAGTGAATGTCCATCAATTGGGGAATGACTAACAAATTGTGATATATATGTGTATACACACACACACACACACACACATACATATTTTATATATATATATATATATATATATATATATATATATATATATATATATATATAATGTATATGAAACCAGGAGGGATGGGATTTCAGAGAAGCCTGGGAAAAGATTTGTTTGAACTGATGCTGAGCAAGATGAGCAGAACCAGAAGAACATTGTACAGTATAACAGCAACATGCTCATTCCATCATTGTGACAATCAGAGACAATTTTGGGGTATCTGTGATGGAGAATACCATTTATATCCAGAGAAAGAATTGTGGAGTTTAAACAAAGACCAAAGACCTTCAATTTTTCTTTTAAAAAGTTGTCATGTACTACATAATTTTACTATCTCTAATATTTTATTTTTTCCTCAAAGATATGATATTTCTCTCAACACATTCAATTTCAATCAATGTATAGCATGGAAACAATGTAAAGATTATCAGACTGCCTTCTGTGGGGATGGGGGAGGGTGGGGGAAAATTGATAGGTATATAATCAAAAAACAAATAAAATGTTTATTAAAAATCAATGTTAAAACTGTCTATATATGTAATTCAAAAAAATTAAATTGAATGAAAAACATTAAAAATTAAAATAAAAAAAATTATGTCTCCTCAATCTATTTTCCAGGGCAGTTATTTTTCTATTAGACATTTCACATTTTCTTCTCTTTTTTCATTCTTTTTGTTTTGTTTTATTGTTTTATTATTTCTTCCTTTTGCCTGATTCTAATTCTTAAGGAATTATTTTCTTCAGTGAGCTTTTGTACCTCTTTTTCAATTTGGCCAATTTTTTTTTTTTTTTGCAAGGCAAATGGGGTTACGTGGCTTGCCCAAGGCCACACAGCTAGGTAATTATTAAGTGTCTGAGACCGGATTTGAACTCAGGTACTCTTGACTCCAGGGCCAGTGCTTTAGTCACTGCACCACTTAGCCACCCTTGGCCAGTTCTTTTTTAAGTTTTTCTCTTCAGTGGATTTTTGTGCCTCTTTTAACATTTGATTAATTCTGTTTTTTAAGGTATTATTTTCTTCAGTATTTTTTGTGCCACTTTTACCAAACTGTTGACTGCTTTTTCTTTTCTTTTTTTTTTTTTTTCTTTTTGCAAGGCAAATGGGGTTAAGTGGCTTGCCCAAGGCCACACAGCTAGGTAATTATTAAGTGTCTGAGACCAGATTTGAATCTATGTACTCCTGACTCCAGGGTCGGTGCTTTATCCATTATGCCACCTAGCCTCCCCTTGTTGACTCCTTTTTCAAAGTTTTCTTGCCTCTGTTTCATTTTTTTTTTTACCAACTTTCCCTCTACTTTTCTCATTTGATTTTTTAAAAATTATTTTACTTTATTTTAAATTTTTTTTAATTTTTTGCAAGGCAATGGGGTTAAGTGGCTTTCCCAAGGCCACACAGCTAGGTAATTATTAAGTGTCTGAGGCCAAATTTGAACTCAGGTACTCCTGACTCCAGGGCTGTTGCTTCTACTTCACCACCTAGCCACCCCTCATTTGATTTTTAAAATCCTTTTTGAACTCCTCTCAGAATTGTTACTGGGCTTGTGTCCAATTCACATTTTTATTTGAGGCTTTGCTTATAACCCTTTTGACCTCATTGTCTTCTTCTGAGTTTGTGTTTTCATCTTCCCTCTCACCATAGTAACTCATTTTGTTCAGGTTCTTTTGCTGAATTTTCATTGTATTTCTTGAGTTTTAATAACTTTATGTTAAAGGTAGGCTCTGCTTCTGGGGTAGAGGGGGCACTGTCCTAAATTTCAGATTTTTCTAGATGATGTTTTTAGAGCTAATTGTATCATCTAAAAAATACATATATGTGTATATAAAGTTATTGCTCTCCTGGCATGTGCTCTGGTCTTTATCTAGCATGGGATCTTATTCCCCTGTAACCACAAATGCTAATCCTGATCTGATATCTTACACTTTCTTTCTTAGAACTGAATCCAAGGTTCCTGCTTTCTTGTGAGCTCTCTTTTCTGTTCTAGAACTGTGACCATGATTCCTTTTCCCCTTTGCCCACACACAGCAGGACTTCTCTTCACTCTGGGGCTATGACCTAGATCTATGTATGGGCATTGCATGGTTCAATCCTGAACCCAGTGCCAGAATATGTTTTAAGGTTTACAAGATACTTTCCAAATATTTTCTCATCTTATTATCCCCCAAATTTTCGGAGGTAGATGTGATTATTATAACACACAGATGAGGAAACTGAAACAGAGAGATTAGATTACATGCCCAGCTAGTAAATGTCTTGGGTTGGATTTGAATTTAGAGCTTTTTGACTTGAGGTCCAGGGCTCTAGCCTCTGCATAACCCAGATGGCTTTAGAAACAATTAGTAATTCAGTTAGTCAACAATAACTCAAGGAACATTTATTAATTATTTATTATACACCAGACACTGTGCTAAGTTCCGAGGATACAAAGAAAGGCAAATTAACAACAAAAAAACTCAGTTTTGCCCACATGGAGTAATACATCATTGCCCCTAATAATAGAGTAAGTTGAGGCTTAATTCAAATCCCTTAAGCTTCTTCTCCAGGAGAAAAAAAATCAGCTTACACTTGGAACATAGATAACAGTTACTTAGCTATGGCAGAGATACAAACTCTGAACGCTTGATACAAGTCACTGCGCAGTCCTCCTCTCCATGCTCATGGGGCTGTCCTTGCCTGCTGGCTTCTCTGTTGGAGAAAGTTTGTTCTCTAGGAAGAGAGGCAAGTCTAGCATGGGGATGAAACCTTCAACTCACTTGCTGTCTTTCCTCTGCATCCCCACTTCCAACATTTTCCTTCCAAACGCTCTGAATACACAGGCTATGCCATATATTTCCCCAGGAAATAAAACCTCCAGGATTCTTAGTCCCTAAACCTTATGGGTTATATACTCTCAGAGAAAAGCTATGAAGTCCCAGACATCACAGGTCTGCTAACAAAGATGAAATGAGATAAAATCCCTGAGTACAAAAAGCTTATAGAAGAGATCGAAGATATGCACAAATGACTTCAATACAAAATGCACTGTACAATGAAAGGAGAAAGATGTACAAAATGCTATAGAATTCACAAAGGAGAAAGGACTTCTATCTATGTGTCTCTGGGGTCCTCCCCTCTCAGTGCTGGTAAGATGCAATTCTTTGTTTCAATTTCAAAACAGCATTTTCCAAACTAATGTATAACAGAAAACATGCTGTTGACTTCTGCTATCCATCATTTTTGAGATTTATTGTCCCAGGATATACATTAGACAGAGGTCATTGGGTCAATATAACCTGGACTTGACTAAAAAGAAAAAAGTGATTTCCTGCTTATTATGCTTGTAATAACAGGGTCCATTGGGTACCACTCTGGTCTAAGAAATCCCAGGAAATCAATAATGCTCTTCTGACCTGGATAGTAATACACCTTAGTGTTAAGTTTGGAATGCTAACAGGGAAAAGGAGGTTGGGGAGGGGATCATCAGTCACAAGAACTAGGAAAAGCTTGTTCTTTGTGGACTGAGATTGATGAAGAGATGTCACTTTTACTTATCTAACACATTCTCCTGTGCATAAGAAATTTTTCTCAGACATCAACCTATTTCCCACTTGACCTTTATAGCTGTGAATTTTTGACTCCTTGCATGAGGAAAGGTGTTTTGGCTTTTGTTTTTAATTGCAAAGGTGCTTTGTCAGAACATAAAGCCTTCTTCAAGTCAACAAGCATTTACTAAATGTCTACTGTGAGCCAGGCAATGTGTTAATCACTGGGAACATGAAGGTAAAAAACAGCTCTTGCTCTCAAGTAGCTCCGAGGTTAATGGGGGAGACAACATGCAAACTACTGTGAAAAAACAAGATATAATACACAGGATAAATTTGAGGTAATCTTGGAGGCATCCCCAACATCAGTATACCTCTTTTTGTTTTGTCTGTGTAAATAAAATATGAATATATTGCTTACCACAATTAGCTGCTGAGGATTAAAGGCTAAAGGATACTAACAGTCTCATGCAGTCAATAGCCTGGTCAATGAGAGATTTCTCCTAGTGTAAAACAGGTTGAGGCCAGCTACAGTTGGTTAGTGTACTGAGTTTGAAAGACTCATCTTCATGAATTCAAATTTGGCCTCAGATACTTACCAGCTGTATGCCTGGACAAGTCCCTAAACCCTGTTTGCCTCAGTTTCCTCATCTGCAAAATGAACCAGAGAAGGAAATGTCAAGAAAACCCAAGATGGGTTCACAAAGTGTTAGATATGATTGAAATGACACCACTACCACCACCACCACAACAGCAACAATACAGCAGTTGTCAGAGATGTTCTTCTTCAGAGAATTTCTTTCTAGTAACAGAGAATTATATCACCTTTCCTGTAAAAATGTAGGGGCATGTTGGGATTACACACACTCCATGTGAAGCTTAGTTTGAAGGTATGGAAGAAAATTTGGAGTTGTGTTAATATAAACTGGTCTCTTCCTATAGAAGAATTCTTTAAGGGTGCAAAACAGAAAAAAGACAATTCTGGTATTCTTGTTTAGAAGTCCATAGTCTGTTGTATTTGTTTTTTTTGCTGTAAGAATGAAAGGATGTCTTCACAGCACAGCCAGCTATTTCTGAATAGACTCAACTGCTGCTCTGTCTTCCTTCCCTATGGATCTATGAAGTCCCAGAGTCATCTGGTCTGGATCAGAGCCAACCTTCCTAGAGCTGCCTGCTTTTTTTCAGCAGCCTAGGCTAGACCTAAACACAGGTGTACACTCCCTATGAGAGATATCCATTATGTATGGCTTATTCAACAACCCTCTTGGGGAAAGGCCTTGAAATCTGAAATTATTTTATTATTTCTTGATTAATTCTGTTTTTAAATTTATTTTCAGGTCCCACACTCCCAACTTTAGAGGATGATGTCACCTCTACTTTAATGAAGTAATTGAATTAAGGTTATCTTTCAAGAACTCTATTTTCTCCCCTACTCCACATTCTAAATCCCTCTAAATGTCATTTATTCTTATTCTTATTCTCATTCATCTCATTCTCATCTTTTTTGATGGGACACAGGTAGAAATAGTCCAAAGATCAGTTGCTATCCTATTATTTCTTATATATATTTAAAATCTTCTAATAGCTCTATTAATAGGTACAGCTATTGTTCAAGAGGATACAATCTTTTGGAGTCTCACAGAAAGTATCTGAAGACGGCCTCAGGAACAGACAGGACAACAGGGATAGCATATTTCCTCATCCTATTTTCACATAGTTTTCATTTTTTCTGCTTTTTTATATTTTGAAATTTCTTCTTCATAGTTTGGAGATTATAGATTTTGGGTATGATGATATTTACTTAAAATATTTAAAAATTTTTGTAGACTAGTGTTGTATCTTTGAGCTGCTTCAATTTTGCCTTCCTCATACCAAACCTCAGTGTCTGGTATCTTCTCCTGCCAGGGGATCTTCAGAATCTTCTGAAGACAATTTAAATGAAAGTGATTCAGTTTCCTGACATGGCCTTGGTAGACTGTTCAGGTCAGCACAACAGCTCTGTAGACCTTCAGTTTGGTGGTCAGTCTAATACCTCTTCTCTTCCACACTTTCTTTTGGAGCCTCCCAAATACTGAGCTAGCTCTGGCAATGCAAGTGTCAACTTCCTGCCAAGGTAAGTGAACTTGTCCACAGTGCTCAAAGCTTCTCCATTTTCTGTAATCTATGGTTCCACATATGGATGGTGTGGTGCTGGCTGATGGAATGCCTTTGTTTTCTTGGTATTAATTGTAAGACCAAAACAAAAAAAAAATCAATCCATATTTTGTTGCATCTCAGCTTCAGAGGCTGCATCAAGTGCACAATCATCTACAAACAGAAGATCATGCACCAACACTCCCTCCATTTTGATCTTGGCTTGTAACCTTTACAAGTTGAAGAATTTGTCATCAGTGTGGTAGCTGACCTGGAGGCCATGTTCATCCTCAGTGAAGGCATTTGATAACGTGACTGAAAATATCATGCTAAAAAGTATGGGAGGAAGGACACAGCCTTGTTTTACTCCATTTCAATCCATTGGGAAATCTTGAGAGCATCTTCTACTATCCAGAACGCTAGCATGAACACTGTCACGAAATTGATGTACAATACTGATGAACTTCTTCAGACAAACAAATTTTGACATAAATTTCCATAATTCTCCCCTCCCATGACTGATGGTATCAAAGGCCTCGGTTAGATCTCCATATTTTGTATACAGTCCTCTGTTCTGTTCCTGGAATTTTTCCTAGAGATGTTGGGCAGCAAACACCATATTGAATGTTCTTTGATCCTTTCTGGAGCCAAACTGGCTCTCAGGGAGGTGATCATCTTCCAGGTAAAGGATTAGTCTATTGAGGAGGACTTTGGTAAAAATCTTACCAGTAAGGACTAAAAGAGAAGTACCCCTGTGACTGTCATAGGACAATCTATTCCCTTTACCTTTATATCCTGGGAGGTAATAATAATAATAATAATAATAATAATAATAATAATAATAATAATAATAATAATAATAATAATAAACAACTAAAATTTATATAATACTTACTGTAAGCACTGTGCAAAGCATTTTATAATTATCTCATTTGATCCTCATAGGAAACTGAGGCTAAGGGAGGTTAAATGACTTTGCAAGAGTCACACAGCTACTCTGAGCCCTGATTTCAGGTTCAATGCTATTTTGCTCTGTTCCCTTGACTGCCTGTATCAGGTCTCAAAATTTACATTTTGCAATCTACAAATGATATTTTGCATAGACTTCACCATTTCATTATACAATGTGCCTCAATTCACAAGTCTTGGATCCTGAAGGATAAACTTTGATGTAATGCTGGTAGCAATTACCTGATCCTCATTATTATTATTATTATTATTATTATTATTATTATTATTATTATTATTAAACTCCTACATTTATTTTTTCCATTATATGCAAAGATAGTTTTCAACATTGATCCTTTTGCAAATTTTTGACTTTCACATTTTTCCACCACACTGTCTTCCCTTCCCACTTCCCATGACAATGAAAAATCTTATAGAACTTTTACATGTATAATCATTTTTAACATATTTCCATATTAGTCATGTTGTGAAAGAAGAATTAAAACCAAAGGGAAAAACAGGAGAAAGAAAGAAAAAAAATAAAAGTAGTTTTAAAAAGTGAACATGGTATACTGTGCTTTGCATTCACACTCCATAGCTTTTTTTTTGCTAGATGTGGGTGTCATTTTCCCTAACAGTTCTCTCAGTTTTTGTCCTTGATCATAGAACTGCTGAGAGGAGCTGCATCTTTCATGAATGATCATCTCACAATGTTTCTGTTAATGTGTACGATATTCTCCTGGTTCTACTCATTTCACTCAGCATCAAAACATGAAAATTTTTCCAGGATTTTCTGAATTTCACCTACTCATCATTTCCTTTAGAATAAGGGTTGCCCAACCTTAGGTTATCTTAGGGCAGCATTAAAATAAAATAATTATTTGAGGGTTGCACCCAGAATAAAAAAATAATGTACACTAATATAATAGTTAAGTCTTACTTTAGTTAGGTTTATCAAATGATACAAAAAAATCATGGTACTTTTAACTTCTTAGAAAGTGGAGGAACATGCAAAAGCAAACACAAAACAACAAAATGACAATACAACAGTATAAAAGTAGGTGCATACTGACTAGTCTGTATCGTGGACAGAAGGCATCCCACAAGATTGATTGAAAATTCCATGTGATATATTCTGTCCATAATACTGCTTAAAAATACCAAAGAAAATTAACATCAGTGAGATTATATGTTAGTGATGAAACTGAAAATCTAATATACATTCCATGCAAATTATTATTTATTTTTTAACTGGTAAAAATTAAAACCCTGCAGGCAGGCCCCCAAAAATTACAGTTTGGGCTGTATGCAGCCCATGGACCATATTTTGTACAGCCCTGTTTTAGACAAAAGTACTCTATAGCATTCAAATACTATAATGTGTTCAACTATTCCCCAATTGATGAACATCCTGTCAGTTTCCAAGTCTTTGCCACTACAAAAAGAGTTGCTATAAATATTTTCATACATGTGGATTCCCCCCCCCCTTTTTATGATATCTTTGAGATATAGACCTAGGAGTGGTATTGATGGATCAAAGGGTATGAATAGTTTTATTGCCCTTTCAGTATAGTCCCCAATTACTCTCCAGAATGACTGGATGACTTCACAACTCCACCAACAGTGCAATAACCAGTTTTCCCAATTCTCTCCAACTTTGATCTTTTTCATTTTGTCCTTTCAGCCTATTTGAAAGGTGTGATAGGTGTGAGGTATTACCTCAGTTTATTTGGCATTTCTCTAATCAGTAATAATTTGGAGCACTTTTCATGTGACTATAGATAGTTTTAATTTCTTCATGTGAAAACTTTATATATTTTGATCATTTATCAGTTGAAGAATTACTTGCATTCTTCTAAATTTGACTCAGTTCTCTCTAAATTTTAGAAGTGAGTCCTTTATTAGAAACACTAGCCATGGAAATGGTTTCCCAGCTGTCTGTATTCCTTCTAATCTTGGTTGCATTGATTTTATTTGTGCAAATCCTTTTTAATTTAATGTAGTTGAAATTATTCATTTTGCAATTTATAATGTTCTCTATTTTTTGTTTGATCATAAACTTCTCCCCTCTCCATAGATCTGACAAACTACTCCTTGTTCTCCTAATTGGATTAGAGTATCAACCTTTATGTCTAAATTCTGTATCCATTTCAACCTTATCTTGGTATCTGATGTAAAATGTTGGTCTATGCTTAGTTTTTGCAGCACTATTTTCTAATTTTTCCAGCAGCAATCAAATAGTAGATCTTAATCCAGAAGTTGGAGTCTGGGTTTGTCAAAGAGAAGATTACTATAGTCATTTACTACTGCTTCTTTTATATCCAATCTATTCCAATGATCCACTTCTCTATATCTTAGGCAGTACCAGTCAGTTTTGCTGATTGTTACTTTATAATATAGTTTTAAATTGGTCACCTTTCTTTGCAATTTTTTTCATTAATTCTCTTGATATTCTTGACCTTTTGTTCCTGCAGATGAATTTTCTTACTAGTTTTTTCTAGCTTTGTATAATAATTTTTTGATGGCTTGATTGGTTATGGCACTGAATAAGTGATTTAATTTAGGTGGAATTGTCATTTTTATTATATCAACTTGGCCTACTCCTGAGCAATTGACATTTTTCCACTTCTTTAGGTCTGACTCCATTTGTGTGAAAAGTGTTTTGTAATTGTATTTATATAGTTTCTGGTTTTGTTTTGGGAGGTAGATTCTTAAGTGTTTTATGTTGTCTAAAGATGCATTAAATAGATTTTCTTTTTTTATCTCTTGCTATTGGGCTTTGTTGGTAATATTTAAAAACACTGACGGTTTATTTTTTTTCCTATCCTGCTATTTTGCTAAAATTATTAATTGTTCTAAGTGGCTTTTAGATGTTTTTCTAGATTTCTCTAAGTTTGCCACCATATCATCTATAAAGAATGAGAATTTTGCTTCCTCATTGTCTATTCTAATTCCTTCAATTTCTTTTTTCTTTTCTTATTGATAAATCTAACATTTCTTTTTTTAACTTTATTGAAATTTTATTTCATTTTCCCAATTATATGCAAAGGTAGTTTTCAACATTCATCCATTTGCAAGTTTATGAGTCCTTTCTCTATCCCTCACCCTATGGCACCAAAGAAACTAATAAAAGTTGTACATGTATAATTGTGTTTAATATAATTCCGTATTAGTCATTTTGTGAAAAAGAAATTAGAATTAAGGGAGGAAAAACCATGGGAAAGAAATGAAAATATATAAGTTGTTTTTAAGCATTTTGCTCTGCATTCGGCATCCCTAGTGAGTTCTCTGGATGTGAATGACATTTTCCTTAATAGGTCTCTCAGGATCTATCACAGTTGATCATCTCACAATGTTGTGATTAATAAGCATGAAGTTCTCATGGTTCTGCTCAGTTCACTCAACATCAGCTCATGCATTCTTCCATGTAAAGCTAACATTTCTAGTACAATATTGAATTGATAATGTTTCTCCCCTGATCTTATTGGGAATGCTTCTAGTTTATCCCCCTTACAAATAAAGCATGCTGATGGTAGAATTTGGGTAGAATTGTCATTTTTTTATTATATTAGTCTGGCCTTCCCTTGAGCAATTAATATTGTTCCAATATTTTAGATCGCTAGATTTAGATGGATATTGTCTATTGTTTTAAGGAAAACTCCATTTTCCCCATGCTGTCTAGTGTTTTTAATAGGAACACATGCTGTTTTATGAGAGAGTCCATCCTATTCACATTGTTTTGACTAATAACTCTGTATTTCCTTCTAGCCTACCTTCCCCATTTATACTTTTCTCTCTTCTATCATTTTATCTCTTCTCACTAGTATCTACTGCTCCCTCCCTCAATCTTAGCTGCCTTCTATCAGCCCCCTTCCCTTTTCTTCTCCCTTTCCCCTTTTACTTTTACTTTTCCCATCCCTTTTATCAGTTCCTTCTTTTCCTTCCCCCCTTTCCTCTCCTACTTCCCTGTAGGGTAGGATAAATTGGGAATGAATTTTATTCCCACTTTGAACCAAAACTATTCAAAGTGAGATTTACTCAGTGCTCATACCTTCCTTTCTTTCCCTCTACTTTGTACGTCTTCTTGTGGTGTTATTTATCCTCTAATGTCTTTGCTTTTTTCTCCAGTATAAACCTTTTTTATATCTTAATTGTTTTATACTTGCCTTGTCCCCAAAGCCTCTATTCAAATACTCTCCCCTCAGCTGTCTCATTATAAATACAATTCTCAAGAAACATAAGCATCATCATATCGTAATCAATTATACTTCTGTCCAACCACAATCTCTTCAATTGTCCCTATGAAGCCCTCAAAAGCTAAAAGTTTCATCACATCAGAGTCATTTATACTCACATCCTCTGTCCAGTACACTCCCTTAAACTATTCCAATAGAAATACAATTTTCAAGAATTATAAATATCATGATATCATATCAATTTATACTCACACCTTCTATCTAAGTAAGAATGATCCTTTCAATTGTCCTATGAGAAATGCAGTTCTCAAGAGTTACAAGTATGGTCTTCCCATGAAGGGATGTGAACAGTTTAGTTTGATTGATTAACATTTTTTTTTCTTTCCATTTACCTTTTTTATGAAACTCTTTAGTCTTGTATTTGAAGATCAAATTTTATGTTCAGTTTTGATCTTTTTATCTGGTACATTTAAAAGTCCTTTATTTTGTTGAATAACTTTTGCCCTAAAAAATGTGTCGAATTTTGCAAGGTAGTTGATTCTTGGTTATAATCCAAGCTCCTCTGCTCTCTAGAATATCATATTCCTTGCCCTTTGATGCTTTAATGTTGAAACTGAGAAGTTGTAGATAATCCTTACTGTGACTCCCTGTTATTTAATTTGCCTTTTTTTTTTCTTCTTAGAGTATTTTCTCCTTTAGCTGATAATTCTGAAATCTGGCTCTGATGCCTTAAAGTTTTTTTATTTTGGGTTCTCTTTCTATAGGTGAGGACTATTTTATCTTCTTATTAGTATATTAAAGTCATTTCCTTGATAATTTCCTGATATTTTCCAGGTTCTTTTTTTGATCATGTCTTTCAGGTAGACCAAAAATTCATAAATTATCTCTTCTAGATATATTTTCCAGGTTGATAATTTTTCCTAAGATATACCTTATATTTTCTTCTATTTTTCTGGTCTTTTGGATTTGTTTGATAGACTATTGGAGGTCTCATAGAATTATTAGTTTCCATTTGTCCTATTCCAATTTTTATGATTTTATTTTCTTTGTTCATTTTTGAGTTCCCTTTTCAAGTTGGTCAATTTTATTTTTAAAGGAGTTTTCTTTTTCTACTTTTAAACTTTTACTTTTAAAGGTATTGTTCTCTTCAGTCAATTTTTTATAATTCTCCTGCATGACTCATTTTTTTCTCAATTTTTCTTCCTTTCTTCTTTGGGTTTAAAATCCTTTCTGAGCTCTTCCAAGAGGTCTTTTTGGATTTGAGACCAGTTCATAATTCCTGTTGAGGTTTCCCATATAGGCATTTTGTCACTGCTTTCCTTTTCTGAGATGGTATTTTTATTTTCCCTATCAGTATAATAGCTTTCTATGGTTAATGCTACATTTTTTTGTTGCTTATTTTCAAAGTTGAGCTTTTCGCATGGGGAACAGGGACAGTAGTGCCAAGTTTTTTGTGCTGGGAACTGGGGGCCTGGTCCCTCTTCTCTGGAATCTTAGGTGCTTTCAGTTTGCTCCCTTCATTAGGGTAGCCCAACTCAGTCCCAACCTGCTGCACCAGCATTCCTGGCTTCAAATTTTGTCTTTCAAGCTGAAATTGGGGCCCTAAATGCTGATCTGCTGAGAGCCTGTACTGTGTCTAAGAGACTCCCACTGGCTTCCTTGTTCTCTCATCTATGCTGGACTGCACTCCCCTTCTTACCCAGATGAGACTTCTTGAAATTCTTCCAAGTTATTTTGAACTAAAAGTTGTTTCCTTGTTTTTCTTTCTTTTTTTTTTTTGTGAGGTTGGTCTCTTTAGTGTCTGTTTAAAGGCATCATTTAAAGTTATTCTGGGGTAAGCTCCAGGAGTTTCCTATCTTCAGGCCTCCATCTTGGCTCTACACAGAAAATAACTCCTCCATTTTAATAACCAAATCTGCAAGACTCATTGGTTTGACACTTCCTTGTCAATGAACTAATGATGGAGCTCATGTGAATGATAGCAGAGGCTAATTTTTTTTAGGTTTTTTTTGCAAGGCAAATGGGATTAAATGGCTTACCCAAGGCCACACAGCTGTGTGTTCATTTATATAATTCATTTATGTAATAATTATGTAATAAATAATAATAAATAATAAAAATAAATATTCATTTATGTAATATTAGGAAAGAACAAACATGAAAGGGACAAAGGCAAAATCTAGGCTCAGATTTGCTTCAGTAGGTAAGATGTGTGAGGTGGAGGGGTGGGGAGGCAAGGAATTGGATAAGATTAGGGCAAACCACCCCTGCCCCTCAACCTTTTCTTGGAACACAGTTAGGAACAGTCCTCCACATTTAGTAGTTACAAAAGTGAGGTAGAGGGATGCGTCAATCCCTTTTATGCATCTCCTGACTCATTAGCTACTCCATTTCAATACCCAATAAGAGGTCTCTTCTTCATTTCAAAGTGTTATCCCTTTAATCCTCTTGAGTCACACATAGCCAGAAGCAGGCCCCCAAACCCTTGTGTGTTTGACTGGAACCAGGAAGAATAGTTTTAGTCATTTTAGTTCATTTTCTATGGTATCCCCTTATTATACTTAGTAGCTGTATAACTATGAGGAAGTCATTTAATGTCTCTGAGCATTAGGCAACTTTCTTAAGGACTGATCTTAAGTGTATTCCCAGAAAATTGTTGCTTAAAAGGGTTTTTGAGGATTAGTCTAGTAAAGAAACCACCAATGCAAAGTGTTATATTTATGGGAAAATGCATTCTCAGCAAAGTACTCATATATAAATTTCAATTTCTGAAATACATTGCATTGGTGAATTGGGAATGAGGTCAACTCAGCCACAGCAATCTTCTCTAGTAAAAGCATTGAACTAGAAGTGAATTCACCCAAGTTGTGGTCCTGATTTGCCCACTTTGTGATCATGTGACAAGGGAATGGTATAAGGAAAAGAATATTTGACCAAAATCAGAGGATGTGAATTCAAATCCCAACTCTATTACTTGGCATCTTTGTAATCTTGGGTTAAAGTGTTCCTTTTCAACATTCTATTTATTTAATATTTTAACATTTTTATTTAAAGTTTTGAGTTTCAAATTCTATTTCTCCCTATTCTCCCACCTCCCTGAGATGGTTAGCAACTAGGTGGCACAGTGGATAGAGCACTGGCCTTGGATTCAGGAGGATGGGAATTCGAATCCAGCCTCAGACACTTGCCACTTACTAGCTGACCTTGGGCAAGTCACTTAACATTAATTCCCTCACATCCAGGGCCATCTCCAGTTGTCCTGATTCATATCTGGTTACTGGACCCAGATAGCTCTGGAGGAGAAAGTAAGGCTCATGATTTAACATCCACCTCACTCAAATCCAATTCATGTGCTTGTCATGGCATCACCTCCCTGATGTCCTGGTCTTCTTCGAAAAATGAAGGACAAACATTAGCAATAAGATATAGATTATACATTATATAATATCATATATTTTCTTATTATGTAAAACATTTACATATTAATCATTTTGTACAAGAAGACAAAAAATAAAAAAATTAAAGAAAGTGAAAAATAACATTTTAATATGTATTAAAAATATCATTTTTTTGGAGGCAGCTGGCATGTGTCATTAAGTCCTTCAGGACTGTCTTAGATCATTGTACTGCTGAGAATAGCTAAGTCATTCACAATTGTTCCTCAAACAATATCGTAGTTACTATGTACAGTGTTTTCCTGTTTCTGATAACTTTACCATGCATCAGGTTATGTAATCTTTCCAGATTTTTCTGAAGTCATCTTACTTGCTATTTATTATAGCACATCCATTGCAATCATATACCACAGTTTTAGTCATTCACCTATTGAGGGTCATCCCTTTGATTTTCAAATCTTATACACTACTAAAAGAGCTGCTATAAATATTTTTACCCAAATAGATCCTTTTTCATTGTTTTGGATGTCTTTGGATATAGACCTAGCAGTGGTATTACTGGATCAAAATGTATGCACAATTTTATAGCCCTTTGAGTATAATTTGAAATTGCTCTTCAGAATGTTTGAATTAGTTCATCACTCCATCAACAATGCATTAGTACCCCGGTTTTCCCACAGACCTTCCAAGATTCAACATTTTTTTGTCATATTAGTCAATCAGATATGTTTGAGGTGGTAGATCAGAGCTGTTTTAATTTACATTTCTCTGATCAACAGCGATTTTAACACATTTTTTTGTATGACTATAGATAGCTTTAATTTATTTGTCTGAAAACTGCCTGTTCATATTTTTTGACCATCTATCAATTAGGGAATGACTTGTATTTTTACAAATTTGACTCAGTTCCCTATATATTCCAAAAATGAGACATTTATCAGAGATAATTGTTACAAAACCTTCTCCTCTACCCCAGCCCCAGTGTTCTGCTTTTCTTTTAATTTTGGTTGCATTGGTTTTGTTAAGACAAAAACTTGTGTATGTATGTATATATATATATATATATATATATATATATATATATATATATATATACATATATATATGTGTGTGTGTGTGTGTGTGTGTGTGTGTGTGTGTGTGTGTATAGATATAGAACATAGCAAAAATTGTCTGTTTTACATTTTGTACTGTTCTCTATATCTTCTTTGGTTCTAAATTCTTCCCTTATCCATGAATCTGACAGAGAAACTATTCCATGCTCTCTCAATTTGCTTATGGTATTAACCCTTAGGTATTGATTTTTGACCTTATTTTGGTATACAGGGTAAGATGTTGGTTTATACCTAGTTTCTATCACACTATTTTCTAGTTTACCCAACAGTTTTGTTCCAAAATCTTGAGACTTGAGGTTTATCATATATTAGATTCAGTTTTTTATTTATAAAAGGAATATACTGTCTTGCCTACCTCTTAAGGTTATTGTTGTTATATGTACTTTGAAAAGCCATTGAGTTTTTAAATAAAGTATTCTTTTTTTAGGTTTTTTTGCAAGGCAAATGGGGTTAAGTGGCTTGCCCACAGCCACACAGCTAGGTAATTATTAAGTGTCTGAGACCAGATTTGAACTCAGGTACTCCTGACTCCAAGGCCAGTGCTTTATCCACTATGCCACCTAGCCACCCCTAAATAAAGTATTCTTAATTCATCTCATTTTTGCTGTAAATGCTGCTAGTAACAAGCAGGGTTCAAACAACTTTGGGAGGCCCAAAATGATAGAAGTAGGCTGGTAAATATTAAATAACCAGTTCTTTTTTAAAAATTGTATTTATGAAATACTTTTTAGTTTAGTCTGAATTATTAGTATTTTCTCTATCACTTTCTAAAGTTTAGATAATCATCAAAACAATAGATCAAGCCCTGATTTTGATAATTTGTCTAGTTCTGAGGTCAGTGAACATAATGAAAATTTAACAATCAACTTTATAGTTCAAGCTGTCTTCAGTATAACCTGAAGCAAATTGCTATGATGAGAATTCCAATCTTCAGGAAACAGGACAATAACTCAATTTTTTCAGGTTGATTTCAATGGGATGAGCAATGTTTCAATGGTATTAAAATGGCAGAACTGGGAAGGGAAAAATTGGTTCTGCTCTAACAGGTTTGCACTAGAAAAAATCTACACAGGCGCTTAAAAACAATATTTCAAAAAAATTTTCAAAAAAAGATATTTATGAGCAGAGAATATCACATGGAAATGTTATAAATTGTTTTTCATAGGTCCATTTTGGTTGTTGTTCTTGTTGTTCAGTCATGTCTGACTCTCTATGACCCCCTTTGGGGTTTTCTTGGTGAAGGTACTGAAGCAGCGTGCCTTTCCTTCTCCAGCTCATTTTTTTTTTTTTTTAGGATTTTGCAAGGCAAATGGGGTTAAGTGTCTTGTCCAAGGCCACACAGCTAGGTAACTATTAAGTGTCTGAGGCTGGATTTGAACTAAGGGTACTCCTGACTCCAGGGTCTGTGTTCTATCCACTGCACTACCTAGCTGTCCCAAACCACTTAGCCGCCCCTCCAGCTCATTTTACAGAGGAATAACTAAGGCAAACAGGGTTAAGTGACTTGTCCAGGGTCACATAACTAGTTAAGTGATTGATGTCAGATTTGAACTCAGGAGGATGTGTCTTTCTGACTTGAGGTCTAGTGCTCTATCCAAGGTGTTACTTAACTGCTCTCATTTAGTTTGTCAAGTATTTATTAAGCATATACACGGGACAAAGCACCAGATAAGTGATAAAAGTTATAAAGATGAATCAGAATTAAGCAAAAGGTGCCCCTCTCATCCAAGGGTTGGCATTCTACTGGTAGATACAAATATAACCATAAATGAGGGTTCACCTCTCCTTTGAAGACTTTGGGTTCACACAGACCACATCTGATGATAGAGGCCTATCAGGAAAAAAAAAAAACCAATTCCTCTCCCTTTTTGTCTTATTGCCTTCATCTAACATTTACTCTGGGGAAATCTCCAAATAAAGCATAGGTGTGGTTTGTCCCAAATGAGGTAACAAGATCCCTGGCCCCCCTACAAGTGTTCAAAGTAATAAATGCACATAGGATAAAGCAGTTAACTCTCTGGGCTTATACTGCTCCCCTGTCCCAATCTCCCTTACGTAACTTGAAGTATATATTCTAAGAGTATGCTGTTTAAGAAATAAAAATATTTTTCTTTTAGATTTAGTAACACTATTCGAGACAAGTGAGAGATTTTGTTCTTGTCATATACCTGATTTTCTAGGTTTTTGCAAGGCAATGGGCTTAAGTGGCCTGCCCAAGGCCACACAGCTAGGTAATTATTAAGTGTCTGAGACTGGATTTGAACCCAGGTACTCCTGATTCCAAGGCCGGTACTTTATCCACTCTGCCACCTAGCCCCACCTCTTGTCATATACTTTTAAAGGATCTGTGTTACTGTCTCTGCTGCTGACATTTCTTGTAAGTTCCATTCTTAGACCCTTTCTTCACACTGAATGGGCAAAGAAAGTTGTGGTACAGCACATTTAACTTCTAGGTATTTCTGCCCCAAAGGTCTTAAGAGTCTTCAAGAGGAAGAGGCACTCACAGATTTCTTCTTTCTACTCTGCTATGCTCTAATCTGTTTTTTTTTTTTAATAGGGAAAGAAAAAAAAAAGGAATCTTAAGCTGTGGTACCCAAGATGATCCTCCTACAAAAATAAAGATGATTATTTTCTTCCCTAGAGGGACAAAAGAAGAGAAGCTAGATAAAGCAAGAAAAAAAAGAAAAAAGATCTTACATTCAAAGGCAGAAGAGACTGGAGTGGTCATTTGATCCAACCCCCTCATGTTAGAGATGAGGAAATTGAAACCCAGAGAGTTTAAATGATAGTCATGGATTCTATAAGTGGATTTCATTCTCAATTATCTTCATTTTAGAGATTCCCAAATGGACATAAGCTTAAAATAATGATTATTTCCTAACTGGGGCTGAGCTTTTTGCAAATGTGTCTGAAAAATCTGCCCTTTAATTTGGATCTACTTTAAGTTATTTAATGAATCCTCTTTCTTAGTTAATTGGGCATTAGGCTTAAGAATGAATGAAAGTACTCCACAGGCCACACAAAAGCTGAACAGTCTATATGGAGAGCTCCCAAAGGCAGCTGACATTCTTGAAGGAAGGGATCAGTGGTCTGGTCTCAACCTAAGGCCTGGGAAAACCATTATCCAACTTGAGATTCAAAAAAATCTGATACACTGTATTTAATATAAAATGTGTGGGCTCTCTGGAGGCTGTTTTCTCTGATTCAATGAATGACTATAATTCCAGTAAGATTTTTAGTGCAGTTCTGTGGGACTGCTGCTATTTCCTAGTGGGTGTCTAAACGAAAAGGCAATGGACATAGAGATTTAGGCAAAATGAAAAGAAAAAAACAGTCCTTTGATTAGATTAGAACATGCTTCATTTATTCCAGTGTACATTAGAACTTCGACTCTCAGTGAAGGAAATTATGTTTTACATGGAAATGTTTCCAGTTAGCATCCAGTTCACCTGTTTTTTCCCCCCTCTGAGCTGAATGATAGGTAACTCTGTCTCACTAACATGTTGCCATGCAGACATCTCAGTGCCAATGATGAGAATGGATCACCTCAGGGAAAATGAGGCTAGCATTCCACAGGCCCCTAGCTGGGAGATGATTAAACTCAACTGGGCTGTAATTCTCTGGATCCTCTCAGGCTTATTGTTAACACTCAGCTGGGAATCTCATATCCTACAGGTTGAGTGGAAGAGAGACAGCAACAGAGAAACAGAGACAGAGACAAAGACAGAGAGACAGAGTCAGAGAAACAGAGACAAAAACAAAGAAAGAGGAAAGACAGACAGAAACAGAGACAAAGAGAGACAGAAAGAGGGAAGGAGAGACAGACAGACATAGAGACAGAGCCAGAGAAATAGAGAAAAAAACAGACAACAGAGATAGAGAGAGGGAGACGGAGACAAAGAGAGAAAGAGACAGAGACAGACAGAGACAAAAACAGACAGCAGAGATAGAGATAGAGATAGAGACAGAGACAAAAACAGCAGAGATAGAGGGAGACAGAGAGAGAAGGAGATAGAGATAAAAATAAACAGAGACAGAGACAATGAGAGAGAGAGAGATAGAGAGAAGGAAACACATACACACAGACAGAGACAGTCAGAGAAACAAAGACAAAAACAGACAGAAATAGAGGAAAGACAGAGAGAAAGAAACAGAGACAAAGAGAGACAGAGAGAGGGAGGGAGAGACAGACAGACAGACAGACATAGAGACAGAGACAAAAAACAGACAGCAAAGGTAGAGAGAGGGAGACAGAGACAGAGACAGAAAAAACACACACACACACAGAAGGGGGGGAGAGAGAGAACGAGAGAGAGAGAGAGAGAGAGAGAGAGAGAGAGAGAGAGAGAGAGAGAGAGCCAGAGAGATATTGGGGGTGGGAGTAGTTTGGAGAACACCTCGGGAGAGAAACCATAATTTAGGTAGCTTATATGGATACCTCCTTCACTCTATATGTAAGAAGAAGCAAAACACAACAGAGGCTTTGTACTCCACTGCTCTATTCCAGCTTTTTTTCATCAACTGGGTGTAGTTTGAATCATGCAGAAGAAAACAGAGGGGAAAAAAAGAAACCTAAGAGACACATCAGACTCTGCCTATGTGATTCTAATGGAGCTTTTGAGAACCAGTCTCCATGATTATTGAGGGTAGTACTTGTGTGAGTTTTCCTTCAATAGTTAGTGCCTGATCAAAGAACTTTACAATCCTTCTTCAAATGCTAGGGGCCAAATTTGAGACATTTTGCTACCTAGCCTCTAGGCCTCAGTTTCCTCATCTGAAAACCACCTCTGAGGTTCCATGTAGCTCTAGAACCATGATTATATAAGATCTTGGTATTTGACAATTCCTCAGGTGAAATGTGTCACTTCAAAGTACATTTTAAAAAATGATAAACATGTCAAATAATTTAAATACCCTTAATTCCCTGCTAGTATCAGCAATCCTCCTTTAATCTCCGGGAAACTCAGGATGAAAAGTTAGAGGAAGCCCTTTGTTCTTTTCTAATGGGAGGGGAGAGGTAGAGAAGAGGGAGATGGATGTTTTGCAGCCCAAATAGTCTGTAGCTAAATCCAAGATAATCCATAGGAAGCCTATAAATGGCATAGTCACACCCTGTAGATTCTATTCTATTTTTCCCCACCCAGCCATACAACAGTGCTGTTTTCCTGACACAGTGTGACCCTGCTGGCTGCCTCTGCAATAGCCAATGTGTCCATTCTTCTCTCCAATAAATGTTGACAGTTATTAGCAAACAGGGAAATGAAAATTCCCCATGCCTAGATGCAGTACGGATATTGTTGGAAACAAAAAAAAAATGAAGACAAGAATTTAATTTGCTTTAATCTAGGACTTTGAAAATTGGCTAGAGCAGCAGCTCTGAGAAGTTTTGTTTTTTTTAACCCCCCTTTAAATCCAGTAAAGCTTATTTCTCTTTTGGTCAGAGACTTAGCTCCGTAATATCAGGTGGAAGTCCCCCCCCCCCCAAGAATAGTACCTTATTGTATTGCATTACAGGAACAAGAAACAAGAGCCCAGCTTAGAAATGAAAAACTCGTAATGACTAAAAAGAAGATAGGAACTAAAATTGCAACTGTGCGAGTGTGCCAAAAATCTGTAAGTTCTCTCTTAAGGAGCTAGTTACTGCTCTTTTGCATTCATGCTGGGGCCTCAGAAATGATTAATGCTATTCTCCATATTCAAATGGAATTGCACATTTGCAAAAAGCTTAGAAGATACCTCTTCCTTGCCATAGAAATCAGATGCTTGAAACTCACAAGTAATCTAGAGCCCATACCTGCTTAATGTAAATCAGGTTTGTTTAGTGTGTGTGATTAGTAACTTTATTTGGAAAGAAATGACTGATTAGGAGTGGTCCAGATGTCATGATCAAAGCCAGTTCTTCCTTTGTGGACGATAGAAGAAGCAATGAAGCTGTTTATCCATCTACTGGGTTAAATTAGTCTCATTATCATTTCATTAAAGTTTCAATATTACTGTGTTCACTGCTAAAGAAACTAATTACAGTGTCTGCTGGACAGTACATTAAATGATGCCATTTAATTAAGGCTTAATTTCTTTTGGAATGAACAATATTTTAATTTATCATACATTATTTTGTTCAATTACTAGGAACCTCTGTCCATTTTAAGTGCAAAGGAAACTAATTCAGCAAGCTGCCTGCCTGCAAGAGTAATTGTTGCCTGCATTGTGTTTAGTTTGCAGTGCCCAGCAACATTCAATCAAGGACATACTGCAGTTCAGAAGCTTTGGGGGCTTTAAGAAATTTCAGCCTTTTTTTTTTTTCTCAAGCCTCTCAACAGGAAGGAACCCATTCTATGATTGCCAGTTATTCCCTTTAAGGATCAGAGGATAATGGAAGCCACCAAAGACAGTATGTTTAGAGGTATAAAGTCATTAAAAGAGTAAAATTCTCAGGCCTGAAGACAAACTATGTAACTAACAGGCAGAAAAAATAATCCGTTTCAAATGAATAACACACAGAGAAATGCAAAAATGGAAAAGGACTGTGAGATGAACTCAAGACAGAGTTTGCAAGAGAAAATTCACTTGAGAAGAGGAATGGATTAGACTTCCATTTCATCTTTCAGAATTCGATGTGTCTCTTTCCTACCATTTAAAATAGCCACAGAAACAAACAAGGTGGCAAAGATTGGCATAATAGAAAGTGATTATCACTGAGCACAAAATTTCTAAAACTTTAGTTAACCTAATGAAATAGCTCTCCCTTTGACACACACACACACACACACACACACACACACACACACACACACAAACACACACACATAATATTATAGAAGTACAGATGGTATTTTTCTTCCTGACTTTTCTCTGTGTATAATGATGTATGGATACATATGTATACACACACACACACACACACACACACACACACACACATATATATATATACATATATATATAGTGTGAGTATGTAGATATAGATATATGCAAATCCAGATTAAAATCCAGGTAGTTTTCAAATTTAGAAGGTTATATTGCTGGAAAATATTCTTTAAGTTGGAAAAAAAATCAATCAATCAATCAATAGGTATGTAAATATTAAGCACCTATTTTGTCCTAAACATTGTGCTAAGTGCTGGGGGGTAGGGTTCAAAGACCAAAAACAAAAGCAACAATTACTCAAGATATGAAATTATCTCTATTCTCAAGAAACTTCTGTTGGAGGAAACAATCTATCTATCTATATCATATATATATATATATATGTATATATATATATATACACATATATATGGAGAATAAATATAAGGTGGTTATTGAGAGAATCAGGAAAGGCTTCATGTAAATAGTGGAGCCTGAATTTCACTTGAAAGAAAGAATAATTAATCCCTAAATGTTACTAGAGTGGGCAACTGGTGAAAACTCTCCCATTAAGAAAGGGGCTAGAATAGAAAACTCCCAACTAGCATCCTTTGATACCCACTAGGGCCATCTCTGAGCAGAACTTTTCCTCTGATTAGTTTCTACCCTTAGACCTCTTTTGTATCTGTATGTTTGGAGAATAGAAATGAAAGGCCTTTACCCTCAATCACCAGGAATTACAACTGCAATGAAAGGCTGGTTCAGTTATTTAGGGGAAAGGAAAAGAAACCAATATCCCATTTTTAAAAAGCAATTCTTTCTGTTGGGAGGTTTATTAGATTATTAATAAATTTTTTTAAAAAAATCAATAGCTTGTCCTGCCCCAGGCAACCCTTAACTGTCAAACTGGAAAGAATACTTTCCAAGCAGTTACAGACTAATTAAAAAATACGTAGAGTAGCCACTTGCAGACTCTGAGGGCAATTAAAGACATTCAGCATAAGAAAGATTGATCTCTTTTATTGAGGGAAATAAGATTTAATAAAATTACTACTGAACAGCAAAGATCAGTGTGAAAGGAAGAGGACAATTTGCTTTTAAATCTTTGTCAAAACAGATGGAGGCAGGAGAGGGGGGAAAAGAGGAGAAAGATGATCCTTCTTTTGCTCCCTAGATTCTTGGCTAGCAGAAGGTGAATGAAGGGAGGCTGAAATCCACTAACAGTGGGGTTTACCTTTCTCTCTGTTGTTACCTCCCATCTGCCATGTGGTGTATGAAGCTCACAGCCTTAGGGATGGGGGCAGGGCCGGAGTGTTCTTGACCCATCAGCAAGGCTCTGGGCAGCTGCTGCTGCTGGGAGGCACAACCTCCTTGTAGTCTCTGTGGTCTCTCTTGAGCTCCTCTTGTTGTTCCTCACTCTCCTTACTTTTTATATCATAGATTTTAAGAACTTCATGTAATCCAGTCTTTTCCTAAACTAGGAAAAAGAACAATATTATAAAATTCAGAATTCTCAACAACTCTCCTAATAACTCCTATTAACTCTTGGGGAGAAAGAATCGGTCCCAAAAGCTGCTCTGAAAGTAAGGGATTTTATGACATTGAGCTGAGGAGGGTGCATTTCACATTTTTAGGAATGACCAATGTAAAGTCATAGAGATAAGACAAAGAATCCATGTGAGGAAAAGAAAGAAGGACAATTTGACTGTGTGGGACCCAAAAGTGTAATAAAATGCAATGGAGGGAACTATCTTTATTGCAGAGAAAATGTACAATCTGCTCTTCTAGGTATCAACTTATGAGGATGTTTGAGAAATCTGAAAAACTATCCTTTATTTCAGAGCATGTTCAAGTGATTGTTTCTTGTCAATTAATTGACAAGAGTTTTGATAGGCTATTGAACTGGAACTGATGCAGGGAATTACGGACACAGGAAATATTGTAATTGGAAACAAATTTTGTTATTTGAATCTGAAAAGTGACCCGTGGGTTCCAGCCTATCAGTTCTTTACCCAAGATATTATATTGCACAACAAAGAAAAGGTTTTGTTCATTGACTATGCCAAAACTATAGGTAATTTTGTGGGATGGATTTGAAAAGCAAGGACTTGAATTTTGAGTCTACACTCTTCAGGAACTAAAGTTGTAGAGGAGAGAGTGTGCTCCAGTTCAAGAGAATTTTTTTTTGTTTGTTTTTAAGGTTTTTTTCTTTTGTAAGGCAAACGGGGTTAAGTGGTTTGCCCAAGGCCACACAGATAGGTAATTATTAAGTGTCTGAGACCGGATTTGAATCCAGGTACTCCTGACTCCAAGGCCGGTGCTTTATCCACTGCGCCACCTAGCCACCCCAAGAATATTTTTTAACTTTGGTTTTTACTATATCTTTTCAGAAAATATTCCTTTATAAAAGTTCATTTATGCTAATTGGTTAGATGATATTTGGGCAGTGATTACCGGTGATTGAAAATGGGGAGAATATCCTTGAATTAGGATTGAACCAATTAAATAAGAAGAATTTCCCCAGCTCCTCAGAGTTGCCCCTGAAATCCTATGAAGGGAGTCAAGATGGAAATGTATGAACTTTCCAAACAACTTTAAAATAATTCCTCAAATTAACTTCTAGATTGGCAGAATCATCAAGAGGTCAAAGTGAGACATCCTTCCATCCTAAGACAGCACAGGGTGTCAGAAAGAGAAATCCATGATAGAAGAGATGGCTGACCCAGAGCTCACATGGTTGAAACACCAGTGGTGGAACTAGGCGATAATGACAGAAACTGTGCAATGGATAGAGCACAGGCTCGAGTCAGGAGGACCTGAGTTCATATCTATCCTCAGACACTTGATAATTGCCTAGCTGTGTGACCTTTGCCTTTTTAAACAAACAAACAAGCAAACGAATGAATGAATGAATAAATAAATAGATAAACAAAGAAAGAAATAATAAATAAATGAATAAATGAATAAACAAGCAAATAAATGAATGAATGAATAAATAGATAGACAGATAAACAGATAAATGAATGAATGAAAGAATGAATAAACAAACGAATGAATGAATGAATAAATAAGTGAATGAATGAACAAATAAATAAATGAATAAATAAATAATGACAGAAACAACAACAGTTTTGGGAGCTCTTAAGCCAGGAATGGTAAAAGGACCAGGCATCTAGTCAGAAAGAGATTATAAGGAACTGTGCTAGCACTGGATGCATGAGTACATCTAAAGTCAACTCCATTCATTGCCTCTACCCACTTCTGGCTCATAGTTCAAGAGTAGCGAGGAGTACTTTCAGTCAAGAGAGACAGTATCACTTCTAGCTCCAAGGGAAGAGGGGTCCTTAGGAGCAATAGTAATTGTAATCTTAAGGGATTAGGGGGTTCTTCCTGTATAAGGACCAGAGTTCAGAACCAGAGATGAGTGACCACACCTCTCCCCAGATCATAGTGTTGCCACTTATTAAGATTTAGAGATTGCAGATAGAAGACCACTGAAAAAGTGAAGGAATTCGCAGCTCTCTGGGGTGTTAAAACTGCTCAGGAGAAAGAATGAGAGTGAGAGTGAGAGTGAGAGAGAGCGAAAGTGAGAGAGTGAGAGACAGAGAGAGAGAGAGAGAGCTAGAGCAAGAGAGAAGACAGTGAGAGAGTGAGAGAGAACGAGAGTGAGAGAGTGAGAGACAGAGTGAAAGTGAGAGTGAGAGAGAATGAGAGTGAGAAAGTGAGTGAGAAAGAGCTAGAGCTAGAGAAGAGAGTGAGAAAGAGAGAATGAGAGTGAGAGAGTGAGAGAGAGTCAGGTAGCCATGAGGCTTGGCTTAACCAGGTCACATAGTGATGCCCACAGTGCTCCATGTAGATTAAGGAACAAGAGAAAGCCCCATCCTTCTGGATGGGAGACCAGAAGAAGCAAGAGCCCTCAGAGGAGTTGTGCTTCCTGTTAAATACCCCTCCATGGTAGGCTGGACAGAGGGTGGTACTTGGGAAGTGGTCTTACACCTTGAACCAGGTAGCTTCCAATAGTAATCAATTTACTGGTCCTTCTTGTCCCAAGGTACTCCATCTCCCAATTTCAACATGTCATTTCCTATTGAACCAGAATCCAGGCCAAAGTCAAGTGAAGGGGAAAATGGGAACAAGATAGACAGGAGGTCAGTTTACATCTCAAGAGCAAGGAACCTCCACTTATTTAACAAGATATAACAGCATTAAAGCTACATTCATAATTCTTCACATCATTTCCCTGCACCAACACCACTTTGGAAGCACTGAAAACTTCCAAACCCCCAGGATTAAATCTAAAAACAGCACTATAGGGAAAAAAACCCAAAGCTTGAGACAGTATCCCTCCTTTTTCCCCTCCCCATGCAAGTAACAGAGCCCAACATTAACATAAAATTCAAAAACAAGAAATATGAGCAAAAAATGAGCAAACAACAACAAACCTTGATCATAAAATCTACTATGCAGGTCTGGCACTCTGTCCACTGTATCACATAGCTATTCTTCTGTCTCTTTACTCAGCTGAAAAGAGAGAGAAGAGAGCCTAGGACTGATCCTTTGCGTTCATTCTTAAGATATATGTTATATGGATAGTGAACCTGCAAAAGAAACAGAGGAGTAGTCAGAGAGGAAGGAGAGAAGGAGGAGAACCAGGAGAAAGATACAGAGAAGAGAGGGTGGTAAAAAATATCTAATACTGTATAGAGGTCAAAAAAGGGTATACGAACACTCTACATCATCAACTCTGCTTAGTTTGGACTCCTTGGAACATGATTGTTGTTGTTTGTCCTTTGTTCTCAAAGAAAACTATAGTATCAGGGAAGTGTTGCCATGACATGCAAGATGTATTTAAAGTGAGGGAAAATGCAGTGCGAAGTCGCCAGTCTTTCTTTCTTCTCCAGAGCTTCAGCACCAGGTAGTTCCTCCCTCCCTCCTTCCTTTTATTTATTTATTTATTTATTTACTTTTTTGGTATGTTGTCTTTCCCCGTTAGATTGTAACTTCTTTGAGGGCAGGGACTGTCTTTCTTTTTTTCTCATTTATAAATTTACATCACTTGGCATGGTGTCTGGAACAAAACAGACATTTTAATAAATATTTATTGAATTGAATTGAAAATACAGTTTGAACTATTAAGAGATAATTGATACCCTTGGAGAGTTCAATTTCAGCTGAGTAAAGAGGCTGAAAACCAGATTGATAAGGATTGAGGAGTGAACAAAAGCAGAGGAAGCTAAGGTAGTAAAAGTAATTATCCTTTTAAGAGTTTGGCTAAGAAAGGGAGGAAGAAACAGGACAATAGCTTGAGGGAATTCTAAAGATCTAGTGATTTTTTTTTTTAAGGATTGGGAACCTTGGGCAGGTTTGAAGGCTTTGGAGAAGGAACCAGTAATTAGAGAGAGATCTAAGATTAGAAAGAAAGGGTGGGAAATGTAAATCAAATCTGAGTTTCCCATAGAAACTGTTATAGCAGGGAGTTAGCTTACAGCCCAAGGGCTCTGATTTTTTATAGAAATTACTCACAAGTGTTACATTTAATCAGCTATATGATATGCTTATAAGAAGTCCAGCTTAAAGCTTTCTAAATCTATATAAATCAACGAAGCAACGTAATACAAGAACCAGTAACTTGAACTTCTAATTAATTGCATCTTTTTAAGTGATCCCTGGGAAGGAGGGTAGGGTGAATGGTTCTGAGGTCCCCAAGGAAACATTTAGCAGAGGTCAGGAACCAGGTAATTCCTGAAGCTTGGACCTTAAAAGAGGCAGATAAATCTGATTTCAGAAATACACTTAATACAAGCACACTTTGTTTTATCTTTCTTTATTTAACTTTGCATATATCGCATTTTATTTTTATTTTTTACAAATTAAAAGCTTTTGGCTACTCTGCATCAAGCAAATCTATTGGCACCATTTCTCTCACCACCACCCCCCCCCCCACAGCAAGTGCTCCCATTGAGTGTCTGCCACATTTTGACAATTCTGGCAATATTTGCAACTTTTTCATTATTATTTTAGCTGTTATGATGATCTGTGATCTTTGATGTTACTATTGTAATTGTTTTGAGGCACTACAAACCACATCCATATAAGATTAGCTTAATTAATAAAAATGTGTTCTGACTGCTCCATCAATTAGCTATTCCCTCTTTCTCTTTCCTCTTTAGACCTTCCTATTCCTTGAAACTCATCAATATTGAAGAATATTATATGAACTTAGTTGGTAAAGCAGGATTGGAGAGAATTGATTTCAAATTTGAAGGAAGGTTCACTGTGGGTAAAATACTACTAACGCCATCCTATTCTACAGAGAAATCTTTGTGAAAGGAAGTCAGTGGCAAACTTCATTGTTATCTTATTTTAAGAAACTGCCGCAGTCACTACCATCCTGATCAGTTGACAGCCATCACCATCGAGGACCAGCCACCAGCAAAAATGATTACAACCAATCAGATTCAGGATGTGTTAAAGAGAACTGGTGACTGTCAAGGATGATCAGCTCTTGTGGGAAAAAAAATTTCTCCTTTGTAAAGTATATAATAGAAGTTAAAGAGAAGAAGCTTCAGGCTTATCAGGCTCAGATGATGGTCAGTATTATTTTTTTTATCAAAGTATTTTTTAATTAAGGCATGTAACTTTGTTTTAGACATAACACTATTGTACACTTAATAGACTATAATGTAGTATAAACGTAACTTTAATATATACTGGAATACTAAAAAATGGATGTGATTTGCTTTACTGCAATATTCATTTTATTGTGATGATCTGAAAACTGAGTTCAAAGTGTCTCTGAGCTATGCCTGTATAGCTGTATGATCTTGTGCAAGTCACTTAATTTCTGTTTGCCTGGGGGGAGTAATAACACCCACTTCCCAGGATTAAAAGAAAATTCATAAAAAGCAGTATAGTACCAGGTACTATATAAAATTCTTGTTCCCTTTCCCAAAGAAAGGAGATGTATTGATAATGGGGAGGCTTCTGAGAACCAGAGCTAGTAGGATAGGATCTTATGCATTGGAGCCTCTTAGAAATCTGAGTGATTGGATGATGGAACTAGAGTTTGTGTGTTGTCTGCTATAAATAATGAATATAACTGGCAAACCACCTCTGTGTGAATTTCTTTAAGTTGATGGCTAATACTACTAATAATATTACTAATAATACTACTAATAATACTACTAATAATATTACCAAGGAATGTAATTGTTAAATGACAAGAAGCCATGCTATAAATGACACAGGCTATATCAAGCTATCACCACATGGAGTTGTTATGATTTGGACAAAACAGCCTTCTGTCCCATAGTGTGAATGTTATATCTGAACCTGTAAAAAAAGTCATATAGTAACAGGGTTGACATTATTACCTTCATGTATTCAGAATTTGTAGAGAAACCCTTGATTTTTCTGGACAGGGGAACTTCCCTCAGAGCTGAGCCTATGTTCCAGAATGCTGTTGAGCACCTTGCTCAGATGAGGCAGGAATTCCTGATTAGTTCCCTAAGAACCCAATCAGAGTCAGTATGTGTTGAAGATCACTGGTGACAGTCAAGGATGACAAATGCTGAAAAGAAAAATCTCTGCCTTGTGAAGTAAGAGAAGTTTTTCTTTTAAAATTTTTCTCATTTTATCCCTTGAACTTATAATTTCTTTTCATCCCTTATCATTTCTATCTTAGCAGCTTTATGTTTACTTAGAAGGGTTTGACTGGATCTTGAAACCTTAATTTTCTTCTTTTACTTTTGTTTCCTTCTCTGAGTTCTGAGATCAGCAACTAGTAATCATTAAATATGGATATTTTCAGCCTAGGTAAAATAAATCTCATGAGTTTATGAATTCCTGAGTTGTATACTGGTTGTCCAGTGAGAGATTTGCTTAATAGCCCATATCTTAGAGGAGAAGATGACCATTTGTCAGGATCCTCTTCTAACTGAAGGTCTCAAAAAAACAAACAACAACCAAATCCATGCCATGGTTGGCCAGGTGATCCGGATCTTTACAAGTTGCATAGGCAGCACCGATTTGGACAAAATGTGAACTATCTCATTCAGGATTCCCATAATTTTTCTTTATTTTCTGAAGGACCAAAATAAGTTCAATGGATATTTGAGATTTTTTGTGTTTTCTATATTTGTTAATGTAGTCTGTGACTCTTTTGCATTTTATGCATTTTCTATGATAGATAAAATAAATAATTGTCTTATACATGATATCAATATTGTGAATTGAATATCCAAGGCTGACCTACTCATTACACTGAACTCACCAACAAAATTAGAGGATCAGATGTCTGTGGTGATCTAGGATACAAAATAATAGTGTCTTAAAAACCTCTCAACAAGACCACTTGTTAAATGAGGTATGCTGATAGGTTGTAGTAACACAAATATTAGGTATGGCTCCTTTGTAGGGACTATCAATTTGGGGGTAACAGAGTCCTTTCTAGAAAAGGTATTCAATCCACAATACCGGTATCATGTATAAGACTGGATCCCCAAAGGATTGATTAATGTACAAGTGCCAGTTTCAAAGGTTTCTAGTGAAATTGCCCCTGGGATCTGTTCATGTTTTCAGCAATAACTTGATGAAGTTGGCATGCTTGTCACAGTAAGAAGGATAGTTATTGAGTTAAATGATGGAATTAGAATTCACCATGTTTTTGAGAGGCTGGAGCAGAGGATTTAAGCTAACAAGAGGAAGCTTAATAGAAATAAACATAAATTCTTGCACTTGAGTTAAAAAAATCAGTTGTGAAAATACTGGAAGGGGGAACATAGTTAAAAAGTAGTTTATATTGAAAAGATCTAGGGGCAATGGTATGCTGAAGCCAACCATACAGAGTTGATTGTTAAATTTTTGATGTGAGCATTTACACCTTGGAAATCAGCAAACACTACAAATCAGGAATTTTTTGTTTTGTTAATTGTCTAAACTTAATAAAAGAAGAAGAAAATGTAAACAATGCAGATTAAATTTAAAAATGTGAATGCAGTTTCTCCATGAAGAGCTGGTTGCTATATAGCAGTACAGTATCTCCTAGGAGGAGAAGAGGACCTCAGTGAATCATAAAACTTAGCATTAGTGAACAATACAATGTGGTTGCCCCCAAATTTATGTAAACCTAGAATACATTAATGGAAATGCAATGTCCAGAATAAGGGAAGTAAACATATTATTCTACTCTATTATTGCAAAACATCATCTGGGATACTAGGTTTAGGTCTGTGCCCCAATTTTTTTTTTTTTTAGTTTTTGCAAAGCAAATGGGGTTAAGTGGCTTGCCCAAGGCCACACAGCTAGGTAATTATTAAGTGTCTGAGGCCAAATTTGAACCCAGGTACTCCTGACTCCAGGGCTGGTGCCTTATCCACTGTGCCACCTAGCTGCCCCTGTGCCCCAATTTCTTGGAAGGACATTGGTTAGCTAAAGAATTCAGAGGCTACTGATTAATATATTAAGGGTAATCAGCTAGGTGGTGCAATGAATTGAGTGCTAAATCTGTAGTCAGGAAGATCTGAGTTCAAATTCTGCCTTGGACATTTACTACCTGTATGGCCTTGGGCAAGACATTTAACATCTAATTGCCTCAGTTTCCTTATTTGGAAAATGGAAATGGCAATAGTTACTTCTTGGGTTTGTCAGGAGGAGCAAAATTGATAATATTTGCAAAGAGCTTTGTGAATTTTAAAGTGCTATATCAACCAATCAATATTACCTACTATTGGGGGGCAGCTAGGTGGTGCAGTGGATAGAGCACAGGCCCTGGAGTCAGGAAGACCTGAGTTCAAATGTGACCTCAGACACTTAATAATTATCTAGCTGTGTGGCCTAAGGCAAGTCACTTGACCCCCTTACCTTGCAAAAAAAAACTAAAAAAATATTACCTACTATGTGCCAGACTCTATGAATGGGAATGCCTTCAAGGAGCTATTTGCAGTATTAATGGGAAATAATTAACAGAGAAAGGTCTGAAAATTAAGAGGAATGAGGAAGGCTTACAGCAGATAAAGGAAGTTTAATAGAAGAGAGCACATTCTATATAGAGAGGCAGTCAGAGCTAATTATTATTATTTTTGTTATTTATTAGATTTTTTTCTCAAGTCATTGAGAACACTACCAATGAATGAAAGTTAGAAAGAGACATACTTTGGCCCAATATAAGGAAAGACTCTTGAAGACGAAAGCTGTCCAAAAGTGGAATGTTTTAAATGGGACACTAATGCATTGTTAGTGGCATTGTGAACTGATCAAACCTTTCTGGAGAACAATTTGGAACTTTTCCCAAAAGGCAATAAAACTTTATAGATCCTTTGATCCAGCAATACCACTAGAAGGTCTATAACCCAAAGAGATCATAAGATAGGGTAAAAAACACTACATATACAAAAATATTTATAGCAGCTCCTTTTTAAATGGTAAAGAATTGGAAATTGGGGAAATTCTCATCAATTTGGGAGTGGAGGAACAAATTGAAGCATGTGGTAGAATATTATTATTCTGTAAGAAATCATGAAGGGGGGCAGCTAGGTGTATAGAGCACTGACCCTGGGAGGACCCAAGTTCAAATTTGACCTCAGACACAATAATTGCCTGGCTGTGTGACCTTGGCCAAGTCACTTAGCCCCATTGCCTTAAATAAAAATAAAATAAAAAAATAAATCACAAAGGGCAGGATGTCAGAAAATGCTGGAAAGATTTGCAATATTGCAAAGATTCCAAGAACTGATGGAGAATGAAGTGAGCAGAATCAGAAGAATATTGTTCACATTAACAGCAACAGTGTGATGATCAAGTATGATGGAGTTGCTCATCTCAGCAGTATAATAATCAAAGACAATTCTAAAGGAGTTATGATGAAAAATGTGATCTACATCCCAAAGAAGGAACTATGGAGTTTGAAAGCTTATTATTTTCAAAATTTTTTATGTTTTATGGTTTTCCCTCCTCTCATGCTTTTTCCTCATTATTCTGATACTTCTTTCACAACATTATTAATATGGAAACATGTTTAACATAGTTATACATGTATAACCTATAATAGATGGTTCTCTGTTGGGGGAGGGGGGAAGGGAGAAAGGGAGGAAAATGTAAAACTCAAAACCCTACAAAAAATGATCGTTAAAAACTGTCTTTGCATGTAGCTGGAAAAATAATTAATTTTAAAAAAAGAATAGTCTTTGGTCACCATATTGTTGACAAGAACTGTTTATCATAATTCATCATCACATGTTGCTGTAAATGAATACAATGTTCTTATCATTCTGCTTACTTTGTTCAACATTAGTTCATGAAAGTCTTTCCAAGGTTTTCTGAAGTCCTGCCCCCTCATGATTCCCCTTTTGTTCTGATTCATCTTTCACAACATTACTAAAGTGGAAATAAGTTTAACATGATTATGTTCAATTTATATCCGATTGTTTGCTGTCTTGGGGGAGAGGGCAAGGAGGGAGGAGAAAAGTTTACAAAAATGAATGTTGAAAAATATCTCTATATGTAACTGGGAAAAAAAGTTATTAAGATTAAAAAACAAGCAAACAAAAGCAAACAAACTGGATATTGGATTATGAAGGGAAAAAATTCACCAAAACAAAAGTAGAATATTTTGACTTCTGGAAATGGTGAATGTCTTGTCTCAAGAGATCTTCAGATGGAAACTGGATATTTGTTTCTCGGGGCCTGTTGTAGACAGGGCTCATTCTTTTATAATGTTTGAAGAAGATGACCTCTGAAGTGTTTTCTGAATCTAATATTTTAATGAATGAATGAATGAGCAAATGAATATTGACTATTAACTAGATGATATAACTCCTACTAGAAATAAATCAGAAGGTCAGTAATTCTATGGGATGAGTGGGTGGTCAAACTATCATCACTGCTTCAATCTCTATTAATATTATTGTTTGTCCTTCATTTTCAGAGAGGTCCAATAATATCTTGACTTGAACATGTATTGGATTTAAGTGAGACATATTTGTTCAACATCATCAACTTTACTTTCTTCATGAGTCATAGAAGTCCAGTGATGGAACAAAAGTCAAGATTACTAGAAATGGCCCAATATGCAATGGATAACCTTAGCATCTTTGATGCCTGACCAGGCTCTAAGTATTTCACAACTTCTGCTTTAGCTGCCTTCATGGCCATTAGAGGAACAAATCTGATGAAAAATTGGATGAAAAGAGCAAGTGCATTCTTGGTATCCAATGGTTTGGACTTTGCTTTGGAATGAGAAATAAGAGATTTAAATAGAAAATTTCATCAGGATCCTGAGTAGTTAAGTAGCACTTTAGCCAATTTTGATAAAAAAAAAAGAAATTCTGAACAACAATGTAAATTTGTGATTTATCATGTAGGTCAATCCTCTTAATTTCCTAGGTGAAGAAAGTTAAACATAGAGAGAAAAAAATTTTTATTCACTAAGATCTCACAGGGAATGAGTATGAAGATAGGAATCAGATTCAAAACTTCTTAAATTCTGTTATGTTATATGGACTATATATATATATATATATATATATATATATATATATATATATATATGGAAGATATTCATAAATGCTGATTGATGATAAGAATGATGATATTTCAATTCCCCAGGAACACATCTCTTATGTGAAAGCACATATATATGAATGGTTGGTGTTGAACTCATTCTTAGGGTCAAAATCTCTGGTAGGACAAATTCTGGAAAGGTTAATATATATTTATTTCCAACAGATCAAACTCAACCAGGACCTCTCCTTATTTTGGGGAGATTCATCTTTTATATAGGATAGATCATTTGACTTCTTGGTTGGTATAGATTCAGTCATGGTCATTGTAAGTAAGCAAATATTCTATTAACTCAGGTTCATTGTTAGGACAAAATGAGGCACTTTTAGATCAATGAACAATTAACAAAAGGAGGTTTACCTAGTCCTAACATAGAAAGTATATTCAACAAGGAAGCAGTAGCAATTGCCTCAGGTAGATGAATTCTTCCCATTCACACCCACCCCTATTTCCACATGGAAATATATATGGTCAAAAGGGCAGCTTGTGGTGACTTGTACAGGTTCAGATATCTATCAAGTGTGAAGAATCCTGACCCACCTGGTTGGGCCTTTTATATTCTTAGGGGACTATAAAGAAATGCCAAAATGACTAGTAGAAAACTTCATCATGGGAGGTAGTATTTGAACTTTTATTCACCCTAGATCAATCAAGTACTAGTTTTGCGCCTTTTAAAGAAAAAAACCCAAGCCTAGTCCCTGTTTCAGAGATGAGGATCTGAACAGTACAAGTCGGTCTGAGTTTAGTGAACAATGAGAGCGTATAAACTATATCTTCCCATCTTGTCTTTTTTCCCTCCTTTTATGTGGAAACTGAATTTTAGAAATTACTTGGAAGGAGGTAATCTGTAGATTTCTTATATTTTTATACTGTCCTCTTGATAATATATTTGGGCAGTTTTCCTTAATACTTTCTTAAAATATGATGTCCATCTTCCTTTTTAGATGTTATGAATTTCATATAATCCAATGATTCATAAGTAATCTCTCCTTGATCTGTTTTCCAAACTGGGTTACTTTTGATATGACATACCTTACATATTCCTATACCTTCTCAATCTTTTTACTTTGCTTTTTAATCATTCTTGCTGCTTCCTGAAGTCATTAATATCTATTTGATCCATATAGTTTTTAAGAAATTTTTTCTTTTTCTTTTTTTTAAGTAGAATAAGGTGTTCTAACTCTTCTGGTACAGTATTGGTCTTTTCTTTTCAAGTCTCATAGCTCCCACATGCTTTATAATATCTTTTATAGATTCTTGTATAAATTTGTCATAATTTTGTTTTTGTAAGCAGGCTGTATTTTTTTTTAATTTGATGTTTTGATTGTAGGTGATTTTGAATCACTCTTCCAAGTTTACATCCTGGTCATTCCTGACATTATATAAAGTTTTAAAATTATTTTTTTAGCCTACTCATTTTTGTTGCTCCATTTATTGTCAATCTATCCAGGATCTTTTCCCATCACAAACTGTTTTCTTTTTTTATGAATTGTTTCTTTAATTCTTTTTTATATTAATATTGTATTGTTTCCAATTACATACAATAGTAGTTTCTACCTATCATTTTTGTAAGGTTTTGAATTTTACAATTTTCCCCCACTCTCCCTTCCCTCCCCATCCCCCCTCAGAAGGCAGTCTAATAATCTTTACATTGTTTCCATGCTATACATTAATTGAAATTGAATGTGTGGAGAGAAAAATCATATCTTTGAGGAAAAAATAAAATATTAGAGATAACAAAATTATGTAGTACATAAGACAACTTTTTTTTTTTAAATTGAAGTCTTTGTTTAAACTCCATAGTTCTTCCTCTGGATACAGACGGTATTCTCCATCACAGATACCCCCAAATTGTCCCTGATTATTACACTGATGGAATGAGCAGGTCCATTAAGGTTGATCACCACCCCCATGTTGCTGTTAGGGTGTACAATGCTCTTCTAGTTCTGCTCATCTTGCTCAATATCAGTTCATGCAAATCCTTCCAGGCTTCTCTGAAATCCCATTCCTCTTGGTTTCAAATAGCACAATAGTATTCCATAACATACATATACCACAATTTGTTCAGCCATTTCCAAACTGATGGACATTCACTCAATTTCCAATTCTTTGATACCAGAAACAGGACTGCTATGAATATTTTTGAACAAGTGATGTTTTTACCCTTTTTCATGATCTCTTCCAGCAATCCAATAGTGGTGTTGCAGGATCAAAGGGTATGCACATTTTTATTGCTCTTTAGTAACATACTTTTTTCAATACATTTATGATTGATTTTCAGATCAGGTTCTATCACAGAGGTAAAAAAAATCATGAATATGAACATATATTTTGTTAACATTTTTATGCTAAATGCTTTACAATTTACAATTGATCCTCACAACTCTGGGAAATAGGTGGAAGAAATAGGTGGAAGATCCCTGTTTTACTGATGAGAACACTGAGGCAAAAAAAAACTTAAATGGCTTGCCCAAGGTCACACAGCTAGAAATGTCTGAAGATAGGTTTAAACTCAGACCTTCCTGACTGCAGTCCCAGAACTCTATTCACTGAGTCATTTAGCTACCTTTCTTTTTCTTAATTTCTTAAAATTTATTTAAGGTAATGGGTTAAGTGCCTTGCCCAAAGTCACACAGCTAGGCAATTATTAAGTCTCTGAAGCTGGATTTGAGCTTAGGTCCTCTTGACACCAGGGCTGATGCTTTATCTATGTTTTTAGATCTAGGAATGTATATTATATGCATATTACATGTTTTGTGATGTTTTTATTACGTGAATATGTTCATCCTTTATTCTATATATTATGTATTTATGAATGAAAGAGAGAGCAGAGATTGTTTCCCTTTGGACACCAAAACCCCAGCAACTAGCTGTGTACCTTGCACATTGTAATACTGTTGAAATATATATGATCAAAGTGAGATCTGGTTTGTTCCCTACATCAATATCACTCAGGCTATACCTTGTCATATTAGTTCATATTTCATGACTCCATACCAAAAAGGCTAAAAAATATGTTCACAATTTCACATCATTACATTATAACCCAGCAAGATTTTATGTAAAATCTATGTGCAACTGTATAATAATTCTCTTTTAAAAAGTGCACATTTTACTTCTAAGGCTGCTTGGAAATTGACAACACCAGTAATTGTTCATTTTATCTCCAAATGGACATTTTTTCTTTCTTATTTATTTAAAAAATTTATTTAAAAATTTAGTTAGAGTCCTTAGTTTAGAAGTTTTATGAGAGAGCGCCTAAGACATGATCTGCTCTTGTTATCACCTTTACTTTATAGCTCAAGTGAGTCTATATTTTTTGGGAGGAGGGGTATTTTGTTTACTCTTAAACAAGAATATTTTATTAATGTATAAAAAACATTGGTTGTACAAAATAAGAATAAATAAATATTAAATAGAAAAAAATTTATTTAAAATGTTAATACAAAATTAAGAAAAGAAAAAAAGAGCATTGCCACAACTAAACATTAGAGAGTATTCAATATAAAGCAATAAATTTCCATTTCAAGAAAAATCTATATAATAAATATTATACATTGTGTAGGTTTTCTTTTGTTCTCTTCTATACATTTTAAACTTTATTTTCCCCTTTTTCCCTCCTCTTGATTCACTCCCCCAGAAGGCTACAATTAAATGCAGATACATATATATATATATATGTGTGTGTGTGTGTATGCATGTACATATATATGTATGCATAAAGACATAATAGGCACATTTTTTCAAGATTAAGACCAGAATATTAGATGTGATCATCATAGGGAGTTACTCATAAGAAGTTATTATTTACCATCTGTCACTTGGATAAGTGCCTATAGGGTCTGTTCAGAACTTGGCCAATTGATTTCTCCCCATAAGGGGAGGCTATTTCTATCCAAATAACCTATATTTTGATTTTAAATTCTTCTGAGGAGGAGTAGCAGTTGTATTATATCCTGATGATAATGGGAGTTTACATAAATTCTTTTACTAATGGGCAAAAGAGGGAATTAAGAATTTTAAGGTTGAAAAAAATGCTGAGATTATCCTCCCCTACTTTCCATTCTACATAATAACACAATTTTGAATTTATAATTGAACAATTCTATCTCATTAAAAAAATTCAATGAAAGAGTAAGATAAGATACAAAAAAGTATGCTAGAAAATATGGATTGGGATTAAAAAGTAAAGAGATCATGGGCTTATAAACTGCTGAGAAGCCTTATACCTAAATGTCATGAATATTTTCATCATTTTCAAAGTCTTATCTGCTAGCTTCTTCTCTGCTACCCATGTTCCCCCATTCATTAAAATACATTCAATCAACCCTTTCATCTTCTCAAGCTCTCATTTTTTTTTCTTTTTACCCTTTCAGCAAGGTACCCAGTAGAGGAGGTATGTGCTAGTGCCACAACCTCCACTACCACCTCTCTCTCTCTCTCTCTCTCTCTCTCTCTCTCTCTCTCTCTCTCTCTCTCTCTCTCTCTCTCTCTCTGAATCAGGTGAAGCCAAAAAGCACAAGTTCCCAGGAATAACAGCATCTTCCAGGCCACTGTACCTGCTTCTAGTACCATTGTCATCAATCCTGAGGAGATATGACTAGGCAACTGCTTTTTTTGGGTACTTCAGTCTCTACTTCCTTAGAAGTCACAGCTTCTGAAGACCCAGAAAAGAAAGTTTTAACCTCAAAGTCCCTAAGACTGTCAAATAGCTTAACATCAAGAATTAATAAAGTTTTAGCAATTCAAATCACACTATCTACTTGGGTTTGTACCCTTGGTTCATCAGTCCTGCAGATGAACACTCCTATATATGTTATTAGGGTGATGCAGTAGATAAAGCCTTGGGCCTAAAGTCATGAAGACCTTAGCTCAAATTTGGCCTCAGATACCTCACAGAAACATGACCCTGGCCAAGTCATTTAATAATTTCCTGATACAGCTCATCTAAAATGAACTTGAGAAGGAAATGACATACCAGTTCAGTATCTTTGTCAAGAAAACCCCAAATGGAGTCATAAAGAATCCAACAAGACTGAAAAATGACAGAACAAGAAAAAATATATAAAAAAATTTCATTATTTTATAGAAGAAGAAACTAAGATGACTATAGACTTTCAGGACTTAAAACCAAACCTTCTGAATGCAAGCATTTAATAAATGATTAGTGATTATTTTATAGATTTGTGCTAGGTCACACTTCTCCTTGATGATAGTCTTATGTATATTAATGCTTACAATTCATCAAAGCAGCTATATTAAAATGTCTTATAATTACTATAGATAATGTAAAAATGTTGGTATAGAAACTTAGAAATCAACTGATTCCATCTCTTCAATTTTTAGTGGAAGAAAGTGAGAGCCAAAGAGAGTAAATGAATGACTTTCACAAGGCCATACCACTAGAGGATGGCAGAATCAACTCTAAAATCCAGAACTGCTGACTTCCATACTGCTAGTTTCTGTTTTAGTTTACTAGTGAAATGTTAAGTGTTTAAAAGTGACTATTAAATCAGCCATCCATGACCTTTAATCCTTCAAAATATCTAAAAATTATTTCTTGATTTTTGATTCTTATGGCTCATTTTTGTTCTACCTCTCTCTCTCTCTCTCTCTCTCTCTCTCTCTCTCTCTCTCTATATATATATATATATATATATATATATATACACACAAACATATATATAAATATATAAATATATAAAATTCATCATGTTAAAAAGTGACTCTCATTATAACCAACAAAAGTCTTGAAACTCATCACTTTCAATTATTAACTCAATATGAGGAATATTTTTTAAAGTTCTCATACAATTTATATTAAAGTTAAATCATATTCTACTCAGCTCCCAGAATGTACCTTTATATCGAAAAGAAGCCTGCCAATATTAATTATTATGTCAGGAAAAAGTACCTTTATTCTGAAAGGAAACCTGCTTATATTAATTATGATGACAGGAAAAACATGATTTTGATAGCTGTTAGAAAAGAACCAAGAATGGGGAATGAATGACTTGGATTTCACTCTGATGGTTACTTATATAATTGCTCCTTGACAATATTCAAGTAAAAGATACCCAGTCACTGTTATACTGAAATCTGGTTAGAACACGCCTTAGTTTTTAGAAGGCTTACATAAGAAACATGTCTGTAAAACCAGCAGTTCTAGTACTTAGGAAAAGTTTGAGAAGTACCTCAAAATTGATTTTTAAAGACAAATTCAACTGAGAGTGAGTATGGGAACTGCCTCAGACAAAGCTTTCAGACATTGGTTCACAAGGCTTTTTGTGGGAAGTGGCCCCAGGTATAGGGTCCCTGTGAGGCAACTGTGGAGGCATCCAGTGCCAAAGGAGGGAGCAAGAGAGACTTTGGAGAGGGAGAACTCAACTGTGTAGAAGGAAGGATCTGGAATCCAGTAAGGGAATCAGATCAGTTTTCACATTTATCTAGCACATTGTGACTGACAATAGAAAGAGCTCAATAAATGTGAAAAATGATCCAGTTCCCTTATTGGATTACTGGATTCCTGAAGCCTTCCTTCCACACCAACAAGCTCTCCTTAGCTCATGTCTCTTATTGTTATGTTCCTTGAGAGGGGGAAGGGAAAAGTAGTCATCTCCCTCCACCCTAGGATGTAGCTAACATTGTGCTTTTTCCCCTCTGTTTCACCTTCCCCACAGCCTCCTCTTGAGAACTGGGGAGTCTGAGAATTGTTGACTGTGTCATGAAAATATGACCAGATTTCCTAAGGGAAAGTTCACCTTCCTCTATGTGACTATACCAAAAATGTGAATGGTGTTTCTGGTACTCTAACCAGAGTATACCACCAGGCTTGGGAATCTCCAATCATAGTGGCCTGCCTAGCAGCAGCTGCAATATTTCCTGTAAACTAGATGTGCCTTGAAATAAAGACCAAGAAGTCAGGAATTTCCATGAATGCCAGTCATACTATAATGAAGATCAACACAAGCCTCTGAAGGGTATTGTAAGATCTTCTCTCAACACAAATTCCCACTTTTGGGGAAAATCCTGCCTCATGAATTTTAGCTTTCCACTAAACTTATCAATTGTTTCTAACTGCAAAAGTCAGAAAAATATTTTAATCACTCCACCCTAAATACAAATACCCTGGGACAAAATCCCACTTCTCTATCAGAAAGTGCTGAATGCCCCTCAAGCATAAAATAAGTCCATCTTACATTATATTGGAAGTGGTTCAGGTACTAATATATATTTAGACAGAGGTTCATGATCTGGGATTAAAGCTACACAGCCTTGCTTCAAACCATCTTTCCAGTCTCATTGTATACTATTCGCTTCTCTTCACACAATTGATGACACAGTAAAACTGTTATTTGATTTTCTTCTGTCTTTTTCTTCATGCCTCAGTACATTTGGTTCCATATTCCTGCAATATGCACCCTTCACCCTCATTCCCATCTCAATTGAAATCCTTCCTTTCCTTCAAGGTCTTTAGCTTGAGCTATGTCATCAGTAACTAAGTGGCATAAGAATAGATACTGCGGGGTGGCTAGGTGGCGTAGTGGATAAAGTACTGGCCTTGGAGTCAGGAGGACCTGGGTTCAAATCCGCTCTCAGACACTTAATAATTACCTAGCTGTGTGGCCTTGGGCAAGCCACTTAACCCCATTTGCCTTGCAAAAACCTAAAAAACAAATAAACAAACAAAAAAAGAATTAGATACTGGAGGGTAAATCTTGCCTCAGATAGATATCACTGGACATCACTTAACAAGTCAAGTTCAGTATTTTTATCTATAAAGTGAAATTTGTGATAATACTTTATAAGGGTTCATTTTTTTTTTGTTCATTCATTTTCAGTTGCAACTGACTCTTCATGATCTCATTTAGGATTTTCTTGGCAGAGATCCTAGAGTAGTTTGCTATTTCCTTCCCTAGCTCATTTTACAGATGAGGAACTGAGGAAAACAGGTTTATCTGCCTTGGCCAGAGTCACACAGCTAGTAAGTGTCTTTTTCTTGATTTGAATTCAGGTCTTCCTAACTCCAGCCTGGTGTTCTATCTACTATGCCACCAGATTATGAGGATCAAATGAGATTATCTGTAAAGCACTTTGCAAATCTCCAGGTGCCATATAAATGTTAGTAGTGATGATGATGATGAAAATGATTACTGTATAATACAGAATAATGGGTGGCTGTCTTTTTTGGTTATTTTGAGTAAATGAATATAAAAACATATATTAATTATTTTTGTGCTTAATGCTTACTTGATCCCTGCATTCACAATTGAAAGCTATACTCGCAACTCAATAAAATTAGTTGCATTTAGTGACTGCCATTGCTCCTGTTTTAATTCTCTTCATTTTTGTCTCTTGTTCATCAACACACATTTACCTATGCTATCTCTGATTCCAGATGACTCTGCTCTTGGCCGAGGTACTGTTACTTACTCATACATACCCCACCCCCACTCTCAGTCAAGGTCAGTGGAGATGTTTTGGGCTTTCAAAGAATTGTACAGGAGATCCAATAAAGTTATTTTGATTCACATAGTCCTAATATTCCCCTCCTTGTCCCCTTTCCCACTACATCTTTTATCCAAGACTTATAAATATTAAGGCAAGTGGGCTTAGTGAGATCTTTAATACATACTATTTTTCTTCCATTGAGTTTTTTGTGGAAGAAACTAGACTCAGTTTACAGTAATTATAGTCTTGTATGTTCAAATCTGTATGAAGATTCAAAGTAGAAGCTATATAGAGAATTAAATGCAATATTTGTGGTATGGTAATTCTGAAAAATTTGCAAACCTGAGTCATAAAATAGCTTGATCTAGCACATAGTTCCAGGATGTGAGTTTTGGTTAATATCTGATACAGTTTTCATATTATGCTCTTTTGATCTTTGGAACAGTGTGTGTGTGTGTGTGTGTGTGTGTGTGTGTGTGTGTGTATAAAATGACTTGTGGGTTCCCTTTGCAATCTTACTTCCTGCTTTTGTTATTTTATACTGGCTACTTATAAACTTATTTACTACACTTACAGAAAGGGACGGGGGTGATCAGGAGGACCAGAACAAGATACAATTTTTAATACACTTGACCAGGATCACAGCACTTGTTTGTATCAGAAGCAGGTCTTCAATCAAAGTCTTTAAGGCTCCAAAGTCAACTCTTTATTCATTATACCACACTTCCTCTCTGTCATATCTGAAGGGGGAAGAAAGAACTAAATTAGTTGATACTTCTCAGTCTTCCCTGTTAGATTTTCATCAGTGTCCTAGTTTTTAAGTATGCAAGGCCACTAAGACTCAGTTCTAAGCTCCTTCTCTTCTCTATGCATCCTCTCCTTTGATGATCCCATTGGCTTCCATGGAAGGCTCAACTATCATTTCTATGCAAATGATTTTATATCTATCAATCAATTTATCTCTTTTTCTATCTACTCATGTTAGGCTCTCTCCTGAGAATCAATCCCACACCACTGTAACTGTATACATATATATATATATGTATATATATATATATATATATATATATATATAAACTCTTCTTTTCACTTAGTCTTTCCTTTCTACTTAGTTTCCTTATTTCTATTAAAGGTTTCATATCTTTCCAGTAACCCAAATTTACACCTTCATAGTCATCCTTGACTCTACCTTCCTCCTTCCATAATTCATTTCCTAAAGTTTATGGATTGTATTTCTAACTACTCTTACATCTATTCCCTCTCTTCCTCTCATATGCCCATAATATTGGACCAGATCCTCATCACCTCTTGTATTATTTCAATAGTCTTTTAATTACTTTTCTGACTCCATTATCTCTGATCCATCCTCTGGTCTAGCTGCCTAATTGGTCTTGCTAAGGCATGGACCTGACTACAATCCTTCCTTAAAAAGCCACAGTCACTTAACAATTTCTCTAAGATAAAATGTATATTCCCTTGTTTGACAAGGAAAATACTTCTCTTAATGACTCTAGCTACTTACTCTAGCTTAGGTTTGAACATTATCCATCATCAGCTCTAAATTCTTCCTGAACTGGTCTATTTCCTCTTTCTTGTTCAGAACATTCCAACTCTATGAATAAACATTCACAAATACATACTATATACATGTGTATCTATCCCTAGCAATGACTCGTTATCAGTTGCACACTATCAACTGCCTGTATATTTCCAAAAAGAAATCTTCCTTCACTCACTTTCACATTTTAAAAATTTTTAAACATTTTTATTTAAAGTTTTGAATTCCAAATTCTATCTTTCCTTTCCCTCCTCACCTCCATGAGTTGGTAAGCAACCAGATATAGATTATATTTGTGTAATTATATAAATTATTTCCTTATTAATCATTTTGTACAAGAAGACAAATAAAAGAAAAAACAATGAAAGTGAAAAATATCATACTTCATTCTGTATTCAGTCAATGTCACTTCTTTTTCTGGAGGTGGATAGTATGATTTTTCTTTAGTCCTTTGGGATTGTCTTGGATCATTGTTCTGCTGAGAATAGCTAAGTCATTCACAGTTCTTCATCAATAACACTGCTATTACTGCATATACTGTCTTGGTGGCTCTGTTCAATTCACTAAGCATCAGTTCATGCAGATCTTTCCAGGTTTTTATGAAATCATTCTGCTTGTCATTTCTTACAACATAATAATATTCCATTACAATCATATACCACAGCTTGTTTAGTCATTCCCCAATTGATGGGCATCCCTTTCATTTCTAATTCTTAGTCATCACAAAGAGTTGCTATAAATATTTTTGTACACATAAGTCCTTTTTCATTTTTGTGTGTGTCTTTTGGATACATACCTAGCAGTGGTATGTATTGTTGGATCAAAGTGTATGCACAGCACTAGACCAATGGGTGTAGTTCCAAATTACTCTCCAGAATAGTTGGATCATTTCATAACTCCACCAATAGTGCATTAGTGTCCCAGTTTTCTCAGTCCTCTCTCACATCCAACCGTTTTTTCGTTCTGCTATCCACTTCTTTTTTATGGGTGAGTTCACTGCATTCACATTTATAATTATGATAACTATATATTTCCCTCCATGCTATTTTTCACTTGTTTATTCCCTTCTCTTTCTTACCCTCCAACCTTTCCCTTATTACAAGTGTTTATCAGTCCTCCCTTCCTTTCTATTACCCTGGTCCTTTATTACTTCTTTATAGGGTAAGAGTCTTCTATACCTAATGAGTGTGTATTTTATTCTCTCTTTGAGGCAATTTTGATTAGTAAATTTTAAGCTTTGACTGCCCACCTCCTTTACTGCAATCTTCCCTCTCTTATTATAGCTTTTTCATGCCTCTTTTATGTAAAATATTTATTCCATTCACTTCTCTTCTTCCAGTGAAATTTTCTTTTTCTCCTCTTTGTTTTTGGGGGTATTATTCCATCAGAACATCTTATATCTTTACCATCTGTCCATACACACACACACACACACACACACACACACACACACATATATACGCTAATTGCTTTTATAATAATAAAGTTAAGGGTAACAAATATTATTTTACCATGTAGAAATATAAACAATTTAACTTTATTAAATTTCTAACGTTTTCTCTTTCTTGTTTCTTTTTTTGTAAACCTTTTTCTGTTTCCCTTGAGTCTTGTATTTGGGAGTTTTTTTTTTTAAATTCAGCTCTGGTCTTTTAATTAGAAATGCCTGGAAATCCTCTATTTTATTAACTGTTTATTTTCCCCCTGAAAGATTATATTCAGTTTTCCTGGGTAGGTGATTCTTGGTTGTAATCCTGATTCCTTATTCTTCTGGTATATCATATTCCCAGACTCTTTCTTCTTTAATGTGGAAGCTGCTAAAACCTGTGTAATTCTGACTGAATGTTTCACTAAATTTGAATTGTTTCTTTTTGACCATATACAAAATTTCCTGTTTGATCTATGAACTCTGGAATTTGTCTATGATGTTCCTGAAAGTCTTCATTTTGGTATCTCTTTCAGGTGGTGATGGGTGAATTTTTTCAGTTTCTATTATGTTCTCTGGACTAATACACATGCATATATGAATACACACACACACACACACACACACACACACACACACACACATATATATATATATATATTATGCAGTTTTCTTTGATAATTTCTTGAAAGATGGTGTCCAAGCTTATTTTTTTATCATGGCTTTAATATAGTCCAATATTACTTATATTATGTCTTCTGAATCTATTTTCTAAGTCAATTGTTTTTCCAATGAGAAATTTCACATTTTCTTCTATTTTTTTAACCTTTTAAATTTGATTTGATTGTTTCTTAATGTTTCATAGGCTCATTAGCTTCTACTAGTTCAATTCTAATTTTGTATTTCTTTTTCTATTTGGTCAATTCAATTTTTTTAGGGAGTTATTTTCCTTGGTAAATCTTTATTATTTTCCCTCATGCTATTGACTCTTTTTTCCATGACTCTCATATTAATTTCATTTCTTTTCCCATTTTTCTTTTTTAATTTGTTTTTTAAAATCCTTTTATAAAGATCTTCCAGTAATTCTTTTTGAGCCTGAGATCAACTAACATTTTTTCTTTGAAGCTTCATTATTGTTCTCTTCTATGCTTTTCTCTTTATTCTCCCTATCACCACAATAACTTTTAAAGTCAAGCTCTTTGTTGTTGTTTGTTTTTTTCTACCATGAGATTTAGAATTTTTATGTGAAAGCTGTCTTACACTGAGCCAAGTTCTTTCTGCTAGAGCTCTGGGTCATACTGCTGGTTTTCTTTGGGCTTCACAGTTTAACTGCTTACTTTGTATATGGGCTTCCCTTCTGGTTTGTAGCTGGGCGGGGGAAGACTTGCTGCTGGGTTGCTAAGGAAGCTGGACTTCTCTGCCAGCAAGCCCTGGAGGAATAATTCTATTATTGATCTGCCTGAGGGATAAGCCTTACTGCTAAGTTGTTATGGAAACAGGGTGCCTGCTGATAGGCCCTAGGGGCAGTGTCTCTCTCTCTCTGTTGTCCAGCCCTGTCCCAGTGCTTCACTATTGGTCAGCAATGGAATCAAGACCTTGCTGGTGAATCTAGTGACCTGTGCTGCCCCAGGCTTGATATAGAGCCCCCCTGCTATGAGGTTGACTACTGTGTTACTCCCCTCCCACCCCATGAGACAGACTTTCCCCGTAAGACTGTTCCTAGATCAATTCTAAGGCTGTTTTCTAATTGTTTGGAGGGGAATTTGGAAGGGCTTCAGAGAATATCTTCCTCGCTCCACTATTTTTGACATTGGAAGTCTCCACATTCCTTCTGAACCTCTTTATTTCTACTTTATATTCATGACTTCAAATAGATTATTCCTCAAATCTGGAATTGCTAACATTATACAGAGCAACTTCAAGCATCGCCTCTTACAGGTCATCTCAGTTGCCGGTACCTTTCTCAAATACTTTGCATTGATTTTATTTCATATTATTAAACTTATTACATAATATTTCCTCATAGAAGAATATATGCTTTTTGAAAATAGATTTTGTTTTTGACTCTATTCTCCAGCACCCAAGAGACAGTGGTTAAAAAAAAAGCAGTACCCAAGACATACTTAATATATAATTGTGAAATGAATGAATTGTTACCTATTTCCCAAAGATTTGGACATGTTCTCTAGCTCCTTATCAGGGAGGGGACCCATGGGAAGGGGATACATGTGCCTTGCTTGGATGACCAAGTGAATTCCTGATTAATTCTCAATAACTAAGATCACTGGTGTTTAAACATCAAGGAAGATAGATTCTTGCTGAAGAAATCATCTCTCTGTTAAAGCCCTAAGAAGAATTGAGAAGTTCTGGGTTTCTCTTTAAGAACTCTTTTCCAGCACTTTTGCTTCCTTGAATTTCTAGCAAGCCATGTGTGTGTGTGTGTGTGTGTGTGTGTGTACACACATGTTTGAGTATGTGTAAAATATCCTGTTCCCCCCCTCATGCCCTTCTCTTTTAGCAGCAGTAACACCTTAAAGCGCAAGTGGCAATGGGGACATGTAGGTTCTGAGACTGGACCATTAGCCCCTGACTCTCTTCTTTTGCTTTCATTTCCTTTCCTGAGTATAAATTAGTGGCTAACAATTCTTAGAAATCATCCTCATTGGGAACCTTGTGAATTTATTAGTTCCTAAGATGTGTTGGTTGACCAGTCAGAGATTTGCTTACACATCTCAGAAAAGAAGATGAATATTGCAGAGATACAGGAAAATACTCTTCTAGATGCAGAATAATTAAAGAAAATTCAAACCCTGGTTAGTCAGGAGATCTAGACTTTAGAAGTTACTCAAATAGTATAGATTTGAGGGAAATTTGAAATATCTGTTCAGTATTCTCATGTTTTCTTCTTTTTTTAATTAGAGCAGCATAACAGTTGAAATAATAACAATTCTCACTGGTAAGCTAGGGCAAGTATTATTATCCCCATTTGACAGATAAGTAAACTAAGTTCCTCTCCAAAGGTTAACTTACCTTCTTAAAGTCAAAGGCTTAGTTTCAGAGTTGGAATGTGAATCCTGGTATCCCAACTCCAGTTCCTGTACATTTTCCATTATCCTATACTGTTTGAAGATTCCAAATTTATCAGGGTGAACTTCTATAAACAATCTTAAGTGCCTAAAGGACTTAGGGAGGATAAAATAGGGTAAATAAGAAAACTCAGTCTTATTAGAGATGTATTCAGGTCTTACATTACCATATAAAATGACCAATATATAAATAATATAATAATTAGGAAAGGCCTTTATGAGATAATGCAAAATCAAATAAGTTGTTAGTCTAAGTTTATATATGTATAGGTATCCATATATTATTTAATAATATAATATAATATGATAGGATAGGATAGGATGGGATAGGTTAGGGAATAATGTACTACAATATATGCATAAATTATCTTATGTTGCATTATACTAAATTATATATGGTATGTGTATATATTTATGTTTATATGTGATTATGATCAACAAATTATATGTATAGTGATTTACAAAACTTAAATAATCATATATATAGTAGTTTGTTATTATATATATACACACATTTTATATATATGTGTGTATGTTTGGATATATGTGTAAATATAAACACATATATGTGTATGTATGCACACACACTGTACTAAAGAGGATAGTGTTTATTTTCAGGATTATGTTGATTTAAAAACCATAGATGAATTTCCCCATTATTACTATCCATTTCATTGAGAACCAAAAGCATTCCTACTGACCTTGATTTGTTTAGGGGAGTGTGGCTATGGCAACAATATCTCAGCTAGAAGCAGAGCCATCTGGAATCAGAAATAGCACAGAGAAATGAATGTGTGTTGAAGGGTTGAAAGAGACAGAAATGAAGATAATTAAAATAGGAACATGAATAATACCAGTCAGACAAAATTTATTTTATTGAGTTGTTCCTCCACATTTCAATCCCTACCTCCTCATACTTTAAGAAAAGGATGTGCTAAATGAAGTGATTGTAGGAATTGAATGGAATGATACTTTCTAACACTGTTCATTATGTGCACACATATACATAATCAATAAATATTTTGTGTTAATAATTTCAATAAAGATAATATGTGTAAGGTCTGGGGATACAAAAAGAGATAAAAGACAATCACTGCCTTCAAGGAGCTACAAACTATATGCAACAATGTAATAAGATGCAACATAACATAATACTCATAAGTGAGCAGTTAAGAGGGAGGACTCCCCAGGACTTGATTTCTAATTATACATCGGGATAAGAAAATATTGTTCATGTGGAGAAATGAATTTCCCAGGAAACCATTTCCAAGAAGGTCATAATCTAGATTTTGAATCTAGTGTGTATCATGAAACAAGCAAGCTATATTCAAAATCTTGATCATGATCTCCTTGGAAATAGTTTCCTGGGAAATTCAAAGGAATCTATCTGAAACCAAAAGAATACTGGAACCAGCAGAGGAATTCTCTGTCCCCAGAAGTTTCAGTAGATACCTATCCACCAGGAAGCAGGGAAGTGACCAAGACAAAATGACTCTGAGACCAAAGTTTGTTTCCCTACCAGGTAAATGAGTCTCAGAGGTGATTATGTCCTTCCCTCAATATGAGAGGGTGTGTAGTTTTCTAATGGAAGTTTAATTATAATGCCTTGGTAGAAGGGTGCACCCATTTGTATATGGGAAGCTGAGAATGATTTCAGTGATTGACTTTCTTTTGTTATCAATACCTAAGTTTTCTTTCTCAAGTACTTTGCTATTTGAATCAAAGTTCCTGCCTGGTCTATGAGTGGAATGTATACAAAAATCAAGGATTGAACTATATTTGCATAATTATGATATCCAAAATAATATAGGTAATGAGAGGTTCCAGAGGTGTGTTAAACTTCTTATTACTTATACAGTATACTTATACTCTCATGAAAAAGAAAATAAGATGCTATTAGTGGCTACTGTGTTTTTTTATATTCAAGTTGATTAAATGTTAACACTTGGATAGATTTGTGATCTTCCTGATATATTTCCTTCACAAATATTTGCCAATTCTTGGGAACTCTTTCTTAATATTGATGTGTGTGTGTGTGTGTGTGTGTGTGTGTGTGTGTGTGTGTGTGTGTGTGTGAATCCTCAAGCATCCTTCTACCCAAAATACCTGTAACCTTTTTTTCTGGATTTAGGAATGTATGTATATAGGGATGGGGGAGTATTGAGCTGGCCATTTCTTACTACATAGAACTGAATCACCTTTTCATTCAAGTAATTCTTAGTGATATGCTGCAAGCTCTTTAGGTTTTTCCTTGGTCTTTTAGGTCACTTTAGATCATTTTTGTTCTTTTGAAATCATAGAGTTCTGTAGTTCACAGATAGTATCGCTGAGAGAAGCATAAATATGCTATTATTAGTTCTCCAAATTTAAGAAGAAGAAGAAGAAGAACAACAACAACCATAATATATCTCACTTCTGTTAAAAATCATACTGTTCTCCAAACTGATCTGGAAACATGCCACATGAAGAAATGACAATATTAAATATTCCGGTCTAAGGCTTTGGAACCTGAAAACTTAAACTCTAGCTCAGAAGAAAATTATTAACTTGTAGAGGATGCCACATAATCTTTGGCATTCTAATTGATAGTTTTAAAAATAGTATGCTTATAGTCTTTTCTTGTGCTCTGTTATTTTCTTTGTTTTAACTCAGTGACTGTACATTGTACTTAGGGATTCTTGTGCTTACTTCGCTGACTACATTAATAGTGGGTCTGGATAGTTAACTTTCTTTGTCTCTTAAGGTCTTCCAGGATGTACCCTGTGGGAACTGTGATGATCATAAAATTCTGCTTGGCATGAGTGTAGTGTGTTTAGATACTTTGCCATTTCAGAACTCCCTTTGAAAGCTTCCTGGAACTCTAAGGACATGGTGACTCATTGCTTGGACCTTTGGGAATGATAAACTTCCTGAATTTTTCCAGTTGTATAATAGCCAAGTGCTGAAAGATTTTGGTATTTTAGGATTATGTGGCAAACCCAGGGAGGATGCTTGGTCTTTTCCTGTCCTATGATAGCAGTAAGAGAAGTAGGGTATGGCAGGTGATAAAATAAAAAAGAAACAACTACTGGCTCAACCTCTTGATTTCAAACCTCTCCTGAAGCAAAAATGTTCTGCCTCTAAACTCCATGTGGCTGGATTGTTCCAGACTTAAATGGGATCTGAAATGCAGAATCAACCAGATGAGTCTGCCCCTAGGCCCCTGCCAGCCTTTTCCACTATCCCAAGTTCTACTGCATCTCTATTAAATGAGCCTCTGCAATTGGGTTTTCACTTTCACTATAAAGTTAGAAAACTGTTTTCTCCTTCTAGGTGGCACGACCTTGAGGGCTCTGAATAAAGTGAAGAGCAATGTGCATCTGTTGCCTTGCCTGGTTTCAACTTACTGGAACAAGATGCCCCTCTGGGATAACTTCTAAACTCACCATCATATTGTTGCTAACTGAAGCCTTGATTGACTCTGCCTCTCTCAATGGAGGTCTAGAAGGTGGAACACTAAAGTCCTCCCAATGCTTTCCTTTATAGAAAGCTCAATAGATGTATAGAAATTGGATACAGCTCACTCCACTTTGCATTTGTCACATTGCATGAGTTTCAAGGCATACAAAATGTACAAGATGTCTTATTCCGCTCCCCCATCTTCTGCTTTCCTGCTTACTTTTACTTTCTGTCTTCTTTAGATTGTAAGGTCCTTGAGGGTAAGGAGTGCCATTGTTTTTGTTAGATGTTTCCCTAGTGCTGGCAAATAACAGATATTTAAATGTTTACTGGATTGGATTGGTAGTACTATAGTATAGCTGAACAAGTGTTGCTTTCCTGGGGGGAGGATGAGGTAGGGAAAGCCTGAAAAGATGGCCTGAAAAGATCTTTAATTTGGGTCTATAGTATTTCTATAGCATAGAGGTTTGGTTTTGGCTTGAATGTGATTCTCAGTTTCTCTGTGGGGAATACCTTCCTTGCCTAGGAGAGCTCCCACTTTTCCTAGCAGCAACTCCTTCTCAGAAGGAGGTCTGAAGACTAGTTTCCAGATTCTAGTTCTCATTTTCAGTATTTCAGGGATATTTGAATGATTGAATGGCTCAGTTTTTAAAGAGTGAATCCTGAGTTACCACCATTAGATTGTTTCACCTTAAAGGCAGGAACTAATTTAGGCTTTCTTTGAGAAGTTCTTTGCTTAAATACTATTTGCATGGGATTCTTTATTGTTTGAGATTGAGTTAATGCTCTTTATTAGTGTGAAGGCCAAAATTTTTGAGAGTTTGGTAGAAGAGAGATGTTTGCCTTTTGCCTACCAGCTTTGAGGAAGAAGACATGTGGTTTCAGGTTCTCTTCTGATTTTTGAAGGGAAATACTCTGGGAAGAAACTAATATGAAGAAAGCTAGCATTTTGTCTCTCTTAGAGGATGGTAGATAGAAGAGACTCTAGAGATAACTTCATGCCTCTCTGCAAAGCACACCTAGATAGAACTATATGGTCTCACATAACCTTCATGGGCAACAGACCACACTCACAATGCTTTCATTTGTAGCCCTACCATTTATCACAATACCTAACATATAGTAGGAGCTTAATAAATGCTTGTTGACTTGACCAAGACTTATAGTACTACATACTGCTTTGCAATCTTCCAAGTTTTTCACATTCTTTTGTGTCTTTAACTGTATTATCAACCTATTTCTAATATTAAAGAATTCCTACAAATTTCAGAACCTATAACATGATAAACTTTTCACCATCCATCTTTTTAAAATTTCATTTTAATCTTTTCTTCTGATTCACCACTCTATTTCTTAGTCAGTACCAAACAATTTTGATGACTGCTGCTTTATAATAATTTTAGATCTGGTATGATAAGGCCACTTTCCTTTGCATTTTTCATTAATTCCCTCAGTATTCTTGGCCATTTGTTCCTCCAGGATCATCTTTATTTTTAAAGATTGTCCCAATATTAGAAATATATCAAGGTCAAGAATGTTGATTTAAATGGTACATTCACATGAATAATGAACATTAAAAATTGTTCTCTAGTAAGACAATAAGAAAGCCTGTATATAATGATTATATTTGTTTTTCCAATCTAAAGCACAGTGCCTGTCACATAAAAGTACTTAATAAGTAAATCTATCTCATTGTATATCCATATGACATAAGCAAGTATGCAAATCAATGCCAAAGGAATAAACTCAAATAAAGCCTCAATAATTTTCTCATGTACTGACATATAGCAAATAATGATAGAAACATCATGTAATGTTTCAAAATCTGCTCAGAAATACATCACTTAAAATGTTCAATAAATATTTTGCATAACAATATTTTTATATTAGCCTCAGATAGATTATAGGAGAATGTCTGACTTTTATGAGACTTTGGGACAACACCCTTTAAAATGGAAAATAATAATGGAAACAAGCAAGACTTTCCTGTATTAATCACTGAAAAAATGGCTGATAACCAGGAAGAATAATAAAATCTATGCATTCAAAAAACTCCTCCACAAATAGACCAGAAACCAAAACAATTGAAAAACACATTTAAAAGACACTGGAAAAATATCTACTAATGATGGAAAAAAAAGAAAAGGCAAAATAAAAGTATATTTTCCAAAGTAGAAGAGAGAGAGAAAACTCTTTTAGAGGCAAAATACAATGAGGTAAATTTTGAAACAAAATAAAATCCTAAATAGGTTTTAAAATATCCCACTGAAAATATAAATATCAATAAATAATCACAGATGTTTAAAAATTAAGCAATTGAAACATGAAACAGAAGAAAATTACCAAGACACACTTCAGCCAACATTCAGCAACAAACCAAACTCATTCTAGGAACTCATTCTGTCACCAATAATCCTATGCACTCCGAAGTATTAATATGACCTCAAAAATAATGAAACATAAATCATAATAATAGGAGCGGAAGCAACAGTGAAATAAAAAAAAACAACTTTGAAAATTGAATTCTCAAGGGCAGAGTCTCCACATGTAAGTTTAGTTAATATTATTCATTGTATAATAAATACTAGGGATAGAACTCCCACATGTTCAGGTTAACAAAGACTATCATAAGAAATTAAGTGCCCTGTGGTTGAGCTATAGAGACCAGGGCAGGTCCAGCCTCACCAGGAGGGACAAATGTAAGTTCTAATATAGAAACCAAACTGGTTTCCTATCAATATGTAAGATAATGTAAAATATACATGGTAAAGAATTTCTTTTTCTGTGTCTTTGCTTTGGCTATGCCTCAAAGCTTTATCTCTATTATACTGGTGGATGGGAGAGGAGAAAGGGAATATTAGTTATTTATTTTTGTTAACTTATTTCTGCTTCTTGACACTTGCTTATAAAACTCTGGGAGTTTTTGGAATACTTAGGACAATGTGCTTCCAGAGTATTTGTGACTTCTGAATGGATTCACTTTTTCCTCTATCTCCCTTTTGCCTAAGTGAAGCAAAATGTTTCTCTCTCATTATTCAGAACCGACCCCTTCTCAAAATCTTTACCTGAAATAGCATTAATCACATGAGATTTTACCTCTTATGTATAAGAAAAAAAGCAATAGCCATGAAAGAAAAGAGATGAAAAGGTCAGCAGTGCCCTATAAAGAAGTAACCAACAATAGTACCATTAACAATAAGTAGGTACAAGCATTACTTAAATGTTTCTTATAAACTAGCCACTGTGCTACAAGGAAATAAAATTAAAAGGAAAGATGGTCCTGTTCTCAATGAGCTTATATTTTAAAAAGGGAAAGTAACATATAAAAAAGGACTAGAAAAAGGGTCAGGGAGGAGAGGATATCCATGTGGGGGCATGATAGCGAAATCTTGAGAGTTAGAATTTCAGCTAGGAGATGACTAACACATGGTTTGCCTGGGTCTATCCCCAAAGTAAAGGTGCCCCCCAAAAGAACTCTCCAGTAGGAGAAGGGGGGCAATGTAGTGGAATCTTCCAGGGTGAGAAGGCCCTCCATACTTAGGGAGGTTCTAGGGTGAGGGAGATAAAGGGATGAAACATGAATAGTCTGGCTCCATCTCCCTAAAGTAAAAATTGGTTTCTTCTGGTTTTAAAACATAATCCCTTGTGGGAAGGAGGGAAAAAGTCAAACTTGGGAAGAGTAGGGCAATTAGCGGGACTTGGTCCTGTCCTTGCAGAGGCTCACTATCATGCTCATTTAATGGTAGACTCTGTGTCTCCTATCAGGTCATGGGGAGCAACAGCAATAAAGGTGGCAAGTGGTCTGTGAAAATTTGTAGAAATTAAGTAGGGGTTCACACATTCAGTACCCCAATTCAGTACTTGACCCTCCCCTACATACATGGATCCAAGGTGTAAAATGAATTCTCAGATCCTTGAACTTGAGAAAAAAATTCCCCAGCTTCAAAATCTGAGTTTTCCTATTCTTTGAAATCTCACTAACATTCCCAGAAGTCCAAGTTCCTAAAGCATCATCAACTAGTGGACTCTGGGACAGTATCTGCTTGAGAGTCTCTCATCTTCATGGCAATGCAAGGGTTACAATCTTCCTCAAGGATAGACATACAGGGATTTACAGTCCCTTGCAAAAGAAAATAAATCAGCTGGAGTATACTTGAAATCCATAATTATACAGCACAAGCTTAAGCATCAATCAACACTTTAAAATAACGGGTGATTATTCTGGTGTCCCAAGTAATCATTTTATGGTACAGCTGAAAACAAATGTGCATTAATAATACATGTAATAGACATAGAACTATTCAGTGAATCACTTCACAGGGTGCTTCACTGGCTAAATGTCTAAATATGTGCATATACATAATGCACAAGGAAAATTCATAAGTAGCAAAAATAAATAAATATCAATAATATTATAAAGAATAAAGATGAGGGTAGCTAGGTGGAACAATGGATAGAGGACTGGTCCTGGAGTCAGGAGGACCTGAGTTCAAATTGGCCTCAGACTTTTAATAATTACCTAGCTGTATGACCCTGGCCAAGTCACTTAACTACATTGCCTTGAAAAATAAAAAAAATAAAGATGAATTCATTAGCTTATGTTTAGCTACGTTACAGAGATTAAACAATGAGTAGGACACTTGCTCTGAAGTCAGGAAGATATGAATTCAATCCAACTTCAGATGGCTCCCTGTCAATATGTAAGATAATGTAAATATACATGGTAAAGAATTTCTTTTTCTATGTCTGAGCAAATCACGTAAGTGCTATCCATCTCAGTTTCTTCATCTGTAAAAGGAAAATAATAATAGTACCTAACTCGTAAGCTTGTGAGGTTAAAATGAGATATTTATAAAGTATTTTACAAACTTTAAAATGTTATAGCGTTTTAAATAGCATTAAATGATAGCTATTATTATTAAATAAATTAACAATAAGCAAAACAGTTCATGGTTAGCAAATTGATGATGCTATATTATAAGAAAAATACAAGCAAATGTATTATAAGTATGTATAATGGAAAAACAAAAGTATAATGTATGAAATAATTTATTATTAATAATGCTCAATTAACATTCAATTATGTACAAAGTATATTTTATATAATCTCAGGTATTACTGTCTGGATTTATGTGTAACTTCTTCTTTTGACTCCCTTGTAACATCACAACTTAGTTTGATAACATCTATAGTTTTTAATTTTTAATTTTAATCTTTTCAACCTAAGCTATCTAATGAAATAAGCTATTTTCATCTTTGTAAGTAGAAGTAGGCTTTCTTCCTTAAATCTGAACTCATAGAAAGGTCAGATGGCCCATCAGTATTTCTGTGCTCTGTGGGCTTTTTCTGTATCCTAGATGTCCATCTAAGCTGAAATTCTAAGCAAGAAAGGAATTGGCTTTGGGGGTTGTCCAAATGAATTCTTCCTTTGATCTAGGCAAAAGTGATAGATAATAGTGTGTAATATGTTCTTCATAGAAAGCATCACATTCAGAACTCATATATGGTTCAGGTAATCTTTGTATAACTGATATTGATAGGAAATATCTTGATAAGTTCTTCCCTACTCTCTGGGACTATTCTACAAACAGACAGGTTGTTCAGTGTCTTAATAGCTGTAAATGTACTAATTTATAGATTTTTCTGTGTACATTCAGTAATGGGTTTCTCTGTCTAGTTTATCATTTTACATGCTCTTTCCCTCCTTTCCTGTTGCTTATGAAGTCTTCTGAGACTTTCCTATACATTGAGAGACTGAGAAGTAGAAATATTTGTTTAAATATTTGCTATATATTTGTAAAGGTCATGAGGGGGTAGAGTTCTCTTAAGTTAATAACTCATTTCACCCTAAACTAACTAACAAAATGATCTAGTCCTAATAGATATCAGGTGAGAACATCTTAGTCAATCATTCAAAAATATTAACTAATAGTTATCATCCTGTCATGTCTTGTGGATTTTCAACAAAATAGCAAGTTGTTTTGGAACTCAGAATCTGAGTGTCTGCCAGGTTAGAGTAGAGAGCAGTTTCAGCCAAATCCCTGAAAGGGAATAGAATCAGGAAACTTTATCTCCTCCTCAACCCCACTCCTCATTTAATCTGAATACAATCTTGTGAACTTCAGAAGATTAAAGGATTTGAACTTTTCACCAGTATTGTAGCAATATCAGTGACGGATGACAGTGTCTGCATTGGAAGCAGAGGACAAATTAGATACTGAGAAAAGGCAAGTACAAGACCACATGGAACCAGGGTAGCTAGGTGATACCATGAGTCAGAAGTCAGGAAAACTCATCCTCCTGAGTTCAAAACTGACTTCAGACATTTACTAGCTGTGTGACCCTGAGCAAATCATTTAACCCTGTTTGCTTCAGTTTCCTCATCTGTAAAATGAGCCAGAAAAGGACCTGGCAAGCCTTTCTAGTATCTCTGCCAAGAAAACTATAAATGAAGTCATGAAGAGTTGGACATGACTGAAAAACATCACAACTCAAAAACAAAACAACAAAGAAAAGGTTACATTCTCCCTGGGAAGAATACCTTGAAAATTCTAACAAAAGAACTTTCAGGAGCTATGAATAATTCCTCTGCAATATATGTTTTGGGGTCATTTCCCACTGGATTGTGGGACAGTGTGTCATACTTTTGGGGGGATGCTTTGTACCAAGTGTTTGTTTTACTATGTAACCTTAATATCCATTTCTTTCTTTCTTCCTTCCTTCCTTCCTTCCTTTCTTTCTTTCTTTCTTTCTTTCTTTCTTTCTTTCTTTCTTTCTTTCTTTCTTTCTTTCTTTTTTTTTCAAGGCAGTGGGGTTAAGTGGCTTGCCCAAGGCCACACAGCTAGGTAATTATTAAGTGTCTGAGACCGGATTTGAACTCAGGTACTCCTGACTCCAGGGCCGGTGCTCTATCCACTGAGCCACCTAGCCATCCTATGCATTCCTTTCTAAAAGCTAAGTCTGGCTAATTTATAAGTGTTCATAATCAGTGGGGGTAAGCCTATCTCAAGGGTGCTCATGAACTGTACAGTATTTGAAAGACACCTTTAGACCCTTAGGGTTGATACCTTTGAAGGGAGAAGTACCAGTCAATATCTGGGAAACCAGTTTACCATTGGTTATGGGATCAAAGTCTTTGAGGATGTGCTAACTATGAATATTGCTAATTTTTTGAAGTTAGGCTTGGCAAGAGGAACACCATTAATGAATTGCCTAAGTAAATTTGGGCAGTGAAGTTATGGTCCCTTCAAATTCAGAAAATCAACGATTAATCAATCTATAGAAGTGATTTTAAGGGAAGATCTAAAGGTAATGAATTAAAGCAAATTTGATAGTCTCTTCCTGGTGCACTTCTAAGCTTTTTCAATTGAACCTTTTTTGCCCCCTTCAAGATAGCTCCTTATGTCACTTTCAATTTAGTCAAAGTTGCTTAGACTTGGGGTGGCTAGGTGGCTCAGTGGATAGAGCATCGGCCCTGGAGTCAGGAGTACCTGAGTTCAAATCCGGTCTCAGACACTTAATAATTACCTAGCTGTGTGACCTTGGGCAAGCCACTTAACCCCATTTGCCTTTCAAAAACCTAAAAAAATTTTTTTTTAAAAGTTGCTTAGACTCAAGTTTTTTCATCTGGCAACTGCACTTTGTATGGGACATTTAGGATATAGAAGAAGCCCACAGAGCATAGAAATACTGATAGGCTGTCTGACCTTTCTATGAGTTCAGATTTAGGGAAGGAAGCCTACTTCTATTTACCAAGATGAAAATAGTCAGCCTGTTTCATTATATAGCTTAGGTTGATTGTCACAGCAGAGAAGATAGTAGTTGTGACCAGAAAATGTTATTCTTTACTACTTTAAAATGTTTTGAGCTCTGGGTCATGCTACATTTTTAATATGACATTTTTTTTC